>NC_064908.1:14336821-14641707 GCF_929443795.1 Astur gentilis
CCGTCCCCCCAGGGTGCCCATTCCCCCCCCCAAGCCCCCGTTCCCCCAGATCTCTGTTCCCTCCACCCAAGCCCCCGTTACTCCAATATCACCCTGAGTCCCCAGTCCCCCCACTCTCCCCAGCTCTCCGTTCCCCTCACCCCATTGCCCTTTGGGTCCCCACTACCCCCCAACACCCCATTCCCCCCATAGTCCCCCCCTATCCCCTAGGACTCCCCCCCCAACCCCCCCATCCTCCCCCGGGTCCCTGTGACCCCACCATCCCACCTCCCCCCGGGATCCCCATTCCCCGCACAGCCCCCTTCCTCCTCCCCAAATCCCTGTTATTTCCCGCACCCCCAGGGTACCCGGCTCCCCCCCGGGAGCGGGGGGGGGGGGGGGGGGGATGTCCCCCTCTCCCTCACCACAGGGCGATGCTCCCCGCGGGATAATCCATGCTCTCCAGGGCTCCCAGACAGTGCGGCAGCGAGTGCTGCGCGTTACGGGCCAGGAGGGCGACCACCACCCGGGGGGGGGCTGGCCCGGACCCGGTACCGGACCCGGACCCGGACCCGGACCCGGTGCCCAGCAGCAGGAGCAGGGCGCAGAGCGGCCCCGCTGCACCCATGGCGGCGGCGGGCGGGGAAGGGGCGGGCTGAGACCCGCCGCGCTCAGCGCACCCCCGCCCCCGCCCCCGGCCCGGCCCGGCCCCGCCGCCTCCGAGAGCCCCGGGGGCGGGTTTGGGTTGGATTTCTTTAAATAAAGCTGATATCGGTAAACAGACCCGCATGCCCCCCCCCCCCGGGGGGGTGGGGGGCACCCCTGGTACCCCCTCGCTGAGGATGCTCCTGGGCATCCCCGTGTGCCCTCCCCCCCCCCGCGGCAGCTCGGGGTCGGTCCCCCGCGGTGCCCGGCACGGTGTGGGTGTGTGGTGGGCAAGAGGATGGGGGGGGGGGGGGTTCGTGGGGGGGGGGTCATAGCCGGGGGGGGGGGGGGGGGGCTGGTGGCCAGGGGGGGGTCATGGCCAGGGGGGCTTGCATCCAGGGTGAGTCGCGGCTGGGTGGGCTCATGGGTCTTCCCTGTCACAGGCCAAGGCAGCCCACCCCACCAAGCCGTGTCCCACCCCGGTTGCCCCCCACGGCTGACTATTTGCAGCCCCCCCAGGCATGTCGTGTCCCAGCCGCAGGCAGCCCCGGGGCCTTCGGGACTTTTGGCCAAAACCACTGGTCAACCACCCAATGCGTAAATACAACCGTCACCTCCCGGAGCAAGCGCGGGCTGGGAGGAGGCCGCGTTCTGGGGAGCAACAACTCCATGCACCCCACCAGCGATGCCGGGCACCCCTCGCTGCGCTGGCACCCGAGCCCTGGCGAGGGGCCGTGGCCACGCGTGGCCAAACCTGCACCCACCGGCAGCGGGGCGAGGGCTCGGCCAGGCGGCTGCTTTCGCTGGCTCCCCATGTCCCCCCACTCCCGGGAGACCTCCGGGAAGGCTCTGGCAGGGTGCGGCAAGGGGGTCGAGGGGGGGTGACCAATCCAGCAGCACCTGAAAGAAGCAACGGAGAGAGTGGAGGGACACGGGGAACACCAGGGAGCCCTACGGCGGCTGTAAAGAGAGAAAAATTCTATTTACAGCCCGAAATTGGACAAGTATTTCGGGGAAGGGCTCCGTGCCAGCCCGGCTGGGCGCTCCCTGGCGATGCAGAGGAGCTGTGGGAGGAGGCAGGACCCCAGCAGACGAGCACAGCCGGACCCCACCCGTGTCAGGACCCCACTCGTGTCCGGACCCCACCCGTGTCAGGACCCCACTCGTGTCCGGACCCCACCCGTGTGTGCGCCCGCCCCAGGAGGGCTGGGCAGGGGGCAGCCCCTCACCCCTCCGCAGGAGCCCCCGAACGCGGCCCCGCGGCCCGGGAAGGGATGAAGGCGGAGGAAGGGCAGCAGAGCGGCGGGGATGCCCGCGGAGCCCACGGCTGGCCCCGTCCCGCGGGGACCCCCCCCCCCCCGCCGGCCCCGCCTCCCCCCCCGCCTCCCGCAGCCCGGTCCCGCTCTCGGCCGCTGCTGCCACCTCCCGGCACCGCGGCACGGCCCGGCCGGGAGCGACCGGGAGCAGCCGGGTACGGGCTCTCGGTGGGGAGTCAGGGGCTCCAGGGGCCGGCAGAGCCCGGTGTGATCCCCGCATCCCTCCACCCCTACATCCCTCCATTCCTGCCCTTCTTCATTCTTGCATCCTTTTGCCCCTGCATCCCCACATCCCTCTATCCCTTCACCCCTCCATCCCTCCATCCCCACATCTCTCCATCCCTTCACCCCCACATTCCTTCACCTCTTCATTCCTGCATTGCTCCATCCCTGCATCCCCACATCCCTCCATCCCTGCCCTTCATTCTTGCATCCTTTCACCCCTCCATCCCCACATCTCTCCTTCCCTTCACCCCCACATTCCTTCCCCTCTTCATCCCTGCATCCCTTCACCCCTCCATCCCCACATCCATCCATTCCTCCCCTTCTTCATTCTTGCATCCTTTCACCCCTACATCTCTGCATCCCCACATCCCTCCATCCCTTCACCCTTACATTCCTCCATCCCCACATCCCTCCATCCCTACACCCCCACATCCTTCCCTCTTCATCCCTGCATCCCTTTGTCCCTGCATCCCTTCATCCCTGCATCCTCTCCTGAGGGTCACAGGCAGCCCTGCCCTGCCCCCAGCACCTGGGAAGGGCAGAAAGGGATTTCAGTGCTGGTTATAACAGGATTTTGAGCAGCCTGGATCCCAGAGAGGCCAAGCAGGGCAGTTCCCAGCCTGCAGACCGGGGTGAAACGCCACAGAGTCCCAACACCCAGCACCGCACAGTGGCTGGGGGGGCCCTGAGCCTGGATGTGCCCTGGCCCAGGCTGGGGCCAGCCCTTGGGATTCTGCTCTGTGAGCAAGAGCAACATCTGGCCGCTGCCAGCAATTTTTTCCCTGCAAACCCCCGCTCCGTGTGCTCAGTCCCTGCGGTCCCCTGCCCCAGGGACGGAGCATCCCTGGCCCACCACAGTTCAGCTACCCAAAATTCAGCTCCCTGGCTGTGGGCTCAGCGACTGGGGAGGGAGAGACTGCCCGATGCGCAGCTCCACCAGCCCTGGGACAGGCAGAGGAAGGGGGTGCCATCACTGTGCCCTGACATGGGGAAACTGAGGCACGGACCAATGTAATGTGCAGCACGCAGATGGGCTGGGACTGGCAGAGCGATGAAGCATCCTGCGCCCACCCTTGCAAAGTGAGGTCAGAATTATCCCTGTCTTTGCAGCTGGCTTTGCAACCTGCCTTCTCCCCGCCGCTGAGGTGCCGCAGGGCTCATGGCGGACCCTTGGAGCCCACTGTGGGCCGGCTGACACCTTACAAGCAGTTTTGGCCATGCAATGATTAAAAAACCCACAAGGGAGCTCAGGGAGAAGGGAGAAATGGAGGTTACCTGCCAGGGCACCCGCTGCGTGATCCTTGGGGTGACGACCCACCTGGCTCTGCGCTGCGGCTCAGCACCATCATCCCCACCACTCTGCTAGCACAGGGCTGTGACAGTCCCCACGCCCCAGGAGCAGGACTGGCAGGAGGGTGACACGTCCCCACAGCTCCCAGGGCTTCCCCATGGGGGACAGGACACCCCCACGGCTCCACGCACCCATGGCAGTACCTGTAACACAGAGCCGATGTCAGGCCCAAAAGCATCCCACCTGGAAAAGCACCTTCCCATCCCCACAGTGTCGGGCAGGCAGCAGCGCTGTGTGATGTTTCCAGCAGTATGTTTTATGTTTTTATAGGAAAAAGTTGCTTTTGGACCCAGGGCTGAGGTTTTTGGCCACCTCCCACCTCTCTCCGCCCCTTCCTTGAAATTTTCTAGGATTGTCAGCAAAGTCTTTGAAAGGCTCCAGGTTCCTCAGGCATCACATTTTTCTGCTTTAAAAGGCTCAGGTTTGGTAGCAGAAAACAAATATATAAAGAGATAGATAGATATGTATATATAAATGCAGAGATTCTATGTGTATGTGCATGGCTGGGGGGTTGGTATGAGTCCCCTGGCCACCAACAATCTTTATTATATTTATTTCACAAGAAAACACATCCTGGGGTCCCAGCCGTCTGCCCAGGTCCGAGGAGCTCCTGGGTGCCCCCGAGGGTCCCCGCTCCCACAGCATGATGCTGCCTGAGTGATGCCGTCCCCTCCAGACCACTGGCTCGACTTGTCCAGCATCACAACCCCAGCCCGGTTCCCAGGTGGGGAAACTGAGGCATGGAGCCTCCACAGCCTCCCAGCAGCTGCCCAGCCAGGAGGAATCCTGGACCCAAGGGAGTGCCCATGACCCCACCATGCTCCCTGCCCTGCAAGCCCCTCATCGTAAGCTGTTCCAGCTGTTTTCACCACCCTCCAGCTGTTGGGTAACTCAGGAGGCCAGCGCTCCCCTCCCAGCTGGGTTTTCCTTCCAGGTCTCTGCTAAATCCATTGCATCCGCAGGCGCCACTCAGCTTTCCCGCTCGGCAGGCTGCTTCTGCAGCAGGCAAAAACTACGGATCTTTCCACCCAGAAAAATTCAGGGAGATTTTGGCCATCTTGGGGGGATTTTGGCCATCCTGGGGGGCATTTTGGCCACCCAGGGAGGGGGGATTTCGGCCCACCCAAGAGTTGCTCTGCCAGAGGAGCTGGAGGCCAGCAGGAGCAGCATCCCCATCCCAGCTGGTGGAGACAGGGAGACCCATGCCACCATAAATGGGGCAAAGATGCATCATCGGCCCCAGCGGGTGCTGGGCCACGTCTCCCCCGCACCTCAGCCCACTGGGAGACAGCCTGGGGTGTTCCTGGTGGGCTGCAAACATCAGGGAGGGAAAAGCCTCCCCGGGGACCCCTCTTTGTGCTCCGCTGGGAGCAGGGAGCCAGGGGCATAAGGGATGCTCTGCTCCACCTGCAAGGCACCACCATGCTTGGAGCCACGTTCGAGCCACACAGCGGCCAAATCCTGACCCTCCCAGGTGGCACAGCCGGCTCAGCCCCAGAATGGTCCCTTTTCTCCCCAGGCTGGCCCACATCTGTCATCATCAGGGCCAGTGGTGCCCAGGGCCAGCATCCCCCGGCTCTGGGTGTCAAAGGAGACCCCAGGCACCCATCAGCCCCTGCAAGGGGAAACTGAGGCAGGAGGCCGACCCCAGGCTGCTCCAGCCCCACTGGGCAGGGAGAAGGCTGCATACCCTGCTGGGGCTTCACCCTGGGGACAACGGGGAGCCACTCTCTGTCCCCCCTGCTGTGGTGCCCTCTCAGATGGCGATGGAGAGGTACCCCAATGAGACAGGTCCCCCCCATGATGCACTGACCCATGTGCTCCCGTCCTCTCCATCCCCTCCCTCCTCTCCCCCCCGTCAGGGCTGGCGGTCGGTCCCCGTCCCAACCCAGGGCAGCTGTGACCGAAAACAAAGCTGTCCCCTTCGGCACAATACCCTTCTGTCCCCCCCCCCAGGATGCTGACCGCTGGGGTGGGCAGCGGCCGGGCTGGAGGCGTCGAGGGGCCGTGCCAGGCCCCCGCTGGCAGGGGACAATGTTGGCAGTGATGGAGAGTAGGTATTTCAAAAGGTTTTGTTTTCGGGTTGACCCGCCGAGCCGGCGTGACCCCGCAGCCCCCCACCCAGCCCTGCTCCTCCGTCCCAATAGAAACCGGCCACATTCCTGACCTCGGGAGGGGGGGGGAAGTTTCAAACCTCCCCGGGAAGGAGACAATGGGGGTGTCAGGGCCGTGATTTAGGAGGGGGGGCTCTTTCCATCACAAAGGCGAGACAAAGGCGCTCGGTGCTGGGAAAGGGGCTTCGGCGGCGGCTCAGGAGCAGGGCCGGGGTATTGTGCCTGGCCAGCCGGCCTCGGCGGCAGGGCAGCGGGGTCCCACTGAGTCCCATTGGGTCCCATCGGGTGCCACCGGGTCCCACTGGGTCCAATTGGGTCCCACCAGACTCTCCATCCCAGCCCCTACCGCAGCCCTCCCCACGCCCGCCCTGGGGCCCAGGGTCTGGTGGCTTCGTGGGTGTCACTGTCACCCGTGGTGGGAGGGAGCGAGTCCCCCATACCCACGTGGGATGGCTGGCGCACCCCCAGCTCCCCACAGCACCCCACATCAGCGGGGCTGGCCAAGGACCAGCCCATCCCAGGGGGCCGTGGGCACCCCACGGGTCAGGCCTCAGACTGGGGCCAGACCTCCCCTCCCCGGGCAGCCATCCCCGACCCAGGGGGACAGGCAGCCCCAGAACCCTGAGGAGCCCCCCCCTCCATCAGCCCTTCCCTGGGTGTTCAGGGCCGGGGTCCCACTCTCCTCTCCCAGGGCCCGTCCCGGGGCCGAGGGCCGGGCGAGGGATGAGCAGCTCCTCTGTGTGCCGCTCAAAGGGGCTTTGTGCACCCCGGGGCCGCCGGCACCCAGCACCACCCGCCACCGCCGGCACGGGCACCACGCCGGTGCCCACCCTGCCCGCACCTCGCAGCCTGCACCCCCTACCCCCCCGCCAACCCCCCTTTTTCCAACTGCCCCTGCCCCGACCCTCCTCCTCCATCCCTTGGGGGTCTCAGCCCCAAACCGTGGCAAGCCCCCCCCCAAAAAAGCCAGGAAACTGCTTAAGCAGACGCCCAACTTACAGTGTCCTCTGCCGCCGAGCCGAGCCCATGTCTCCAGCCAGCGTCCCGGTGCCGAAGGGCTCGGAGCCTGCACAGAGAGGGGATCTTTTTACAGGAGAAATATTTTTCTCCCGGTGCTGGACGGCTGATCCGAAGGAAAAGCTGGAAACAAGTTCATTGGCTTTTCTCTTGCTCCCTCTCCTTGCCCTAATTTTTATTTTCCTGGCAGCTGGCGGGAGGAAGGGAGCTGGCAAGGTGATGTTTTTTGGGAAGAGGGGAACTGCTGGTGAAAGAGGCATTCACCGCGCCGGGAGCCTGGGAAAGCTGAGAGCCGGGGGGCCGGCGGGAGGGCGGGAGCCTGATCACCGACCGCCGTGCCGAGGCTGACCAGAGTGCCCAGGCCTGCGGCCGTACCGAGGCTCACGGTCCTGCCGAGGCTCATGGCCGTGCCGAGGCTGGCCAGGCAGAGGCCGGCGGCAGGTGGAGGGGTGCCGGCGGGATGCACCAGAAAGCCAGTGACATCATGTTGTGGGTTTTTTTTTCCAGGATGAAATGTAATTTGCAGACGACTTCCCCGGCCGCCCGCAAGCGCTGGGGCTCCACGGCGAGGAGCCGGATGGGTCTCCCCAGGACACACAGGCACCCGCCGGAGGAGTGCAGGGCTGGGCCGGGTCTTTATTTTTCCCCCTTTTTGGGTCAGAAAAACTACATTTTATTTCCTAACCCACCGGTGCTGTGCAAGGGGCTCGCTGGCCCACAGAGAGCAGGGCCGGCCGGCGGCTGAGCAGACCACAGCCCGGCACAGCCGGCGCCAGCGCCCCGTCGGGGACCCCCCATCCCCATGGCAGGGCAGGATCCGTCCCTGGCCGCCCAACCCGGGATGGCTCCTTTCGCCTCTTCCCTCTTAATTTTGTTTAGAAACTTGTCAGGTTGGTACATAAAGGAGGTGGAAAGATCAATCCCGGCTTTTCATCAGTGTGGGAAAAAGTATTTCACTAATCCATATTTATTGGTGTAAGGAGCGGGGGGGGGAGGGCGAGAGACCCTAATGGTCAGGAGCAAAGGACAGAAGGGACAGTTTAAGGCTGCCCTTTTCGGAGAGGTCACATGTCACCAAAATCTTTCGGTTGTCTCGGGATTGGTTACATTCTGTTCTCTTTTTTTCTATTGAGGTTGCCAAGCAACTGGCTAAGACCAGCCAAGATATTTTCTTTATTACAAGTGGAGCAGAAAGCAGCAAGGAGGAGAGAGATAAAAAAAAAAAAAAAAAAAAGGGAGAGAAGAGAAGAAGTTTAGACAATTAACATTTATAGGATCACATAACTTCATTAACTCGGCCGAGATTTGGGAAAGAGACTTCAAAAAAAAAAAAAAAAGGTGGTGGTGGTGGGCAGCGTTAGGAATTAAAGCGAGTTAAAAGGCTGGCAGGTCTGGGGCTAAAACAATGCCAGAGTGCCTGGGAGCAGCAATGGGGGCTTCCCTCCGATGGTTCCCGCTTCCCAAAGAGCCGGACGGTCCCGGGCAACGGCTGCGACCCAGCACAGGGGCCTTCAGCTGCTGCTGCTGCTCTTTTTTTTCTTTTAAACGACGGTTGTCTTTTGATTTTCACACTCCTAGGAAGTGGGTTTATTGCTAATAGCGCTGGCAGGGAGGTGTGGGCTGGCAGGGGAGCCCTTCGGAGGGAGGCGCGTGGCCGTGACAGGAGCTGGGCATCCCCCTGATCCCCACCGTGGCGTAGGGCAGGGGCTGCGGGGACATGGCTGTCCCCAAGCCCTGAGACACCTTCATGCCTCTGCAGGGTGGGCAAAACCTCCCAGGGCCAGGAAGGAGCCTCCGTGGGAGAGCAGCCCCCGGTCACAGATCCCTGCCCCGTTGGTCCCTGCCCAGAGCTCGGGCCTAACCCTAAACCCGGGCTGTCCCCTGGCCCAGGCCTGGCCCCACCGCGGGCAGGGGATGTTGCTGTGGGCCGGGGACAGGGACTGGGGTCACCCTGCAGCTCCGCGGGGCTGGGCTGCTCCCAGCATCCTTGGGGCCGCGGGATTTTCTCTCCCAGCATGAATGGATCCCTCGCCCCACGAGGCCAGACCCTGTGCGAGGACACGGCGGGGGGTGGGTGAGGAGGGGCAGGGACCCCCCCGGCGAACTGCCCGCAGCCCCTGATACCCCCTAGCTCCCCCCTCGCCCGGTTCTGCCCAGGGACCCCAGCGATACCCAGGGCAGTGGCAGGCAGCGATGGGGTGAAGGCAGGGGCCAGCGGCTTGCGGGGACCCCCGGCAGGTCGGGGCTGGGGGGGTCCCCGGGCGGGGAGAGGCAGGAGATGCCCCCGCTCCCCCGGCCGGAGCCCGCAGCTGCCGGCCTGGCAAGTCGGTAATATTCATTAGGGGAAAACAATGAGCATTATTTATCCCCAGCACTTTCCCTGCCGTGGGGGACCAGGGTGGGGTGCAGGTGACCCCGTACCCCACGGGAGAACCGGCCTGTGCCACCCCCGCGGCAGCAGGACCGGGGGGGTCCCCAAGAGGGACCGGGGGGTGGGAGGGGACCCCAGCCCTACCGGGCGGCTGGGGAGGGGGGGGGGGGGACGGACACCCCACAACCCCGAGCGGGGCCAACCCCGGCCGTCCCCGGGCCCGGGCGCCGAGACCCCGAGCCGGGGCGCCCCCCGGGGTCCCCGAGCACCGGGCCCGGTCGGGTGCGGGGGGCTCCGGGCCGGGCCGAGCCGGGCCGGGGGCTGGGGTGTGGGAGCTGTGTCTTTAAGAGATGGCTGGCTCCAGGTTGCAGCTGCTGTTTCTGTGCTATAGAGACAGTGGAGATTCATTACTCCTAAAACACAATGGGCATTTATCACCCCGTGGTGTTATTCAAATCCAGTACCAATTGAAGGTCATCCCCATTCTTTTCTCGCCGGCTCTGCAACACATTTATTGTTGTGCCGTTCAACTAAAAGCCCTGCCCGGCCCCGGCGCAGCCCGCAGAGCCCCGGTGTGCGCATCCCTCCCGGGCGGATTTGGGACCCTCCCGGGTGGATACGGCGTGGACGAAGAGGGGCAGAGCCGGGAAGGCTCGGCTCGGCTCGGCTCGGGGCCGGCGGCAGGTGCAGCGGTAACCCCGCCGTTGTGCCCCGCCGAGCCGCGGGGGCCGCCCGCTCCGCCCCCGCGGGACGCACTTTCCGCGCCCCGTGGAAACTCGGAGCCCCGCGGGCCGCCGGGGCGGAGGGCGGCTCGGGCAGCCGGGGGTCCGCCGCTCGCCCGTCCTCGGCCCTCAGCCCTTCCCGCCCCCCCCCCCCCCCCCACCCCACCGGGGGGACCTGCCCGGCCCCGCCGCGGAGCGGCCACGGCCACCGGCACCGGCACCGGCACCGGCGGGGGGAAGCGCCGGCAGCAGCGGGCCGGGATTTTCCCTGGCTGGAGAGGGGGGATTTGTTCCCAACTTCGCGGGAGCCGGTCGGTGAGCAGGGGCTGGGGGAGAAGCCTGGATTTTTTCCTCTTTTTCTTTTATTTTTATTGTTATTATTATTATTATTAATATTCCACCCCCAGTTGGGCATTTATAAATTTCGGCGATTTTTTCAAAGTGCCCGAATTTTGAGGGCGATCCGCTTGGAATTGGTTAATTCTCGGAGGCAGGAGCGGCGGCGGCCGCAGCGCGGGGCCGGGGGTCTGTGCCCGCAGCCCCGCGGCATCACCCCCGCCGAGCCCCCGGGGCTGCCGGAGGCACCGAGCCCCGCCGGCGGCAGCCGGCCCCGGCGCACCGAGCCCCCGCTCCACCGGCGCTGCTCCGGCGGGGATGGATCGCTGGTTTTCGTTTTCTGGCTTTTTTTTTTTTTTTTTTTTTTTCCCCCCGATTGATGTTGGTTTATTTTTTTCTTTTTCTCTTTTTTTTTTTTTTTTTAATAAGGGCTGATTATTTTTTTTTTTTCCGGAGGGGTAAGCAACGAGTTGATAAAATTAAACCCCTCGCGGTGCCATTAAATCGAAACCGGGATGCGAAGCGCCGCGGCTGCGCTAGAAACTTGTTGGGGCCGAAGAAGCGGCTCCGCAGGGCCGGGGAGCGGGGAGCGGGGAGCGGGCGGCGGCGGGCAACCGGCTCGGTGCCCGTGTGTCCTTGTTTTCCAGGCTCCAGCCGGATTCCTCCTGGAAGATCCCGCGAGCCCGGGAAGGGAATCTCCGCTCCTGATTGTCCAAACGCAATTCTTGTGCGATGGAGCCGTACGAACCAAGAATTGTGTCTGGACATCTGTAGCAGAGATTTCAACTCCACCGGCGGGGCTCCAGGAAGGTGCTTTGGGGCGGAGGAAGAAGGACGGACCTTCCCCGGGCTCGGGGCACCGCAAGGTAACCGTTCCCGGCTGCAGCCCGGGGAAGCCTTAGCGAGGATTTCACGGAAACTAAAGAAACCCCGGCGGCGGCTCCGCACCGCTCAGCGCTGCCGGGGGAGGTTCGCTCCTAATGCGTCAAATATCGGCCGGGTCCTCACCGGGCCGGGCAGCCCCGGGCCGGGCAGGAACCGGGCAGGAACCGGGCAGGGACCGGGCAGGGATGGAAGGGCCGAGCCGGGGACTCCGGCGCTTCGCCGGGGACGGAGCCGAGAGCGGCGGGCGGGCGCCCCGGCCCTGCGGCTCCATCCCGCTTTATCCTTCTGGTATTTATATATTTTTATTTTTTTTTTAAATTGCGTTTTAATTTCATTTGATTTATTTCGGCATGCGCCCGGCCCTGGGGCGCGGCGGGGACGCCTCTGCACCGGGGGCCGAGGTCCCCGCCAGCCGGGACACCCTCCTCCTCCTCCTCCTCCTCCTCCTCCTCCTGCTCTTCCTCCTCCTGCCGCAGCCTCCGGCTCGCCCCGGGCCCAGGGAGGCCGCTCCGGTTCCGCCGAGCCGGGAACCGTTCCCGCCGCTCGGGCACCGGGCGGGCTCGGCAGAGAGCGGCCCGGCCCCGGGCTCCCCTCCCCGGGCCGAGGGCTGCGGGGACGGGATCCCACCGCCGCGGCGGGGCTCGGAGGGGACGAGGAGGGAGCGGAGCCGAGGGCTGCGGCGGTCCCGTGTCCTCCCGGAGCAGCGCCCAGGAAACCCCGACCGGGAAGGAAGGCTTTTCACAGAGAGGCTTTATGAGTCCACAAGCCGAGCGACTCGGCCGGGGCTGCCAAGGAAACCCAGGAGGAGGAGGGAAGCATTGCAAGATCCGAGCAAAATTTCACCGAGAGCCTATCTAGGACAAAGCTGGAGGCAGAGAATGTTTCAAAAGGCTTTTATTTCAGGAACTTTTTGTTGTTGTTGTTACAGGATTTTGCTGTACCCCTCTTCTCTTCTCCCCTCCCCTGGCTTCCCTCGATCTTCCCATTTCTAGCTTTTTTTAGCAATGATTGGCAGCTTTTACTACAGCAGGAGCTAAAGCCATCTGGGTCTACCTGCGCTAGCAAGGGGAATAACACCTCCCAGGGAAGGAACTCATCCTATCGTGAGCAAACAGCTGGGGGGGATAAGAACAGACAAGCGCAGCCTAAGGCAAAAAACGCAGCGTAGAGGCAGGGCAGGCAGCAGCGCTGAAGACAAACCCAAGTGGGAAAAGGCAGGTTCAAGTCCGTTTCAAGCTGCACGCCACACAGGTTCGTTGTTTTTCAGCCAGCTCCATCACCTGGAATTCCCTCTCTGCTACCCCGGCCCAGCAAAGCTTATGGCTGCAGACTCAGGACAGAGAAGAGCCTTTGGCCCGTCCGTGTCATTTACAAACGGCGCAAGCTGGACTCGAGTTGCTGCGGCTGGATTTGGAAAAAGCTGAATATTGGTTCGTTACCAGCAGTGGGCTTGAAGTTAGGGTTTCTCAGATGCAGCAGCGTCGGAGTCCGTGGGTGCTTTTAGTTACGCAGGTTGTGGTGGGATAAACGTGAGAGAGGAGTCACCCGGGAAGTCAGATGGGGGAATTACTCTTTGGCACTCCCTCCGCGTCAGATAGAGCAACTCCTCTCTCAGGCGCAGGATGGGAAAGGCTCCTTGTACGGAGCACTCGGAGTGTCAGGCCAGGCTGCTCAAGCAGGGGCTGGTGTACTGCGCTGCTCACTGCCTCCCAGCTCCTCCTCGGAGGCTCCCGGAGATCGAGGACAGGGCAAGCAGTAGGTGGTGCAGATCGGCTCTCAGATGTGCACCCATTGAGCTTACGGCACCGGCGAGCCCTCTGCCCCAGGAGAGCCATTGCTCGGGCAGGAACGCTGCCACCAGGGACAACCGCGTGCTGCCGGAGCCGTGCTGAAACGCAGGTGAGCAGGGCAGGGGGGAGTGCAGGAAGGACAATCCTGGTCGGATGCTCCTAGAAGCTCGCGCAGCACGTTTCAGACCCGTTGGCGCCAGTGCTATCCTCTCTGACCCCTTCCCTCTGCTCTCGCCGTGGCCTCCCGGCTGGCAGGCGGGCCAGTCCGTCTGTCCAAGGAAACTTCTGGAAAGCGAACAGCATCCATGCCCTAGCAGAGCCGCGCACACCCACTTCCGCTGCACTCACAGGACTTCCTCAGGGCACGCAGTAAGCAGCCTCCCCCTCCCGCTGATGGAAAGGGTTAAAAGCCACTGACTTTCTTTCCTGGGTCTCCCTGCTTTAATGGAGAATCTCCAGCCCCAGCCCTTCCCTGGCCAGGCTGCAGCAACGCAGCTCCCCGCTGCTCCCCACCTGCACAGAACGAAACGCAGGCTGATCAATTCTGTCCATCACGGTGACAGAAAGGTAATTTCCTGCCCTTATCACTCTGTGCTGTCTCAGGCCGGGCATGGGTTTGTTTCCCCTCTAACCAAATGGTTATAAATTGACGCTGTTCGTGGGCTAGTACTTCACCCTGCCTCAGCTCAGGTATGAAAGAGGCATAAGGCATCAGAAAAACAAAACTGAAAAAGCCTATTTCTCTCCTACTTCCCATAAATAAATATCACAAGTGGAAAGTCACTACAGAGGGCTCTGAGGCTGTAATGTTTGCTATCTCACAGAAAAGTAACCTTTTGTTTCCTTGCACTTCATGTCTCACCCTTTCCATGGCTGGTGCACAGACTACCAACACTAAGTACTGTATTAAAAGAATCCCAGTTCCCAGCACCAAGGCAGAGGCACCCCAGCCTTGCCCCAAACGAGGCACAACTCCCCCAGAACGCCTCATTGCCTGCAAAGACACATCATCCTACTCGAGGTTCAGCACCCCTCTTCCTCCTGTCACGGAAAAACAAAGTCGCACATGCTGCAGGTCCTCTCTGCTCATTAGGGTACCTGGAAGTGCAGTCAGGAGAGGTGAAATGAGAACCAAAAGATGGATGCTGTTGTAGTGGACAGCAGGCCATGTGCTGGTGGGTCTTTATTTGGATGTCTAGTAACAAATGAACGTGGTGGGGAGTTGCAGAGACCGGGCACAGGCAGTTCAAGAGAGGTTTGGGTGGGTTTAGTTTTTGTTTGTTTTTTTTGCCCAGGGATTTGGATTTACATCCTCTTGTTTTTCCAGGAGTTCACCCGCCGTGCAATGTCGAGATGAAAAGCACATTATCCTGGTCCTGGAGTTTATAATCCAGCTCACCCTGCAGGCCAAGAAAAAAAAGAAAAATGGTTTAAATGTCATTTCCAAATACTAGCTGCAAAGAGAAAACAGCTCATAAAAAGATGGTGAGTGTTAGGGAGAGCAGAAGGGGATAGACTGATGTTTTCATTGTAACGGAAGCAAAGGTGAGAGATCAGACAAGGAGCTGATGTTCATTATCCCACACCACTTTCTGGACGAGGGTTTTGACAGAACAGGTGGTTGCCTGAGGCAGGAAAATAGTTAAGGGCTGTTTGTTGTCTGAGCACAACAGTGGGCTGAAAAGGGGAGATATTTACCAGTTGCCTGTTTTGGTAGAAATCTCCCCAGGGCTGCCTTCACCTGCTACGGCACCACCTTACTCTAGCGAAGGGGCTGTGAAGCTGCCCAGTGCTCACTAAGTTGCTACCCCACAGGTGGGGGAGACCTGCTAGCAGCCAGAGGTGCGAAGCCCGTTGCCAGAGGCCAGGGAATACGGGTGATCTTTCTTCAGACACTGGCTGACTGATGAGACTCAGCAGGTTAGAGAAAGGCTCCAGGCTTCTGAACAGCCACAGTACAATACAGGGAGAGAGATCCCAGCCTGCCCCTTCCCCCTCAAATACGATGCTTCGCTTGGGGCAAGAATCAGAAATAGCTTCTCTGAGAGCAACCACAGAACAGACAGAGCAATATTTTCAACAAAGAAAGTCAAACTGAAGGAGTACAGACCATTAGTTCCCAGTCTGCGTCGTTGATGAGCACCAAAATTCCTGGCCTCCTGCAGAAGAGAGAAAAATAATTAGGATACAGGGCTGCTAAAAAGCTTTGCAAATAGTTAAGAACAAGGGATGTTGCAGCACAGATCACAAGCTGACTGCCTATAAAGCCAAAGAGAAAAAGGAATCCTAGCACGGAGGTGGAAACAGGTACAGTCTGTGCCCTTTCTAGATCAAATAAAGGGGAGGCAGGAGCAATCCCAAAGCTCATTTGAATCAAAATGCACCATTCCTGAGGATGCTCCGAGATGACTACATTTCCTTACGATGTAGAAAAGCCAGGTAATTAAAACCCATGCGCTACAATCAAGCGCAGAGAGCTCGATGCAAAGGTAGGGAAAGCTATTCCGGTGCCCCTACCAAAGGCACTAAACACCCGGGATCCACTCCGAGCCCCTGATTACAGGCAAAGGGATTCCCCTTCTTTGATCTTCAGTGTCCTGCAATTGTCTCTCCTGTTACCAGGGGACCTGGCACACGCTTCAGCTCACAAAGATCCGTGACGAATGTTAAACACCCCCAGCGCCACCCCGCAGTCAGGGATGGCTTACACAGCTCACTCTGCTCCATTTCTCTTGGCTTTTTTTTTTCCCCTCCACGAGGTTGGCCCCATTTTGACAATAAAAATACATTTCCCAGAAGAAATATTTGTTGGCATTTCTCCGAGTGACTGCTTCAGTCCCAGTGATGTCAGCAGGGAACGGACAGACCTGCTAAAACTCCTGGAATTGAGGATACATGCACTACACTGCTCCAGGTGACAACCAAGAGGAAGTATACATGGCCCTGCTTCAAATTTAAGGTTTAATGATTTGGGGTGAGGCCTGCAAAAAGATGCTCTCTGTGGAACAGGGTGAGGTGTAGTGTGGGACACCTCCCATTATCACTTTAGCAAATCCCATATTTTCATGGTCATTAACTTGCTTCTTGCAACCAACAGGAAAAACGTATCCCAAACCATGGGGATCAACAGAGAAACACAAGGAGGATTCATAACAGCTGTACTTACACAGATTCCCCTTGCATAAATAATTCTGGTCGTTCTTTCAACAGATTCTGTTTGATCCACTTTAGCAGGTTTCTGATATCCCCTGAAAGGAGAAAGGACAGCAGTTTACAAACTAGCTGACGGCTCCTAGCTGATGCCAGAACAAAGTGATTGTTTATCCACAAAAGAGTAGATGAGGAACATGCAAGACGGATGGCGATAGCTGCAAACCTCCAGTCAAAGAAACCACCTAACAGGACTGTCCCTTACCAGCATCTAACGGGCAGCCCTGCCTCAAGGGAGCTCAGAGCTCAGGGCTCTGCCCCAAACCCCACAGTTTGGCAGAGGAGGTTTCCCACAGAAAACGCATCCCACAGAGAATGAATGCAGTTTTTGCTGAAGTGCCAATCCAGCAGGAAACTGCCGACGTGAAGATTTCTTTAACACATCCTATATCCTGCACGTTCTGTTATCACCTAACAAATTGATGTTTAACTCTCTCTGTGTTTAATTAGATTTAAAAAGTCCAAACAAGCAAGCCTAAGAACCTGAAAGGAGTAAAGGCAGATACTATCGGTACCAAAACCAGCACAAACTCTCAGAGTTCTGGGGCACAAACATGTACATAACCACGCATTAAACATGCACGCAGGCACCGGCCACAGTAGTTGTATTTGGACACTTGCAGTATGCCTTGGCATCACACCTGCTGCCATGGCATGTTCCCCATGCCGTGCCTGCTCCCTCCTTCTACACTTTGTGCTTATAGCTTCTTTATTAAAGCTCAGCCTTTATCTTTCCATTTCAGTAGGTGACAGGAAGGATTTGTCTTCATGTAAAAGGAGGAGGAGACACTGCTGGCGGGTTTTTATAGTATCAATTTTACTTTGTGAGGCAAAAACAATTTCTTTAGTGATAGCATCAGTTAATTTCCTATTGGAGAGGTGAGAAGCGACAGAGGGGGGGAATAATCCGTTACAGGGTTTAGAGAAGCTGACAAATTGCAATGTGGAGTTCTCCTGCATTTGCTTCTATATTTCACTGTTCCACAAACCACTTCATCATTCTGAATCCACAATCAGTTATTCTCCCAGGGCTCCTTTAAACAGCCCTTTGAAAGCCCCAAAAGAGTTTTGTTTGTTTTCAAGGCGCGAGGAAGCTTTTCGAAGGCACAAATCCACCAGTGAGGGCTGGAGCCCCGCTCGCAGGACAAGCGGGGACGGCTGGATGGGTTTCCACATCTGTCTCACGTGTGGTAACCTCGCCATAGTCACGGGGAACCTTTCCACATGCGCCTCTCCAAGTTAAAATCAAACTCTGTGTACGATTCCCCATGTGTTTGCTTCACAACCAGCAAAAATAAATGTGCTTGTAGCAGCCTGACTCAGTGCTTGCCTTACCCCAGGATTTTATGGGATCGTGGATGCCACCCAGAGCAGAGCTGGGGTTCTTCCGAATAACACTACCCCCACCACTTCTGTCACACCAAGGATGAACAGCCCTGGCATAGGCAGGTGCACATCAACTAGGCGATGGGGACATGTCCATCTGCAGCAGATGGGGGCCTCTTTTCCTGGGGAAAGGGGGAGGGGGATGCTCTGAGATTCCCTCTATTCCCCCCTGGTTTCCCAGGGCATCGGTGCCTCCAGATGACAGCCTGAGCCCTGGCACACCCATCCCACCGTAGGGCTGCCTGGAGCATGACAGGTATTGCTGCCTCCGAGCACTGGATCGCTCTGATCAGGGCAGAAAGAGCTGCTTTGTGCCTTAAAACTGCCTGGTGAGCTGGATCACCTGCCTGGGGCCAACCCATGACTTCCCTTGTAATGATACGTAGCTAAGAGCACAAAATAGACCATTTTCTGCCACTTTCCTAGCAACATGCACCAGGGATGGCGAGTGCCACTCAGAAGGTATATATATACCGTGCCGGTCAGTCAGCCGCCAGAACAAGAGTTAACTATATTCACCTTCCCCTGAAAAATGCTGCTGCAATGTAAAGCCCTCAGGATCTCACACCCAAACAGCTCCTGCTCTCCATCACCAAGAAATGAAAGCCAGAGAGGAAGAAAGCCAGAGAGGAGCCTTCAGGAGAAGGAGGGGGGGCTCAAAGGGGACACCAGCCCCACCGCAGCAGCGCCCGCGAGCTGTTTCATATTTATGCACTTGCAGCAGGGCACACAACAATGAACTGTGCCATATACCATTCTCCTTGCATGGAATAAGCAGCCCTTTCCTCTGGGACCTTTCAGGAGAGATCATTTAAACAGAAACACGCTGCACCAGCTGGATAAAACACAGCCACCTAGAAGCAGCCTGGACGAAGGGGCGAGAGGACTGATTTATTTGAGTCTGAGCTGGAATACTCCCTCACCCCTACTCCTTCCATAATAAATGTTATTTTCAGCCCCACCTGAGCCTACATTCATTTACTCCTCCCCAGAAGTCACGTACACACATACTGAAGAATTTAGACATTAGGAAAAAAACTGATACCCCTGTGCACGCCTGGAGCTTCCCCGCTCTGAATGGCAACAAAAATTAAGACCTCTTCTCTGCAGCCACCCTTAAAATATAATACTTTTGGCTGCTTTCTCAGCATTGAATTTTTTGCCCACCTTCATGTCTCTACATTCTGTACACCAGTATTACTAGAATAAATCAATTATAATGGATGAAAAATGACTAGAGCCACACCAAAACCATCTCCCACAAGTAAGATACTGAAAAGGTACAAGATTACTTCCATTCCAAGTGGTCTGGGGAGAAGCCATCTTGCAGCTCAGTGCTTCAAATAGCAGTCTTGATCAACAGCTCAGGACTCTGTATGTTATCATGATGGAAATAATAAGAGGTAAATTATAGCACAACCGTTTATCTCTTGCAGTTGACATACGTAGTGTTCCCAAGACATTTTCTTTCTGATACTACGCTACGGGTCTAACAGGTTTCCAGCTCCTGGGCTGAGGATTTGCTATGCAAACAGCAGGTCCTCTACAAATGACATATAAAGAAGGAAAAAAATCTCAACCTGGTCAGGCACCACATCCGCTGACAAGTTAAACTGTCACTACGACACAGCAATTTTACAGCTGTGTTGGTTCTGAAGCTGGCCCCCGTCACAGAACAGAGGCATTTGCTATTTGCAGGAGCACAGTTGTACTACACATGCTGCCATTTGGCTGCAAAAGCAACCATGCATTTTGGCCCTGGACTGAGGTCCAGGTGAGAGCTGAGACGATGCAGCATTTCGCTCCCGCATCACCAACTCAAGTCCAGCTCATCCCAGTAATGATATATATTTTTACCATTGCTGCACAGTTGCAATGAAATCCTTTTGGTAGACTACTCCATTTGAGGAGTCACAGCAAACAAATTTCCGCACCAAAAAATCCACTCTAATTATTGTTAACTGTCCTCACCATTGGCAGCATCAGCAGAGAAGCCAGAGTGAACCGGCCAAGGAAGCTGAAATATTCTCAAACTGCAAAGGAGGGACTGAAGCACATGGTAGGAAATCCCTGTCTTATTTGTATACAGAGACAGCTTCTGTTGCTTGTGCTAACAGTACATCAGACCTCCCCAAATTCTCAGGAAAAATAATCTAAAGTTAATTAAAAAAAAGAAAAACTGACAAATGTTTGAGAAAACTGTTTAGTTCAAGTGCACAGATGGGAGCTCAAATCCACAATACATGCATAAAACAAATCACCCAGCGAAACACACAGCTCAGGAAAATGAAGTGTGTGCTTGCAGTGACACAAAGTCATTGGCTTGTCACGCAAGCAGACAGGATGCAAAAACTGCAGTGAGCGTGCATACAAAAACCCAACAGCGTCGGCTCATTTGCAGCCCAGCTGCATCATAAACACTTCTGGTTGTGGCAGACAGAACTGCACAGTCTGCTCAGTCCCCTTGCGTATCTTCCAAGGCCTGATCTTCTGAATTACCACAACTGTTCCTTGATGAAGAATCTGCTGAGCTTCCTCTGCAAGAGAAGTGCATCTAAGACTCCATTTTAGCACTGCCTGGAACAAGAGCCCAGGTTCATTTGCACCCTCAAAACCAGGGCTGAAATCCATAGATCTTTCCTAGCTCAATAAAACCTCCTGGGCCTGACAGATTCATCAGTGATAACTCAGCAAAGAGGACACTCGCTGTGTGCAGAGAGAAACCAGGTGCCTCAAATAAGAAGCACCAAGCTGGGTGTTGCACTAGAAGGATCTCACACTGAACTGATAAATGTGCAGAAACGCAGAAGGATTTTGTGCAACTGTAATACCAGTTGACACAGACACGCAGCTCTCTGCTCCCAGGCTGCTGCACAGGTCGCTGGCAGATTCACACACGCACACATGCAATAATCAGACACCTCCATGTCCCTGCCTTAAAATCCATATACAAACCCACACAAAGCACAAAGTGCCTCGAAGGGCACCCAGAGGGTGTAATTACACCCATATTCTTGCCTTGGCTGCAGAACCGGGAGCTTATTTCAGGGAAATAGGGGAATCCTATAAAGGCCAAACCATGGAAAATTCCCTTCTGGTCCGTAATAAATAAGATATATGCGGCACTGGTCACTAAGGGGTCAGTGCTGCAAGCGCACAGTGCTTTCCCGGGCCGCCTTGCGGATACCTCCCTGTGGGGTACCATTTCTTTGACCCAGAATAAGATCATTTATCATACTGACCATGGCTGAGCTCCAATTTGCTGAGGTCACTAACTCTGGACGAGCGCCGCTCCACCCACATTCTCAGCCACCGGCCTGTAACCATGACAAAGCCCCTTCCCTGCCGCTCCTCTGCCATTATTCCCCCTGCCTGCATGGAAATGTATGGAAAGACAATTTGTATGCCCCTTTCCCTGCTTAAGCAGCTTGTTTTTAAAATAGACGAACCAGCTCCCAATACCTGCTGCCCCTCCAGGTGCGTGCCTTCTCTCTGCTTTTGAATCTGATGGCCCTCCAGGAATCTGCTCTCTAAAAGAGCTTGTTACAAAACCTGACCTAAGGGATCCTTCAGACTCCTCCAGCCTCCCATCTGATATGCTAATCATTCACTGAAGCAGACGATGGTGTGCCATAAACTGCAGAAGAAGACCTGGAATAGCTGATATAAATGGAGTCACAGGCAAATGGGTTCAGTACTACGCAGAGTGAGCAGCAAGGCAAAATTCTGCAGCAAGAGCAAAATCCATTTTTTCTGACAAGTGCACAAGCCAATCCTGCCATGCACTGGAGTGGGCAGTGATTTAAGTACTAGGGAAAAAATTAGGGGGTAACTACAGCCCGACATAAGAGAATCCCAGTCGTTGCTCTCATCTGTTCTTGCCTGCTACAAATGAACACCAAGGTCTTTGTTTCTGTAATTTTTAATTGCGTTATGACATCTTTTTCTCACTTCTTAGCTAGAAGAGCAACACTCTCCTCCATTTTCTTGTGTCCACAAAATGGGAAGGGATCACAGGGGTCTTTCATAGCCCTCCTGTTAGCAGTGAAGACTCAGATCCCAGCCATCACCCAGCGATTCTCAGCCCTGAGATTTTAATCACAACACTCATGAACTGGAGAGAACTGCTTGGGATCTTCCACTCCCCACAGGCTGCTGGTAGGAGAACACAAGTTCAAGGGATCTCCAATCCCACTTGCTAGCCAGCAGCAAGCCTCCAGATCCATCAGCTCCCATGGCAAAAAAAGCAGCTCCGAGCTGATTTCTCAGGGTAAACCTAATCCCTACTCATTTCCAAAGTCAGAGCATCTAATTCTGTAACACCCAATGCTATTGTCACTTCAGGCTCCCAAATAAATGCCAGTGCACCAAACTGTCTCTTTTAATTAGGATCACAGATCACTAGTGCTGGCCTAGGGTCTTGCCTCTCCTTCAAAATTGTCAAAGGAAGGAACCAAGAGTGCCTCAAAGACTACAGCACTGGCAGCAAAGTGCCAGATTGGCAATTGCAGACATTAAAAATAACACCTCCTTAACAGGTCCTGTGATTTTATCCCTCTGCCAGTGCAGAATTTTTCTCAAAAGACCATCCCAAGCTTTGCCCGCTTTAAGATGCTTGAGCAATGTAGACCTACCACCAAACCCCAAGGAGACTGTGCCATGGTCTAACAGTTTTTGCAGTCAGGAATCTTCTGCTAATGCACCAAACTCCCATTCCTTCATCCCTCCCTATCAATCTATGCTAGATGATATTGCGTCACCCTGGCTATAATCTGTCCTTCCCAATGATGAAGGAGATATCCCACCTCATCACTTTTCCATTCATTTATCCTGCTTAACCTTGAATGTTGCTGGTTAATTTTTTTTAAGCTGCTCAGGAAGACAATTCAGAGAATGCATTACTAACTGCGGGCGTAAAGCTTAGCCAAAACCCATCAAACTGAAATTTCCCCTCTCTCCTATTTTGCCGGCTTCTGGGTTTCGTGTGCATGCACGTGCACCGAGGGTTAAAAAGGAAAACCGTATCACTATTACAAGAGACTACACAGAGCTGATGTGAGACCCCAGACCACAGAGGAAGGTGGCTGCTCCTGCCAGCATGCAGAGGGATTCCCCGACAGCCTGGCACTGCCCTGCACACAGCCAGCCTGGCTGAGGGAATCCCGTGGGCTGGGCTCTCCCTGGCACTGCCAGCTGGATCAGAAAGTGCCTTGAAGTCAACTCCTTGCCCCCCTCCCAGCCTGGCTGGTGTCCCCTCTGGCTGCTGGATGAGTCAGTGTTTCAGCTCGGCTCAGGAACTGCCATGATTTTATTCCTCTAAATACAGAAATTGCGCAGCGTCCAGTCCTCGCCTCTCACTTTCAGGCTCAGATCTGCTTTGCTATTATTAGACTTTCATATAGGGCAAGCACCATTAAACCGATTCCTGCCCACCCAACCCAGCCACCCCCACAGATACTCCAAGCCCCTCAGTCTTACTTGAAAGGGGAAAAGAAAGGGCCAGTGAGATGATCAGGGTGGAGGAGAGGGGGGGTAAGATTTACAAGTGAATGGAGGTAAGAATGGAGCAGTTTGTGGGATAAAGGGGCTGCAGAGGGAGCTTTACAGATGTGCAGAGGGACGGCGGCTCATTGTTTAATTAAGCAGAAAGTGGCTCTTTTGAAAAGCAATTTTGCACAGGAGCTCTGAGCTCAGCAAACAACTCCTGCGAGTGAGGGCAGGAGGAGAAAGGAACAGCTGGCCCGGAGCCGTGTGAACCGCATGCTAAGCGGTTTAAAGGGCCCGGATCCTCCTCCCCAGCCCTGCTCCGCTGCCACCCTCTGAACAGTGCTGTCAGCACAGCAAATCCCACCAAGAGAAAAGAGAGAGCAGAGAGGGGGGGCTGGCACAGAAAGGTTATCCTGCTAGGTGTCCGCACTGCAATACAGCGGCTGGGAAGGAGGGTGGAACAGCCAGGCTTTGTTATCCCAGGGATTTGGTCACACACAAGAGCTGGTTTCTGGGTGCCTGGGAAGCTCCTTCCACAATGAGTTGGGATGAGCTGATCCGGTAACACGGCTCCACGGCCTCCCAGGAGAATGCTGGGACTGCTCCTGCGAGGGCGCGCATTTCGTTCCCCGTTCCCTCTGAAGGACTCGTTCCTTGCACAGAAGCGACGTGTGGCCTCGCTGGGACGGCGACCCGAACCTCTGCACACAGCCACTGAGCCCCACACCAGGGCTGCAAACGCAGCAGGGACCGCTTGATCGTGGCGGCGGCAGACCTGCAGCATCACACCGGGCTCCCAGGGCTGCAAACGCAGCTCCTTGCACCGCTTGCTGGAAAGTGCAGCCGGGATCCAGGGCTGAGCTGGTCCAGCCTGAGGTTCCACCCTGCATAACCCACTGAATCCCCCTTCCTTGCCAGCAAATACATAATTACCTGCCTGAGAGAGATGCACAAGTAGTGGAATAACCCCAGAGTCCTTTGAGACCTGAGAGTACCATACACCGTGGTTAAAAAGATTTGATTGCATCAAGTTCCATAGAGCTATGGGGGTTTTCTATCATTCTTCTAATAAGCCTCTGCATTACCAAATATATTTTTATTCTTTCTTTGGAGCAAGTTTTAAAATGTTAGGAATAATAAACAGAGCAATAAAAGCATTCCAGAATATTAATAACTTAACTATGATGTACTACCTAGCAATAGCACTGGGCATTTACAGACAATCGATGCCAACTGCCACTCTTGATTTTACATGTTGTTTTGGCATAGCACCCCAGTCAACTCTGAACATGTGCCATCCTGTATTTTTTAAGCCACTCGGCCTGTAACACAGGTCTGATCTCTTGAGATCCTCAGGCTCTTTTCCGAGAGGATGAATGCTCCCAACTCCCTAGCAGTCCTCCATGCTGTGCAGAACAAGGCCCTGGAAAGCAAAGCTCTCGAGGAGCAGACCATGCTCCAGGGATTTAATATAAGCAGCAATTGGCAGATTATTTTAATTTTCCCTCTAAAAAAATCTGATTAGCAACAGGCTTTTTCCCTGGGGTTTTGGTAAAGGGAAACCACAAACAATTACCAAAACACACTGATTAAAAATTTATCCTTCCAGACTTGTAAGTGCCAAAACACACAGTGAATTCTTGATTACCCAAGAAGGTGCTGAAACTGGTCACTGCTGCCCCAAAAACACAAGTCCCATCACTGAAACCATGGGAGAAGTTGGAATTTGAAGGCCTGGACCCGCAGCTGAGCAGCCTGCAGCACAACTGCCAGAGACTTTACAAAGGGCCCCAACCTCCAGATACAATATCCAGTAGGCAGCACAGCAGAGAGGTTTTGTAAGCATTCTTCACCAGCATGACGCTGCTGAGCTAAACCTGAAATGACTACAAGGGTTAAACAATGCCAGTGACTTCCTACCCTTCCAACAGCGTCCATGCAACTTGCATGGCCATAGACAAATCCACCACTGTGAGTCCCAGCGAGATGGAGGAAGGAGCTCCGGCATCACTCGCAGAGCAGTCATACAATGATCTATTTGATTACTGAAGCACTTGGTTAAATTACTGTGGCTTGTTTCAGGAGGAGGCTGCCAAATACATTTTCAGTTTTTAATTTAGGGTTTCTCTCTTTTATGCTCCATTGTCTCTAATAGCCTCTTAGATGCTTGAAAATAAAGTTGATTTCCCTGCCAATTTAATCCTCTCTCCATGTGACAAATATCGTTATTCCCCCAGCTGCTTTCTCCCACACACACTTTTTATGCAGAATAAGCCAACAGGGCATTAATGCCTTTAGATCCTCTAACAGCATTATCAATGAGATCATCAAAATAGCCACCAATTTGGGACAAGATTTTTGTTTAACTTGAGGTCTTCTTTCCGCAACAGCTCTAAAAGATTACACAGTCCTGCACAAAGTGTGGCTTATGTAAATCTGTCTGCCTATGCAGATATATCACACCTTTTTAAGTTCCTACTTGGCAGCAACTTCAACGTGCAGACTAAGACAGCTCTGCTTTGGAAATAAAGAACTGCTGTTTTACTGATGTTAGGATACAAAAAGCCCCTTGGATTATAAAAATAGGTCCCGCCACACGGTTGTACCCCTCGTGGCTTGCTCTTGTCCCATTTGCAGCTTCCTTCCTCCTGCCTTTCCTAATCCCTCCAGGAACCCACCTCCAGGCGTCAGAGAAGGACAGAGAATCAAATTTTCTTGAAAAAGTTAACTGGATCTGGAACCCACCTACTTTCCACCTAGTGCCTGTTACCAGGAAAAAGGAAATGACCACATAAGACTTTGTTCAAACAACATTATTATTATTCAGAGAACGTTGTCCTTGTCAACTATGGAGCACAGCTTGTTTTATTCATGTAAATATTTGTACGTATTTCTTCATATAATTTTCCACCTCCCCTCACCTCTGGGATATATATAAAAATGCCTAAACAATTAAAATATAGCTGGACCCAATGTCCCTGAGAGAACCAGCTGCTCTGCAAAAAGGAGGACAAAGACAAAAATAACCTAGAAAGAAAGGAAGAGTGGGTAAGAGAGGCCAAAATGGCCAAAAATAAGCTTGATGGCTAATGAAATCAGTTAAAATGGGGTTAGAAGTGCAGGTCTTCAAGCAGTGTTCATACTACAGATCTTTCCCCAGAGTATTAACTGATGGACATGCAGGGTAAGGTAAGCAACAGGATGCACCAAGTAGAACTCAGCTGTTTTATTTCTCTAATTCTTGTAATTCTGCCTGCATGAGGGCAGCAGGGAACATACTACATCTTTCTTTACCCAGAGATAGGTGAATTAAACTTTCTTAATGTGAATGAGGAAAATACAAGGCATTAGGAGTAATATAAAAATACAAGAATTTACCAAATTTCTTGTTCACATGTTTCTGATCCGTTTCTACCGATTCCTCACTTCGATACAATTCTCATTCAGAAATATTATGAGGAGTGTCTCCAGTGATCCCTTACTGTCAGACGGTAACTGCACATCTGCCCACCCCATCCCTGTGCTGGGTGTAAATGTCACTATAGCAGAAGCCTCACAATTCAGTCTCTGCTCCTCAGCTGCTACAATCCACAACCTGCCCAAAAACTGAAACCTCCCTGTCACTCAATGCACATGAAAACTGCAGGCTGCAAATCAGGGGAGCTGGCAAGTAGGCACACTGTCCATTCTGCCACTCTTATTACAGGGATAGCAGCATCTGAAACACAAGGCAGCGTGAAAAGCTGGGGGCAATAATGTGTTAGATGAATGTGGAATGAATCGCTGGAGATCATGAGTTTGAACCCTGAGACTGAGCCAGATCTTCAGGGAAAGATCTATCCTTTACGATGAATCCAGCTCCTCGTGAAGTCTACAGAAGTCTTCCAAGCAACTTCAAGTGGGAATGGATTAGGCTACATACAACTGCACTGCCAACAACCATCAGGCTAGAAGGATATTAATCCCCTCCCTTCCCCTGACAAAAATAAACATCTCATGTAATAACCCCTTCTTCTTGAGCATCTGATCATGGTTTGAACACCACCAATGCTGTGGGTATCAGTGGGTATTTGAAATTTACAGAACACTGACAAAAACGATGCTCTAGCCCCCGAGTTTATAAACCAACTAAATGAGTGTTTTGGCATTTCTTTACTACCTTCCATTTAAGGATCTTAAGTGCTTTAACAGTGCTGGAATTTAATGCTGAACTCTCTCGTGATACATGAAAGTATCACTACTACTTCACTAGCAACAGGGGAAAGTTAAGCAACACGACTAAACTCACGAAGCAAATCAGCATCAGGTCTTGCTTCTGGATCCCTAGTCCCTGTCCTTAACCACAAGATAACATACTATTCCAGTGCTCCTATTATATTTGAATTACACATACTTAAGTCCAAGCATCAAAAGCGCTTCTACCAATCTCTAATTACTTCCAGGCATGGCAAGAAGATTTCAGGCCTGAAGATTCACAGCACATAGATTATGGTATTAGCCATTCATGAGATATTAGTTGTTAGCATTCCCCGATGCTTTGTATTATTTCAGTTTATAATCCCACTCTCAAAGAGCATAAAGCATTGCTATCTAGCTGGAAGAATTCAAAACATACCTGCGGCAAAATTACGTTGCAACTGAAGCATGCACACACATAAGGAGAAACGAGAGAGTTAGTACAGCACTTCTCAGTATTGATATTCCAAATCACAAGCCAGAGATTATGACTATTTATCACTGGGACACTCAAGTCTTTAGCTTAACAGCATCTTATCTTTTATTGTAGAGAAGGCTATATGCAGGATGTCCAGTATCACGTTCAAGCATTAGCTTTGCCATTTTCAACTGCATAGTTAATATAATAAAACGATTACATATACTTGAAAGTCAAATGAGTAGATAAAATACATTTATGTTATATCGCTATACACACACCCACATATCTATATATGACATATAAGCACACATACATACATATGCCTCTTGGAAACCTCAGAACAGGGAAGAAAAAACAAAGGAGAGAGGAAGTTATTGGTGGTTTCAAGTATCAAGCAAGACAAATGTATACTTAATGGAAACATTCAGAGGCCATTGTCTATCCAGGAGGAGGGAGGCAAAAGTTTTAAGGAAGGACTTGATTCACAAGTGCTTAGAACACAGGAAAGATGCTCAAACTATTTCTGCTTGGTTATTTACTTTGAGGACTAACCAACGTCTGCCAAGCTATCTGATCCACGGCACGTCGGAAAGTGCTTTTAAAACACATTGATTCTTGTTGCCAACTAATGAAACTGCTGTACAAACCAGCTTTGTTTCATTTGTTGTCATTCTTTCAAGTTATCTAATAGGTTCTGATACTCACAAGGCTCTGGTTGACAGGGCAAAGTCACCTGATGCTTTTTGACACCATCGAACAAGAGTTCTGCACCACCTCTGAAATAAAAACAATGAACCACTGAGATTTTGCTTTATTGTCAAAAGGAAGACAGTACAAAAGAGGCGATTTACATAGATGCCACAACAGAGAAAACAAATGACACACACTATATTTAGCACAGGATTCTCTTTGTCCTTTTTTCCTCTCACAAACCACAAGTTCGTAGGGGAACTTGCCATCTCCCATCGCCAACACACACAGGAGGCTCCATTGCGGGCCAGAACCCCACGGTGCCAGGCATCGTCCCAACAGAACAGAAGATGGCTCCCATCCCAACACGCTTACAAACTGCCGTGCAGTGTCTAGCCTAACGCCCTCCCCCTCTCCCTTCAGCTATCGGCATTGCTTCAATTCAAACAATATTACAGCCACCATGCTACATCCAACATCGCTCGTCCCTAACACCTTTTAGCCAGAAGTCTCAAGGCATTTCACAAAACGTGAAAAATCGTAGCATCCTTCTGGAATAAATATTCCCCCACTTTCCACTTGTGAACAGAGAGAGGAAATGACTCACATGAGGCTGCACAGCAAGTCAGCTGCAGAGCCAGCAGTCCTTGAGTCCTGGCAACCCTTTCTTGATCTACTTACTACAAAGCATTCCCTCTCAGGAGGGACTTGACCAGGAGAAGCAAGCAGAGCAAGCAACCATGATGATAAAGTAAAAATAAATAAATAAATACACAATCTTCCTCCACTGAACAACCTGACGAACATCCCTCTTCTGATATTCAGAACATCTGAGGCTAGTCCCCCAGTATAACTAAATGATGGCCTCTGCAAGCACAAGAGATCAAGTGTGAGCAAAATATGCAGAGGCTGGCAAGTACAGGAGCTGGTCCTCACACCTGAAAAAAATGGGATTTAAATTGGGTCCAGGTGCCTAATCTCCTTAGACTTAGAAAAAATAACCGATTTTCCTAACTGCAACTTACAAGCCTCAGGAAGCTCCTCACCTATATTCTTTTTCTGGAAAAAGAACAGTTGTGAAAATCTTGAGCTTTACAAACATAAATCAGTTTTTCTGATGTTGTGAGGCCACAGGCCAAACTCAGTCTTAGAAGATTATGCAACTTTATCATGTGAGTAGGGACATGGATATTAAACACAGATGCTACTTTAAGATAAAGGACACAAGCAGATAATGCGAGCTCTTGACTCCAGACTGAAGAGGGTGACCAAAGTTTTAACAATTAAGAAACAAAAAACCCTACTCACTTGATACTCAACTGAGGTAAAAAAACAACCAACCCGTTTTCAAAGGGCATATAATTGTGGCAAAACGTTCTTCCAACTTAAACATAGGTTACTTTATAAAATTTTCTTATGAAGTTACTTTCTGGAAACTTATGGGTGCCTTGCATCCCTTGGAAACCAACACAATAAAGAGAGATCTTTAAAATAAATAATCCCCACGTAAATATCAACAAAGATACATCCAGACGTTACTAAGTTCCTTTAAATTCAATATCTTAAAATGCCACACTAGGTTTTCTTGGCTCTGCAACGGAAGAGCACAACAGAACCCTTGTTATGCCCTCAGCAGCGTTACTTATATGCAGCAACTCTCCTAAAGAGCACTCTGTTGGTGTTCTTCCACCAGCTCACAAAAAATAGTTATCTGAAAATTGAAGCAGTGATTATTAACATGAGCTGAGATTCATGCGAGAGAACAAGTCACAGCAATTATATGAAAAACATTTTTTTATGTAATGAAAACAAGGTCACGCTTTGTTACAGTGGGAAATGTAGATTGCAAGATAAGGTCCTTCTGTAATGCGCTAGCTGTGGGGAACTCAGCTGTGATTTGTACATAGAGAGCTCATTTATGCATTTCCAAGGGAAGCAAAAATGCATCTCACTCTTCTGGGAAAATTAGGAGACTTACTGCAGCTGGAAGTGGGAAAGACTGAGGAAAGGATTCTTAAGGAGAAGGGTATTTAAAGGGTTATGGCATTTCTGTGTTCGTGAAAGGGTGGGAAAAAGCAAATAAATAGTAGCCTTTTAGCTTCTACTAAAAGGAGGCTTTAACGAAATAACACAAGTATTTCCACAAATATGCACAGGCTTCCACTGCAAACACTTCAACTTCCCAGCGCCAGTGTGCTAGCAATGCAGATACTACAGCAACGAAGACCTGCGAACCGAAATGCTACAAAGCAAGAACCTGGCTATTTTACACTAAACCAAAATAACTGAAACACAAAGCAAACTGAGCGCGCACGTACACACACACAAACACACCCACACATATATATGTACAGAGAAGAAAAGCCGAAAAACGAGTGGAAGGTTTTTTATAAATAATTTTAATAATAATTTAAAAAAAATTAAAAAGGTTAAAAGGGGAGAAAGGAAAGGACTTGTACAAGACGCTCACACAGAGACATAAGCGAGGCCTCGGCGCCGAAGGGCCGGGCAGGGCAGGCCGGCCCCAGCACGGCGCTACCGGGCAGCACCGCAGCGCTGCGGGAAACCGCCCCGGCGGTGCTCGGCCCCTCCCGGCGGTGCCTGACACCGCGGCCGGGTTCCCCGGGGGGGGCGGCCGCACCCGCCACCCCGGGCCGCAGCCCCGAAGCCCCGTGACAGCGGCGGCCCCCCAAGGCCGCGCGCAACAGCCGCTCCGCCTCAGGGCCGCGGCCGCCTCACCGAGGGAGCCCAGCCCGGCCCTACCCTCCGCCCGGGTCCCCGGCCCCCGCCGCCGCCGCCGCCCGCGCTCACCCGAACTCCACCTGCAGCGACACGGGCGCCGCCATCTTGGCGGCGGCGGGCGGGAGGGGAAGGCGCGCGCGGGCCGCGCCGGAAGTGCCGCGCCGGCTTCCGGCCGCGCCGCGTTGCCCGGCAACGGCGGGAAGGAGGGGCGGCCCCGGGCCCGGTGGCCGCCGCCGCCGCCGTGTAGGGCCCGACCGGGCTCCCCGCGGTTTGACCGGGCTCCCCCGGGCCCGGCCGAGGCCGCAGCCGCAGTGGTGTGGGCCGAGCGGGTTGGCCTGGCTGAGGCAGAGCCCTCAGCGGGGCTTCCGCGGTGCCGGGGCCCGCCGGGCGGGCGCACGCTCTCCTCAGGGCTGCTGGAAGGGAGGCCCGTGCCTCCGGAGGTGTGCGCTAGGCTCTGACGCCCGGCGATGTTATTTTAAAACACCTATTTCTGCATTAAGGTCACATCTCGCTCTACACAGAGCACTTTTTTCACATGTCGAGAATGCTTCCGCTGCGCAAAGGCAAGGAGCCGCAGCAGACGTTTCCCAGCGGCAAAGCCAACCTGCAGCCTGGCAGTTAATTTGAATTTTTAGTGGGCAAGCAGAAATAGCCAGGCCTAGTGAGTCTAACGGCCGCTCCTGTCGCCACCATGGAAGATGGGCTTCTGCACGTCAGAGGAAGCGGCTGTTCAGCATCCCCTTCTGCTTGGGGCAGCCTCTCCTAGCGAGCATACCCCCACGGCACCGGGCACCTTCCAACACCGCGTTAAACAACGCGGCTCACATCTGTCGCCTGTTTGTTTTCTTCTCCGTCCCCAGAGGGACAAGCGTGTACGCGGGCGGGATGCAGCCATGGCGGTGACAGCTGGGCTGTGCAATGGCGCAGGCTTTTCTCCCCCACAACATGGAGCTGTACTGGGCAGCACTGGTGGAAAAACTGCAGCCCCTTAACCCTCCCTCCACTCTGTGGAGGGTTTGGATTTTAAAAATACATGTACGTGTGCACACATGCACATAGAAGTGTAATACATACGCATATACATGGTGCATTATGTGTAAGGGGCATAAATTTACGCAGACAGATTGCTCTTCGTTTATGCTAACGGAGGTCAGAGTATGCCTAACCCCGAGAGCAGAAGGTGGTGGTGTTTGTAATGGCCTTTTGTTCTCAGAGGAGATCATTCTCGGGGCTGGGCCCCAGGAAAGGCCGGTCCCCAGCACAGATGAACGCTGCCGTCGCTGCCAGGGTTACGTGATGGCAGAGACACGAAGCTGTTGACCGTGGTCTTCATCCAAAAATTCCAGCTGGATTTTAAGTATCTCTAAATCCCGAGGCTTTTGAGTATCTCAGAGATACGGCCCAGGATGTTGAACTGATTGTATGGGAAACCAGCTGAGGAAAGAAGGCTTGGATGAAAATCTTCTATACACTTCAGAAATGACTGAAGCACTCTGTATACAGAGGATCTGGTAATCTGGACTCCAGATCAGTGTTTGCAGTTACGGTTTTATATGAGCTATTCTTCTTGCTTCCAGAAATCATTTATGAGGCCAAATAATAGGAGAACTGGCTCCTAAAAGAATCTTGATTCCCAAGTTACAGAAATACAACAAAATATTACAGATTTAGTGTTAGTACTTCCCCAGAAAAGCAAAAAGAAATTAAAGAGAACAGTAATCATAAATACCAATTTGGCTCATTCAAGCATTCAAAGCTGGTTACTGTTAACAATTGCCCTGGAAATACAGTCAGCGAGCACGTGAGATATGGGGGACATTTTTATGGACATCGTGTGCTTGGTTGAGGAGCAAGTCCCGTCTCTGTGCTGGGTGCTGAAATCAGAGCATCACAAATTATCTGGCATATGCTTGGGGATGGGGAAGGCAAGCACATCATCTCGATAAAGTGTAATACTAACATTGCTGTTTCTAAAGTGCTGTAAACATTGATGGTATTTGATAAACAGGTACATAAAGCAAAACTAGCTAAAAACAAGGCTCCTGCCTTGAATGTGTACCCCGGGTTCACTTTGCTGTAACACGCTGTCTTCTCATTCAAACCCAGGGATGTGTCACTGTGCTTTACTTAAGCTAAACTTCTCTTTTTACACCCAGTTTTCCATGGCAGATCCCTTACTTGGTCCCAACCATGGTACGGCACTGGGCAGGACCAGGCATCCCCAGGTAGCTGTGGTGCTCACCCGGGTTATGCAGGGCACAAGGCAGCCGACCAGGGTGCTCTGGCTGCACCCGCCTTTCCCCTCCCGCAAAGTCAACTGTGCCAAACAAAAGAACAGGTTGGAAATTGAGCCTGGCAATAAAGAGGGTTTAATTTCTTTTGTCTCAGTCCTGGCTTTTTTTTTTTCTTGCAGTTTGCACTCTTTTTCTCTCTCCTTGAGTGCAGAAGGGGCATGCCTCCATCCCTCCGCCGAGGGTTTATTCTGGAGCAAACGGTTTAGGTCGCCATCACGTTTTACAGGGAAACGTAGTTTATAAATACAGTGGGGCCCAGCACTCCGAGGAAACATTTTATCAGAGAGCCCCAAACTGACGATTCAATTATTTTTCAATAAAACATCAGGGGAATGCGCAAACAGCTGCTCGCATCCTTCCACACAGCAAGTCAAACTTCAAGGGGAACAATAGCTGGGGAAAGGGGAGCCATCGCGGAGGCGGCGACAATGGGTTTCCTTACTCGGGGCTTTGTTTGATTTCCCCGTCTCAGTTTTGAACTCCCTCCGTCGGAGAAAAGCGAGGGGGTAGGACGGGGAGAGGGGGAAGCAGGCAGAGGGGAAGGAGGGTCAGTGGGAGTTAAAGCCTTTTGCAGCCTTTCTCTCCCATTCATGTGGTAATTGGGTGTCAAGCAGAGATCAGTAAGATGGAGCCCGGCCTCTGTGCCCGGGTTAAACTGCAGCAGAAAGAAAGCGGGAGCTGAACCGATGGAGGCCTGAATGTCATTAGGGCGGGAGGAAGCGCCTCTCCCCCAGGAGCCCTTCTGCCGGGGTGCTGGGCTGGGGGGGCCGCTTCCCATTCAGGGCATCCCTGAAAGCGGCCAGACAAAGCGGGAGGGCGTCCGAACAATGCCGCACCCCCGGCTCTACCTTCAATAGGGAGCTCTAAACAGGCGTTTAACCTTCAGAACAGCTGAAACTGATACTCAAAGCTGAGGAGGTGGCTGGACCGCCACTGTTAGCCTCTTCCTGCGGCCGAGCCGGAGGCCACTTGGATGGCCGGAGGCGAGGAGGGAGGCCGTCGACGGCCTCGCTTCCTCAGCCCCGTTAGCACAGCGCTGGGAGTGCGCAGGGCCCCGTGTGGGTCGTGGGAGGTGTCACCTCCAGGGCAGGATCAGACTCCGACTCCTGCTCGGGCTGGCATCCCCAGGGACGGCTGCTCAGCACCCTCGAGGATGGGGCTAGAGGAAGGCAGGGCCACTCCGAGGAGGGGGATGCATCATAGTAGGGACTGTATCCCAATCCACAAGCCTGGGATCATATGGCAAGGGATCTGGGGAGATCTAGGCAACGACACCCCTCCCAAGCAGGGGGATGCCCCGGCCTGGGACAGTTGCCATCACCTGCGATTCCCAGGGTTGCCAGCCTGTACTGCATGACCCCAGCTGCCCAAATCTCTCCCAGAGTCTGGCCTGGCATCATCTGTGCCTATGGGTGGTATTTTTAATCAACCAGGAGAAAAGAGGGTCAAATCCTGGGTTATTTTGGAAGGTGGGATTTGCCGCTGAAACGGGCCAGGCTCAAAAAGAGCGGAGCAGGACGTGTCCCCTGCTCCCCAAGCCTCACCCTGCCGCACAGCCTGGCCATCCTGTGCTCTGCAGGAGCGAAGTAGCAAATGGCCCTGAAGACATTTTCTTCCCTAGTGAAGCCTTTCTGCTTTAAGGAGGAAAGCTGCCATCCCTTCCGTCTGCACGCAGCATGACAAGACACAGGCGCTTTCCGCAGACCATAATTTTGATGGAATCTCCTGCAACACAGCCCCTTCAAACTGGAGGGGGAGAAGCTGTCCCTGGCCCTGCTCGTGGTTACACTGGAACCACTCAGGGGAATCGCATATTTCCATTTCTAAAGAGCACACCAAAGGATAGTCCCTTCTTTAGTCCAGAATATTTCCCTCTCGCTGCTTAAAGGCAAAGCTAGCTCGCCAGTGTGTGGAGGAGCAGGCGGCTGTCATTGTTTGGGAAGACTCCAGCACGCCAAGAGTGGCAGGAGGAGGCTGGAGAGATGCAGTGTTAAAGACTGTCACAGACTTTCGCAGCGGCAGAAATTAATTTCACCCAGAAAGGTCCTGAGCAGCTTGCAAAGCTGCCACCTGCATTTAGGCTAAAATATGGTCCAGTTTTGCACACGAAGCATGGCCTGGCTGAGCTGGACCTAGAGCTAGAAAGAGACTATGATCAGAGAGAAAGTTGCAGCATTATTTTTTCTTAATGTTATTGTCACTGTCCAGGATGCAGTGTCTGGGAGAAGCAGTCATCTCCATGGTGAAAAGTACATTTGGTTTGTAAAGCTCTTTGGCTTTGCTTGAATTAATAGGCTAATAATAACCCAGGAAAGGATTTTAATGTTTTCTTAACCTCACGCAAACAGCTTTTAAGTATTTTAATTAAAAAAGACTAATACCTCATACTTTATATATAGTACTTTTATCTATACGCAGCTGTTGAGCCAGACTAGCGTATTGATCAAAGGAGTGAGATAAGTCTCGCAAGGTGTCTCTAATCATAGAAAGAGGATTCAATTAGCGTCTTCCTTAAAATCGCACAAATAAAAAGAAATTTAAAAAAAAATCAGACTATGATTAAGCACTGGCTGCTTCTTTCCAAACACCTCTCTGCTGGAAGTGCTTTGTCCCAGCATTGATCCCAGGCTCAGTACCGCACTTGCACTTGTATTCCTGGGCTGAGAGCTTCAGAGACACTTGTACCTAGGCTTCATTTTTCCAGAGGAGCTGGGACTTTAAAAAGGCCCCAGGATTTCAGCCCAAAGCTGACAGCCAACAGAAAAATTCTAATTGGTGTAGCTGGGTTTTGCAGGGAGTCTTGAAGCATTGCCAAGTGCAACACAACCCTCCTCAGTAAGGACAAGCAGCACAAATATGAGCCACCAGATCTCCAGTGGGGACCAGAGCTGCTAGTTTTAACTCCCCCAACGCTGCATTGCCATCAGCATCCCCAGGCAGGGTGGCTCCTTACAGCATAACTCACAGCTACAAACACACCTTCATGGGGCTCCCCTCTCCCTGGGAAAGAGGCATGCGTATGTGGTACGTGCACGCCCCAGCTCTCTGGCACAGCATCGTGCTCCGTTGGTACCGCTGAGCTCTGCAGGTCTCCCCTATCGAAGGCCTGTGTATCAGTGCCCCCGGTGCAGTTTGCTGAGCTGTTTCTCAGTCGTTCAGCATCTCCATCTCCCCGGAACAGGAGCTCTCACCTCTGGGGGGGCTGTCCTGCTTCTCTTGCCTGCACCCTGCAGCTACAACCTTCCTCCCACTCGCAGCTGGCTGGGAACGAGGGGCTCGGGGTGAGCTCCCTGCTACGCTTCAGTCAGGTCCCAGCCCCTCGGCTGTGTCAGCACCAGCAAGGGCTAAGTCCTGCTCCTTGCACGGGCCTCGGCTGTGCCTATAATCCCCATCCATCTCCAAAACCCAACAATACAAGCCGGTCTCCACTTGGATGGGCTTACTTGCAAATAAATAACAGCCATACTTCCATAAGCCTCCAAAGCTATTTGCATCTGTGTTTAACAGGCAGTGCCCTGAATGCCGGATTTGCTTGGCTTTTTTAACCTAACATGCTCTCAGACAGGAACACAGCGCTGAGCCTTGCCCTGCGGCCCCTCTTCCTTCAGAGCGGCTTTGTGTGCAGGGCAGCACGGCCATTTCTTCCAGGAAGGGAGAGCACGCTCCCATATCCTCCTGTACTTCTTCAAACCATCCATCTCCAGACAACGATCCCCAGGACTGACTTCGGGGAGGCCAAGTTTTCACCCGTTCCCTTTAGCAGAGGGCTGGGGTGAGGCCAGGCAATTCGGGTCGCTGCCCACCACCTGCCTGGCACAACGAGGTGACCTCCAAGTCTCCGCCAGGCCCAGACTCTGGTCAGGAGCCCGAGCGGAGGGGAACGCCAGCGCCTGGGATTGCCGCTGGCCTCATGCTGGACTGTACCCGAAACATCTTTCTCCACCTCAGACAGGGTCCGACCCGTCCCCTGCCTGGGTTACCTTCTCCCTGCTCCCAGCGCCCTCTGCTCCCCTCCCTCCGCTTCCCAGGGCTCTGAACCCCCTGGGGGGGCCGTGAGACCCCAGGGGAGCCCCTAAAGCGGTCTCCCCCTTGAGGGGAGACGTTTGCCGAGCCCAGCCCGCCCTCCACCGGCGGCTGCGAGAGGAACAGCATCCGAAAGTGGGACCGGAGTACCCGCAGAGAGGCAGCAGACATCACTGCACAGCCTGCACCAACCCTGCACAGCGGGACCCCCCCCCGCAGGCAAAGCCACCTCGTTCGAAGGCTGAACCCCACAGGCACTGCAGGGCTGTGGGGTGTGGGGATGAGGCCTGTCTTCCACCGAGCTGGGGGGTTGCTTTGGGACAGAGGCTGTCCCAGGAGCTGCACCCTTCCAGGAGCAGTGTTGGACCATGCTGCTCTGCCACCCCCTATCCTCACCTGGCTCCAAGCTGGGCCTGTCCCAGGGTCACCGTGTCCAGGGGAGCGAAAAACTAAAATTAAAGCTTTTAGCTTATGAGATGCTGGAGAAGCCATCATTTTGAACATGCCCACCGCTGCATTTGGTATATAATAGATGCATATTTCCAGTGCTTTTCCCATGGTGTGTCTCACCAGGCAACACACTTCACCCAGGCTCACGCAAGATGTTTCTCCCTGGTACCCGTGTACCATAAAGGAGCCAATTTCTCCTGTCCCCAGGGTTGGATGCAGAGGGTCTAAAAGATGGTTCTGGCAGTAAGGGAAGCGGAATGGGTACCAAAAAAACTTATCCGCAGAGGCAGAAAGGAGCTGGGAGGTTGAATGCGGCCAAATATTGAGCAAAGCGGCAGAAGAGGAAAGAGGGAACAGGAGAGGGGCAGAGGAGCCAGACATGCCTGGGTAAACCAGAAGAACTGGGCCAGGACAAACTGGGATGGCAAGGCTGAGAACAAGACCAGGAGAAAGGGGGAGTGGGGAGTCGCTGGAGTGGTCTGGGGAGGGTCTCATCAATAGGTTGTTTTCACACAAGCATCAAACCCAGCAGCAAGAGGACTGCTTCCCCCTGCTCCAAGGTGAGCTAAAGTCCACACAGGGAGGTCATGCCCTGGAGTGGCAGTTCCCAGTTCCCAAACCAGCACGGTCCCTTGCCTCCCCACACACAGCAGGACTGGACAAGGACAAGATAGGAAACTCTAGCGTAGCCCATACTCGCATTTAATCGTGAGGACAGGACAGACTGGGGCAGGCAGGTACGCTGGTGTGGAAGCACAGCTAGAAGAGCAGACACACCCTGCCCTCACAAAAGACAGATGTCATTTTAAGGAGTAACCCTGCTAAAAGCATGAAAACAAATCATAAAAAAAAAAAAAAAAAAAAAAAGAATAAGAAGAAACCCCAAACCGAGAGTTTTCTCTGGAACAGACGTTTCTGCATGGTCTCCAAGGACTGGAATCGGACATCGCTGCTAAGGCTGTTTCACGTCAGACACAACGTGGGGAATTCACATAGCGCAAGTCAGGTGTTTAACATGGACATTTCAGTTCGGGGCCTGTCTCCTGCGGTGGAGACAGGGAGGGCTCTTGCGGGAAGGGATGCAGAGCATGTGAAGTCAGGCTCTCACAGAGACCACGCTCCTGAAGACTTCCGCTCCCCTAGGCAAGCTGCCTCCTGCATTCAGGGCACAGACATCACAGCAGGAAAGCCCCGAGAGCTGCTCCGTGGTGCTGAGAACGTCTAAGCAAAGGCAAACCAGACCCACTCTCCCACCTGCTTTCTGCAAGGAAGGTGCACAAAACAAGGCTGCATCCACAAAAGGTGGAAGTAAGAGATCCAGAGACGTGTCGACAGGATAATGGGGTTCGCTCATGTCCTTCACCATGGAGCAAGGCCACAAGGACATACACAGCTGCACTCACATTGGAAGAGGAGAACCAGTCCCAGAGGAGCGTCCCGTCTCCCTAGGAGAGAAAAGGTCTCTCCAGGACAGGACAGGTCTGGGCTATCCCTCCACCTACTGCACAAACCCGGGACACATTCAAAAGTACAGACAATAAATTAAGATTGGGGGGAAAAAAAAAAGTCAGTGTGTATAATATATATATATATATATATAATATAATATAATGTGCGTGTGATTGTGAAAAAAGAAATGTCATCCCCAGGAGAGAGCAAGGCAGAAACACATCCCTGTCCCTCTCCCAAGCCTGGCACTACCCTGCTCCCCTGATTCACAGCAGAAACACCAGTGGGGCCACACAGGGGGCAGGGGTTGCGCCTGGCACCCAGCTTCCCTCTGCCACTGGGGCCCCTGTGCCAAGGAGGAGCTGGCTGCTTGAAGGAGTGGGGAAAGAGCCCAGCACTGGTCCCTTCACAGCCTTCACAAGGAAGGGTTGCTGCAGGCAGAAAAAGGGAGGGAAAAACAGGAAAAGCAAAGTGGAATGGCAGGGGCACCCCACCCCTCCTCAACTGGCCAAGGCCCTGCCCCTCCCATGGCACAGGACCACCACCACTGTACCAAGTAGAAAATAAAGCCATAATGAGTCTATGCTTTGGTATGTAACCGTCCCCCTCCCCTCAGTCCCCCCTGTATTCCCCCCAAACCATTATCCGTAAAACTCGTCAAATAAAATCTCTAGTGTGCCTTGAACCTTTTCTTCCCTAGTGCCTGCCTTGCCCCCCTCTCCCCAACAGGATCTGGGGAGATGCCTTGCTTGAGCCCCACTGGTTACAGCTTCTGCTGTCCCGATTGGATCCTGTCAAACACTGCCTGGTCCAGTGGCAGGTAACGGCCTTGCCTGGAGTCCAGGAAGTACAACCTATCCTTCACCAGCGCGGGGTCGAAACCCTGTTTCCGCAGCTCCATCTTCTGGAACTTGTAAGTGCCTAGAGCAGGGAGAGAAGGAGGAATGAGCGGTCACTGACTGCACACACTCCCATCCCCACTGCACCTGTGCTGCCCCAGACCCAGCCTCGCACCCCCACACCTCCAAACCACCAGAGAAACTTGCTAGGGGCTCTATGGGGCAGAGGAGCTCCATCCTGACCCTACCACAGAGTGGTCTCCATAACCACGTTTCCCCCCTCAGGCTCCCCCCAGCTCCAAGTCCAATGTGAGTGTGCATGCCGCAGCTCACTTGTCTTGGAGACTTCGTGCAGGAACCGCAGGAAGACAGGACGTGCGTACAGCGGCAAGGCCTTTTTCAGCTCGCTGGCAAAGCCTTCTAGGTCACAGGAGTTCTCCGGGTCAGCGATGGCTGCCATTCCTGCCTTCCCTTCAATCCCTAAGAGGCAGAGAAGAAGGGAGAGCACTCAGACAAACTGTCCCTGTAGCATCGTCTCCCTCCGCCCCACACCAGCAAGGCCTCTGGCACAGACCCTGCTTTGTACTGAAGTGCTGGCACATCCAGCTGTGTTACTGGCTGTGTCACCACCCTGCGGCTAAGGCTGCCAGCGACACCCTGCGGTCATGGTCACCTCCTCCCAGAGGATGCACTTGCAGCCTGTCCAGAAAGGACACAGGGTCCTTCCAAACCAGCCAGAATCAAACCAAAGCTTGAGAAAGGGAGGGAACCCTCCGTTTCCTGCTAGGCACATCCCCAGCGGCCTCTTCCCAGCTCGCCCATGGGGAGCCTTGGTCCAGCCTCTTCCAAAAAGCCCGCTTGCTTCCCTTGATCGTCCTCTTCCCTCTCAGCTACCTGGGATCTCCACCCCATAAACCACCACGTCCGCCAGGTTGAGGATGCGGCTCAGTGTCCCTTCCACCTCTGTGGTAGAGACGTTCTCCCCCTTCCAGCGGAATGTGTCCCCAGTGCGGTCCCGGAAGTACATGTAGCCATATTTGTCCATCACCAGGACATCCCCTACAGGAAAGGGAGGAATAGGCAAAAAATTAGGTGTCAGAGGGACTAGGAGTTGCCCTAGAACATCTCAGGGCAGTGTCACTAGCCTGGGACAGCCTCCACGCCCACCCAGGTACCCTTCTCTGCTCTCAGTGGATGGAAGGGTCCTGCTTGTCTCACCTGTGAGATAGGCAGTGTCCCCTTTTGTAAACACATCCCTGGCGATTTTCTTGTTGGTGGCTGACTGATTCAGGTAGCCATCAAAGTGCTGCATGGGGTTGCTCTTGACAATGCGGCCCACCAGTTGCCCTGGCTCCCCTGCAGGGAGAAAAGAGGGGATGAAGGGGGGCAGCAACCACCTGCACCCAAGCAAAAAGCCTGTCTAATGGGGTTGGCAGGGTTTAACTGAGCAGAGATTCAAACCTAGGTAAATTATCTTGAGGTATTGGAAAAGACTCAATACAGGGCTAAGGAGACTTATCTCTGTGGTTGCCCTCACCTGGTTTGCAGCAGATACAGACACCATCTGGCCCCCGGATCAGCTCCATGGTGTCTTCATCCACCCTCACCAAGCCAATGGGGTACACACCCGGTAGGATCCTGCTGTTGAAGCCGCATGACCCAACCTAGAACAGGAAGAGCTCAGAGCTGTGGGTAGCAGGGACATCTCTCCTGCCCCGAGCCCACTGCTCACAAGCATTGAGGATACCACAGAGCTGGCACCCCACAACCACAACCAAAACCCCTCCAGGTGGATGGCAACCCACACCAAGCCTCTTCAAGCAAGAAACCATGAGCAAACAGCCCATCTGGGTTTCCAACCCTGCCCAGGCCAGCAGGCACCCTCTGGGACATGGGGAGGATGGTGGGGCCTTACATTGTTATCAAAGTTTCCCAGGCTGCAGTTGCATTCAGTGGCCCCGTAGAACTCAGCCACCTGGGCGATGCCGAAACGGGCCATGAACTCCCGCCAGATGGAGGCACGCAGCCCATTGCCCAGTGCCATGCGCACCCGGTGCTGACGCTCCACCTCCTGGTATGGCTGGTTCAGCAGGTAGCGGCAGATCTCGCCAATGTACTGTACAATCTGGGAGGGATGGAAAGACTCACTAGGACCCCTCTGCCAGGCCCCGTGTTGTTTGGACTTTCTTCAGGAGAGGTAGAAATGGCACAACATGCCCAAAGTCCCCTAAAGAGGCCGCAGTAAAACCCAGGAGTCCTGCTAGCTCACCCAGTGCCTGCCGTTCCCTTGCTAACCCTCCCCTCCAGACTGTGAAACCTATCCACGACCTCCTGGCTAATGCTGGAGCATGGAAAGGGCTTGGACACATGGAATTACCACCCCAGGTGGGAAGGACACAGCCCCACCACCTTGGAAGGTGGTTTGGGATGGACAGGCAGAACCAGTCCAGGCCTCCCCCTCTTTTAGCAGCTGGGCTTTCCCCAGCATGGCACAGATCCCCAGGCTCTGCTCCTCACTCCCAGCTGGCCCCTGGCCTGACAGCCTCACCGTGCAGTTGTATTTCACGCAGTCCTCCCAAAAGTGCGAGGCCGAGAACTTCTTGCGGATGACAACCGTCATGCCCTGCAGCAGGCACTGCCCAACCCCGACGATGTTCCCTGCGGAGAGGAGCCCTCAGTCCCCAGACACCTCCAGCCCAGCCAGCTCAGGGAGAAGCCTGGCAGGGCAAGGTGGACACCGTGCTCTGGCTCACAACAGATGGGTGTTCACCTGGCCAAAGGCCCCAGGATCACAGGCACTAGGGAGGAGACGCATGGCAGCGAGATCTGGGGCAGCACTCTGCACCTAGACATCCCAGCACATCTCAGCCAGTCAGACAGGTATCACTTCCCCTTCCCCCTGACTTTCCATGGGAAGCAGCAATAAGGAGCAGCTATTCCAAAGCCAGGCTAGGAGCTGGGATAACACCCCCACTCCCCGCTCCAAAGGTCAGCCAGATCAATTCTTGGCTCCCAGGGAAAAAGCGGAAAGCCTCGGTCAGACGCTGCCAGCAGCAGTCAGCTCCTCCTCAACATGGAGATCATTGCTACACCAGCCTGAGCCCTGGGCTCAGGAGGGGAAGAGACAGTCCTGGCATGCAGGGCTCCATATGGCACACATTACCTGCAGCGTGATAGAGCGGGAGGCAGTCATACACCACATCGTCAGGTCTCATGCGAAAACCGTAAAAAACTAAGCTGCACATGCGGAAGTACCTGGGGCAGGAGGGTCAAGAGGCATGTCAGCAGCAGAGCCAGAGGCACTGTGGTAGGACAGGGCAGAGCTCAGCCCCATCCTCCCCCAAGCCCCTGCCCATGGCCTTACCGGCAGTTCACCACAATGGCAGCCTTGGGCAGCCCCGTCGTGCCAGAGGTGTAAATGTAGAAGAGTTTATCTGGAGAGCAATGAGGAGACAAGGTCACATACCCAATCTAGGAGCTGGCTGAATCGGGAGAGGGGGGACAATTCAAATTTATACACTCTGCTCATGCCAGCTGAGCCAAAACTTTGTTATGTGACAGCACCAAGAACATGCTGGGTTCACACCAGGCAGATCAGGTCTGTTGGACACGTGGAGGGCATGACAGGATACTGCTCCACACAGGGCTGGCCTTCAGACACCAGAGTCGTACCCATCCCAAACACCCCAGGCCCTGCTGCAGACGTCCGCCATCGGCATCCCGAGCAGATGTTCTTGCTGGTGTTGTAACCAGCTGATCCACGAAAATACCACCATGAGTTTGGCCCCCAAGAGCTCACCACGTACCAAGAAAGCCCTTATCAGGGGGGGGTGGCTGGTGCCGCTGGGCCATCTGCAGGAGGGGTTCCAGATGTTTCACACCAGGAAGCGTGGACTCGGGGCTTCCTTCCCCGGACCAGAAGAGATGGATAGACTTCTGCAGGGAGGGCTGCACTTCCTGAATTGCTGAGAAAGTAAAGAGGGGAGATGGAGAAAGACCGCAGGGTGGATACAGCACAGAGACCCCTTGCCCTCCCAGTCTCAGGGAGGCACTGCCCCAGGTAACAGTACACTCGCTGTGCTCGGCAGAGCCCCCAAAGGGCTGACAACCATCCCATGTGGATGTCACTCCTATGATTAACAGATGCTGGGGCCACAGCCCAGGCCTCTTCAGGGACCAGAAGATCCTGTTCTCCACCTCTCCCCAGCCAAAACCTCGTTGGTGCCAAGAGGTCTGTTGACACCGACAATCTCAGAGGCGTGGGCTGAAACACATGAGGAGCTGGAGCTGAGGTGCTGCAGGGATGTGGCTAACAGCCATGAAGAGCAAGGGGAGGCCTGGTCCAGTCCAGTGCTCCATGCAGGGTATGGACCCAAGAGGCACAAGGACACCCAGGCTGGCCTGCTTGGGAGACAGACAGCACTGAACTCCAGATCCTGTCCACTGCCAGATCCTGCCCAGTGGCCAAAGGGACCAACAAGAAAAAAAACCAGATCCCATTCCAAATGTCCCCTCTTTTCCAAATCCCTGCTCTGTGGTGGGCAGGAAAGTAGCACTAAATCCATTGACATGCCCCTCCCTGAGTTCAGAGCACCCCTGACGCGTCTGCCCGCCCCTCACCTTCCATCATCTCCACACCAAAAACCACAGCCTTGGAGTTGGAGATTGTGATGCAGTGCAGCAAGGCCTCCATGCGCAGGTGGGAATTCACGAGGGCGGTCTCCACCCCAATCTTGGCCAAGCCAAGCCACAGCCCCACGTACTGATTGCGTGACTCCATGAAAAGAGCCACCACATCACCAGAGCGGAAGCCTTGGCCATGGAAAAAATTGGCCACCCGGTTGGAGTACTCATCCAGCTGCCGGAAGGTCCAGCTCTCGCCTGTGCCTTGGAAGATCAGCGCTGTCTTCTCTGGATACTTGTTCACGGTTTTCTGGAAGATCTTGGCAATTGTGTTCTTCTCCCTCACGTGCCTCCATACCTGCCATTTCACCCGCAACAGGACCAGCCCCGTGCTGCCAAAGGAAGGGGAGCAAGAGGGCAGCTACTCAGTGACCCCTGCAAAAGCACTTCCTCCAGCAAAGCCAGCACAGCACAACGACCTTCCTAGGAGCTGCAATAGCCCAGCACTGCTCCAGGCCCTACTCTAGGTCAGCAGCAGCTCTGGGTGCTCCCCTGAGCTGTGTGGACATAGGCAGAGCTCATCTGCAAAGATGCTTATAGTGAGGAACTGATGGAGGCCAGGGAGAGATGTGTTTTGGAATGCTGCAGACAGGAATGTCCCTGATCAAAAGGGGCATCTTTGAGCCTCAGGAGCTCTCCAAGAGGTGCCACCACTCCCTCCCCACAAATCCTTACCAGGAGCTGGCACAGCCTGGTACCAACTCAGAAGTGACCCTGCACAGGCACCTGGTGCCATGCCAGCAGTTTTAGGGACAGTGTGAAGTACAAGGACAGTCACTAGACTTCAGAGCTCAGCTGAAATCTATCTTTCCTGTGAAAACTTTGCCCGAGAGTTTGGAGCCGCCTGGGTGCGGCAGAGGGAGATCTCCTTCCAGCTGGGACAGGTGCCAGCAGAAACCCAGGGCTGTGCAAGGAGCTGGGGGCTGTGCTCGCACATATGCCAGAGCAGAGCAGTGGGACAGGGGGAGGGTGGATGCTTGGTTGGGCCATCCCAGCCAGGACACCTACGTGACATCCCTTCGTATTGTCTTGATGAATATGAGGAAGAAGTCCCATCCACCGGATCCCAGGTAGAAGATGAAGAGAGCAGGGATGGCCTGGATCCAGGACAGTTCCAGACTGACCCTGAAGAACAGCAGCAGTGCTGCAAAAGCAGCCAGACGCAGCATCGTGGCCTGCAGAGAGAGAGAAACCACGGTCATCAACCCATGCACATTGGACTTGGCGATAATGAACCCATGGGCAGGGGTTGCATTAGCAGCCCCCAACTTCCTGGATGAGGTCCCTGAGTCATCACTCCTCCTGGCAGCGAGGCTGTAACCCAGCAGCCCAGAGCTCCCACAGATGTAACTTTACCAGACCTTTGAGATGGCCTCCAATTAAGCCACTAGTATGGCACTGCATAGTGCTAGCTGAGAGCCCAGCTATTCCCACCTGGGGAGCCACATCCTGCACACCAGCCAGGGGCACAGCCGTGCCACAGCAGTGCAAGATGCAGGATTAAGTCACTTCATGGATGTGGGACCAGAGTCATGGCAGGAGACCCTGTACAGATGTTTGGCAGGCACAAGGGTGATGCCAGGCAGGGCTGGCTCAGCCCCTCACTCCCAGCCTGGCAAAGCCCAGCTCCAAATTCTTCCCTACTCCAGGGATCCCTCTGTCCCCATAACTCAGGTTTCCCAGGCCCGCAGCATCAGCTCTCCTGCATGCCTGGCTTCAGGACAGCCAGCACAGCTGATGGAAGAGCACAGCTTCACACACTCCCTGACACAGCTCAGACAGGAACAGGGACAGGAAACCCAGTCCTTTGAGCTCTGCTCCTGTTTGCAAACCCTCATGTCGGTGGACAGTTTCCTGGCCTGGCTCTGCAGGAGACACTGCCGGAGCGGGTCGGGGATGAGGCAGGCACAGGCATGCCTGGCCAGGCTGGAGTGGTCAGAACAAGGGCTGTTGCTGCTGTCAGGGACACCCAGACCCCCCACCCCATGACCTGTGGACAGTGACTCAGTCTCTGGTATCCCCCAAAAAGCACCTCTGTCCCCATCCCAAACACACCCCAGATGTGGCTCTGAGACTCACAGGAGACTGCAATCGAGCACAGGCTCTTTTCAGGTGACAGCACTGGGCAGAGGAAAGTGACAGCAATGTGACCCTCACAGCTCGAGGGCTCCTAGATAAAATTGGTCCTTCGTGGCATGGATGCAGGCCGAACAGGAAGGAAACACTCACATAATTTCCTTTTCCCTCTTGAAGGTGGATTCACTGCTCCAAAGCTGGCAGCCCTGAGCGGGCTCTGCCACAACTGGCGGGGCCAGAAGCCACACTTGTGGCTTTCCCTCTGCTCTGTACAGTTCCCCCAGATCCGGGGAACCTCTGTGGATTTGGCAAGAGATACTGGCAGGGTGGGAGCCAAGGCAGTGCCACGTGGTCACCGTGCCCTGGCATGTCACGCACGCTGTCTCACCTCTGAGCCGTGCTATCAGCAGCAGGCAGGGATGCACCAGAGTGCAAGGTGCCGCTCCTGGGTGGAGGCCTGGAGACATCCTCCAGTTTGCAGTCCCTGCCCAGAGAACCCTCCTCATGCCAGCAGCCTCTGAGCTCTCTCCACCAAACACCTCCCAGGCCTGAGGTCCCACAACACAGTCCACTGGCCTTTTAGCAGGGCAGGATTCACTACATTTTTGCCTAGGAGCCTCTCTCTGCAGCTAAACAGGGAAACTCTTAGATCACCACCAAACTACTATGTCTTGGCCAAGACCTGGGCCCTTCGTTACATGCTCACTTCAAACAGACAGACATTGGAGAGCCAGCGGTGGGGGAGCCACACTCTGTGTGGGCAGCAAGGTGCTTAATCTCCCACTTGAAGGCAAGACGGGCCCAGACAGGCCCTCGTTATCCTCTGCTCGCATCTCTGTCTCACACTGCATCTCTGCCTCTCTGCCTCATACTGGCATGCACAGTGCCTCTGTGCCTCCCGCTGAGAGAGAACCAGTGCATAACTGAGAGATAACCGGTGCATTACTGCCAGAGACCTCCAGCCCTGCCGTTAAGGATTCAGGTCTTGTCTAGCTGCATCAGCACAGAGAAAATTAAGACCTGCCTGTAGCTCCACAGCCAGCGGGCATGAAGGCAAACCGCAGGGATCCATCACCCGGAGGCACAGAGACCCAGGGAGAGCCTGGGGAGCCGGTCACAGCGGGGACAACAGGCAGGCAACGGGGCTCCAAGAAGCCCCAGCACTAACGGTCAAGCTTCAGGGGCTGAGAGATCCCCAAAGGCATCTCTCCAGCATAAGCAGCTGGGGAGGCACCTGTCCCTTCACTTGCCCCAGGGCAGGGTGAAGGGGATGAGCCCACCAGCCCCGGGGAAGGACGGGGAGGATGAAGCAGGGTCCCCCCATTTTACCCTCCCCGTCCTTCCCCGGGGCCGGTGCCCTCACCCCCAGTAGGGAGGGCGAGCAGCTCAGCCCCGGTTCTCTCTGACGGGGTTAGAAGGACCGGGAGGCCCATGAGGGCCTCTCACCGGGGCTGCAGCCGGGACCCTCCTTCCCCAACCCCGGCCAGGCCCCGGAACTGCCCGGGAAGAGCTGGTATCCGCGGGAGGAGCCCCGCAGCCCACTGAGGGGAAGGGCCGCGGCGCCTGATGAGGAGACCGGGCGGCAGCGGGGCCCCGGTACCGCCCGCAGGGCCCCAGCGCCTCATGAAGAGACCGAGCGGCTGAGGGGTGCCGGTACCTCACGAGGAGACCGGGGGGCTGAGGGGTGCCTGTACCGCCCGCAGGGCCGCGGACGACTCATGAGGAGACCGTGGGCCGCGGCGGCCCCGCCCGGCCGGCCGCCCGCGGGGAGGCAGCGTGACCGCCGCGGCGGAGCAGAGCGGCGCCGGGAGGTCACGGAAGAGAAAAACGGTGCCGCGCTCTTACCGGGCTCCGGGGCGTCCGCTGCGGCCCGGCCACCTGCACCGGGAGCAGGACCGGGAGCGGGGCCCGCCCGCCGCTGCGGCACGGGGCGGGGCGGGGCGCGCAGCGCGGCCCGCCGGGAGTTGTAGTCCCGCCCGGCGCCACCGGTCCGGCCCCGCGGCGGCGGGTGCAGTCCCGGGCAACGGCGGGGCGCGGGGCGGGGCGGGGCGCGGGGCGGCGCGGCGGGAAGAGGCGGTGAGGGCGGCGCGGGAGAGCGAGGGCTCTGTGGCGCAATGGATAGCGCATTGGACTTCTAGCGTGGTGACGGGAGTCATTCAAAGGTTGTGGGTTCGAGTCCCACCAGAGTCGCATTTTGCCGCCGGGGCGCGGCGATCGTTCTCGGGGTTCCGCGACCGTCAACGGGCCGGGGAAGCCGCCGCCGCCCCCGGCCGCTGCCGCAGCGCAGGAGCCCGCCTGCCCTTGGTAGTCTGCGGGGAGCCCCGTTTTCGCAGCGGGGCGAGGGGTGGCCCGGGTACCGGGGGTGAGGGGACAGACCCGGGCAGGGAGAGGAGCTCCAGGACACGGCCTTCCCGGAGATTAATAAATGTGCATGGATCCCAGCGGGTCCGCGCACAGTGCTGCAGCAGCATCACCTCCTTTAGTAGTTACTGTTATCGTGTCCCCAAAAGAGCCCCAGCTGCGCAGGCATGGACCGCTGCTGGTGGCGGTGGTGGAGCTGCCACTTGTCCACAGCGAATACATCCCCCCCAGAAAAAAGCATTTTCACATGCCTTGTGTCTGCCAAAATCACCCCAGCTCCCCACCGCTGCCTTCCTCTGCACAGACTTGACAAGTGACAGCTGTGAGGAACAGGAGCCGCGGTGGCCGTTAAGTGATCCAGCTGAGCAGATAGAGTTTAAAGTTACATTATGGGCCATTTCTGTAGCGCTGGCACCAGCCCATCAAGCAACACGAGGCTGCGCGAAGGCGGCACAACAGCCGCCAGCAGCCCGAGCGCTGCTCAGCCCTGCTAAATAACCCAAAGTGCAGCAAAACTCTCTCTCATGACCATCATTTCCCATGTTTCCTTGACTGCTGCTCACAGCTTCTGGAAGCAGCAAATCTTCACTGCCCTTCGGTTTAACCACCCCAAGGCTCCAACATGGTTCCGATGCAGAAAAGCACATTTCCAGGTTGTTTTAGGGCCAAATGCTTCTTTCATCTCAACCACCGCAATAGGACAACCTCCACTCCTTGCGTTTTACCAGCAGCTGAAGGATATATTTATATGATGTTCTTTATGATCTGCTTGAAATAACTCTGGAGGCCAAGGGGAGGCATAAGCCTGGTTTTGGAGAAAAACCCAAAGTCTGGCTGGTGGGAGGCTGTGGAGGGAGAAGTTGAAGATGGGGAGTCGGGGGGGGGAGGGGGGGCCCAGGAAGGAAGCCCGTCCCTCTGTCCTGGTGTCTGCTCTTAAACATAGCCCAAAACCCAGTTTTGCCCCTGCTCAGCCTCCTGGGATGGAGCAACTCTAACCCCTGGTCACACCATCAGCCCCTACTCCTGCCCACCTGCTCCAGCATCCCATGGGAGACTAGGACAGGACTGGTGAAGCTCACAGCAGGGCAATGCCATGTCCCCCGGCTGCCACCAAAGGATCTGTGTCAGAGCACCTCTTCACTCCCTGGGAACCAGGATCACTTTAGGAAGCCCCCAGCCTTGCCCTCCTCCTGTTCTGCACCTCAATCTTCCCCTGTCTGGGCCTTTCTGCAACAACCACCGCAAGGAGCTACTCAACAGCCCAGCATCCCCAAATCCCAGCTGGAAAGATGTGCCTCCGCAGCCCGTTTTGTGCCCCAGTCCCCAGGGTTGTGTGGCCATACATGTGCCCTGCTGTCACCTACCACCACAGACAAAGAACAGCAGACCCCACTGGAGCTGAAAAGGGGTGAGGTTTCACATCAGATCTCCCCCTCAGAAGGGAAAATGGGGTGGAGGGAGAGGGATAACAAACCACAAGCTCCACTGTGGATTTTATTAAGCAAGAAGGGACTTCAACAGCAAACCCATATGTACAAAGAGCCCCTGGCCTCATGGCTCTCTGCCCTTGCATCCGACAGCTCTGCTCTCCAGCTGCTGGCAGTCTGGAGCCCTGTTTAATTAATCCAGACAGCAATCAGCTCCCAGATGTAGCACAAGCGGCCGCTGTTTCTGTGCTGCCAGGATTCAGCCCCTTATTCCTGATTGTGTCATTTTGTTGCCCAAGGAGGGGACAATTCCTGCTGAAAACCCAGCGCAATCACATGGATTTCAGAGAGATATGGCAGCCTGGGATCGGCTCTTGAACAGCCAATCCAGCCGGGATAATATCCAAAGGTATTTCCCTGCCTGTTCCCATAGGCATGCAATCACCCACTGCCTGGTCTCCAAAGCATGAGGTCAGGAGACCAGTTAGGCACCAGTACAAGATGGGATTTCACTGTTGCACACACCAAACCTGCCCCTGGGCTGCTCTGTAAATCACTGGTTTAGCTCCAGTCCAGGGTGGCCCCAAGATTTTAAATCTTGATCTCCCCTGGGAGGGTGGGAGGAGGGATTTACCTATACAGCTCCTAGAGCTGCAGAAGGCCAAGTTTGTTCCAGTGTGTTGTAAAGCAGCTCTGCTCCCTCCCCACCCCAGCATTTCGGAGCACCAGTACTGGAGCCAGCAGCAGCCAGATGCAGCTGGCAAAGGCACGGCAGGACTTGCCATCCCTCCACTGAATCACAAACAGCAAAAAGGGTCAAGTTTTGTCACGGCACAGGAAGGTGTCACTTGGCCTCTAGCAACAGGAGGGTGCCAGCTCTTGGCAGGAGAAAATTCAGCCCTTGGGTCCATGGCAGCCAGTAACAGAGCCATGCTGCGCTCCCGGGCAGATGGGCACGGAGCGTGGCAGGGGCAGCGGGGAACCCCTGTCACCTCCCTGTACTTGAGGTCTCACACTTGAACATCGGGGGGAGGGAAGATGCCAATCTCCTCCCGCAGGGATGCCACTGACTGCTCCCAGCGCTGCTCGTAGTAGACGTTCAGGATACAGCTGGCGTTGCGCCCGCTCCGAATCGCCCAGGGAGCCAGCTCAGTAGCCAGGAGCTGCAGGTTTCTGGAACAAGTGATACAGGAGGTGACAGTTTTGATTTCCATGTTTTGCTTTTGGTTTCCTTCTCTAAGTCCCTCTTGCAGGCACATGCCAAACCCATGTATCCCATGTACCCCTCTACCATTCTAACACCCCTCCTGCTTAACTCACAGGGGAAACTGAGGCACATAGGAGGATGGTGTGCCTGGAATGTTACAGTCAGCAGTAAACCCAAGCCCAGAACTCAGGTTCTGCAATCCCCAAAATGTGTTGGGCCACCAAAACAGATGTGCTGGGGCAGGGAACAGCCACCAGTGTGGTGAGGGTCCTGCTGGCCCTCAACACATGCCCAGCCAAGGGCAATCAGGCCTGGGCATTGCTCCTCCTGCCTGGCACAGGAGATTCAGTGCTGGAAGCAGATGAAGCATCAGGTTCTGCTTCAGTGACCAGGCAAAGTCAGGCCTCCCACTGTTACCACTTCCCTGGGCTGCAAGGAAAAAAGCAGCAGGTTCACACTGACTGACTCCTCCCTCCAAACTAGCAGTGTCCCCTCTTGGTCCCCAGAGGACACTGGAAAGCATCACCCAGGCTGGTGCATCCCCCAGGCAGAGACTCTCTCCTCATCGGCCGGTGCCTACCGTGCGCTGAGATGGATGGGGCCGAATGCTGCTCCCAGGACACACATGGGCAGCCCCGTCTGGACGGCTTCGAACCATTTCACCACGACTTCACCTGGAAGGGAGCAGAGAGACCATGAGCAGGCAGGGTGCCCGGGTTGAGGGCCAGCCAGCGCCGTGCAGTCCCACAACGCAGGCTGCACGATCTGTCCCTTCCCAAGAAAGGCTATGCACCCGTCCCCTCCGCCTCCATGGCAGGACTTGGGAATGCTTCCCAAGTATGGCCACGACCTCATCCTGTGCCAGAATGAGCCTCATTGTGCACCACCCACCCAAGGGGGACAGCCCAGGGCACCCGGGAGAGCAGCACCCTGCATTTGATGATCCACGAGCTTGGGAAACACCTCCCAGGCAGGCCAGCTCCCTGCAGATCTTTAGCAATGCAATTGCCAAAGCTGGATCCCCCACGTGGCTCTCCCAATCTCTCGGCATGGGACAGACCTTTTGCAAATGCTGCCAGGGCTCAGCCAAAGCCTGCGTAGGAGAGCTGACATGCCGGTTCCTGCAGGCTTACCAGCAAGGCTCGACTTGCGAATTGAGTCAGGCTCAAAATGAGGGCAAAGGACACGGAGACACGCAGATAAGGAGCAACCAGGAACCCCCCACTTTGCCTTCACTCAGAGCTTGTGAAACATCCCTCCCTCCATTGCCAGACAGCAAACACCCATCCACCTGCCCAGTGGCTGCCTGCACCCAGGGCTTGGGCAGAGCATCTCCCAGCAGGGGAAAGATGACATCCCGTGGGCTCTCAGCCACCACAAAGCCAGTGATACAGGACAGTGATGACACAAACCTCCCCACACACCAACCTGGCCTGAGGATCGAGGATTCTGACTGGCCCAGCCTGCTGCATTCCTGGTAGAGGCAGGCGAGCACCTCCAGTGGGGTTTGGCAGCATAGCCCTCTGAGCCTGCTGCTGCTCACCTAGTATGGTGGTTGGCATGCCCAGAAGGGTGTGCATCAGATCGTGGACTTCCCGGTACCGCTGGATTACGTACGCCAGCTCTTCATCATCAACAAACTTGGGTGGCATCCGGGTGTCTGGGGAAACCTTCTGCAAACCCAAAGAGGTCCAATTCAGTCCCTTCCAAACCTCAAGTTTCCGGCCTCATTCTTTAATGCACAGAAATACAGGGTTTCCTCCATCAGCACATCTCCCAGCCCCCAATGATGGGGGTCAGTGTCATTTACACAGACAAAAAACAAGGACTAAGCAGCACTGGTGACACATCCAGCATTGTCTAACACCCAGCATCTCATCCCATCTCCCCAACTCCCTCTCGTTCCCGGAGGGTTACCCACAGGTTCCTCCATGGCTCCAATCTCCCTCTAAAGCACATCCGTGCTCCCAGCACAAGGATCAACTACAGCCATTTGCACCCTACAAAACCCTACACTCACGTTGTCCTCCAAGAATCGGATGTACTCTCGGCCCAGCGAGCCATCTGGCAGCCCCCGCAGCTTGGCCATGTCCAGGGTGGAGAGACGGATGCGAGGCCGTTCCCTGAAAGCAAAACACAGGTGAGTCAGTCTCCCATTGAAACCCACAGTGGGGGGTCCTGGAGAAAAGGATCCCCTGGAAACCCCCCATCCCCTGCCTCTGCCCTTCCTGGGCATTTTTCTTGCACGGATCCTGACTGCTCACTGCAGGGATAGCACCATCCTTACAACCGTTGCTGAGGCTGGGACAGAAATTGCATAAAGGATCCACATGAAGCCTTGGCAATAAAAGAGCTCTTATCTTGCACCCCTGTAGCAACTCTGGTTGGAAAAACACCCGCGTCCTCTGCACTGAAATGCTGCTGCCGTGCAGGCTGCCGGCCAGGCACAGCCCCCAGCAACAGCTGGCCCTGGGGGAGCAGAGCTCTTTAGCATCCCTGCAAAGCAGCCAGAGCTTCAAAGGAACAACTCTAAAAAGGGGAGGGAATTTGTTCTAATTTCTTTCCTGCTCAGGCTTGGCTTTCACCACCAGCCACGTGGCAGCCATGCGTGGAAAGGTCTCCTCTCCAGGTTGTTGGCAAATGGGTGCCCCACAGCCCTGGAACTCAACAAAAGCCCTTTTATTTCCATGCACAGGATAAATTCTTCCTATGATAAAAGCCCTGCAGTGGATCCAGGAGCTGCTCTGCTCCTGGAGTAGAGGTGCCAGGCAGATAAACAGGACTAGCAACAGCTTCACCCTGGCCTGCAGACACTTCCTTGTGTATTCAGCAGCAAAGGGACCTCAGCAGCTTGGGGGATTAAAAAAAAAAGACTTGTGTGCACAAATCAGACCACTCCAAATCCCTGCATGGGGAAGGGAGCAGATGGGGACGTCTCTCCCCAGCCCTCGGTGCCTTTGCTGTCCCCTGTCCCTGGGCAGTTCCTCTGGGTCTCAGCCCCTTTCTGGTGCTCTGTGTGCTTTGCTGGGTCAGCATCCAGAGCCAGGATCAGGCTGCTCTGCACAAACATGTGGCAAAAGGCAGCTTTTCCCAGCCCCTACGTGGTACAACCCAAATGATGTACAAGCGGCAGGCATGATACATAACAAGCAGCAGGGAGAAGGCAAGCAAATAAGCAATAAGATCTTTGTTAATAAGAGACTCATGAAGTCCCTCCTGCTCCTCAGCCTTGCTGCACTTGACAAGTCCCTGCAGACACGGAAGCAAAAGTGATCAAGCCTTAACAAGGAAGACAGGAGAAGTGGCCCCATTTCACAGCTTGGGGAGATGCTGCAGGTGCTGGGAAAGAAAATACGGAGGGACCCAAGGAGAAGGCAGACCAGCAGAGATGAAGTCTCCAATGCAAGGAGATGCAGCAGCAGGCGCAGGGGAGAAATCCATGGACATGGTGGGTTTAACCCACTGCTGAGCAGTGGGTTAAACACTGCGCCTGCTGCTGCATCTCCTTGCATTGGCACCTGCCAGTTCCAGCAGCTAAGCAGAACAGACGGACAGCAGCACTTGCAATAGGGCTGGGCCCAGCAGCTGCTGTGCTCTTGCCCTTAGACTTGCCGTGGCTCTTGTCATTGTTAAAAATAAAGTAAAATAAACAACCTGGAGGGTTAGAGCTAACAAAATGCCTGTACCATTTTCAAGCCAGGGAGCACAGGGCCCTCCCTTAATGGGGCCCAAGGAAGGCGCTTGGCCTTTTATCTCCCTCCCCACCACGACCCATGGGGCGAGGGAGGGAGGGATGTGGAGGGACGCACTGGAGGATGCGGTAACCTTCAGGGTGGTGTTTCATCTTGTCTCGCAGGTTGGGTAGGGCCAGGCAGCCTGTGGTCTCCCCGAGGACTGCCACCATGTCTGAAAGAGAGACCAGAGAGTGACCCAAGAGTGGGTTTTGCAACACCCGGCTGTCCTCGACTGGCAGGTGAGGAAATGGGGCAAGCGAACCCCTTGGCCAGGAGCAGGCAGGAAGCCTGTGGCAGAGCGAGGAGCCCCACAAACCACGGGTCTTCAGCCGCGGGGCTGCTCTGCCCTAGTGTCACCCACAGGAAGGGATGTAGGAGGCCCGGGGGGACCAAGGAGGAACGAGATGAGGCAACATGGCATCACAGGGGGTCAGGAGGAGGTCACTGGGGGGGGGGGGGGGGTTGGGGTTCCTCACCCCCTCTCTTCCTCAGCCTCCCACCCTGGGCCAGGTCTCAACCCTGCACTTGCCCCATTACTACGTGGCTCACCCAACGGGGGGGGAGAACTAAAGTCCCCTGAGAAACTCCCAGGAGACACAGAGCTGGATTTTTTTCGGACGTTAATAAGGACCCTGGGTGGAACGGGCCGCCCCGGGTCGGCTTACCGTGTCTGTAGGGGTCATAGAGAGCCATAAACGCCGAGCCGGCAGCCAGCAGCGCTTTCTGCACCGGACTGGTGGGGATATGCCCGGGGTACAGCTGATACCACCCTTCCTCCTCTTCCTCCTCCCCGCCGCGTCCATCCCGGGTCCGCGGCTCGGTGTGGCTCAGACAGGCTCTGCCTGCGGGGAAACAGCGGGTGAGGAACCGGCCCGGCGAGTCCCCAGCGCCCGCGGGCACGGAAACGAGGGCCGGCACCGTCCGGATGCCCTTGGGGCTGCCCGCGGGGAACGGGGACGGCCGGGACAGAGGACGGGGAGGAGCAGGGCGGGGAGGGGGGGGGGGGGGAAAGACACTTGCCTGGGGAACCGGGCCGCCCCCGCAGCAGCGAGCCCCCCACCCGCGCCGCCGTCCGCCGCAGCAGCAGCAGCAGCACCATCCCCACGCCGCCGCCTGCCCCGGAAGAACCCGGCGGGGCGGAGCGGGGCGGAGCGGGGGCAGCGCGGCATGGCGGCGGCGGTGCCGGGCGGGCTCTTCGCCGTGTACAAGCCGGCGGGGGTGGCGTGGGGCCGCGTCCGTGAGGCGGTGGAGACGCGGCTGCTGCGCGGTGAGAGCGGCGGGACACCCTCCCCCCGGTTCTCTCCCTTCCCCGGGAGCCGCCCCTGATTGTCCCGTACCCCCCCCCCCCCCCCCCCCGCTCTCCCCCGCTCTCCCCGTTTCTCTTGCAGAGCTGAACGCGGTACCGGGACGTGCCCCGCGGCAGCACGTCCGCTTCCTGCCGGCCCCGGGCGACGACGGGGCGACGGGGCTGGTAGCCGCGAGGGTGCCGGTGCTGGCCGACCACCCTCTCGGTAAGGGCCGCCGTGGGGTCTCGGGGGGTGGGGGGGTTGGGAGCCCCGGGGGGTGGCTGCGGACCGGCCCCGACGCTGTGTGTGTCCCCCCCCCCCCTCCCCGTTGCAGTCCGAGGCCCGCGGTTCAGGCGGCTGAAGATCGGAGCGGGTCACCGGCTGGATGTGAAGGCCTCGGGAGTCTTCGGTGGGTCTCGTCCCGGAGCGGCACCGCGTCCCGCCGGCTGCGAGGTGATGGGTTTCTGTGTGGGGAAGAAGCGGTGATGGCTCACGGCAGTAGCCCCTCGGTCTCACAACCCAGCTGGGCGTATAAATGCTAAAACACAGAAAAAAAGGTCCAAAAAGACAGTGGATAGACGGAGCGACCCCTTACCCCCAGCACGTAGGGCTTTGCTGTGAGACGTCAAGCTCCTGCCCGTGACACCGTCATGTAACCCCCCTGTCTCCGCTCCACCACTTGAATTGGCTTCATTGCGGCCGGCGTTGCTCAGCGGGTTGCTCTGAAGTATCCAGGTGTAAAGTTCTGGGAAAATCCAAGTGCCCTCATTACAGGCTTATCGTAGTTTTAATGACAGGTGGTAGTTTGGGGGGGGGTCTAATGGCACTGCTCAGATATGACTTCTAAGGAGATTCGGCCCTGTCCAGGGTGGAAGAAAAGCAGCGTGAGTGTACGGCGCTGTGTCAATGCACATCAGCAACTTTCCGTGTGGATGAATAACGGGTTCCTTGTCTTCTGTGTTTCAGTACTTGGCATAGGCCACGGGAACAAGCTACTCACTGATCTGTACAACTGCCACCTGACCAGGGTAGGTGTTGGCTCTGAACGGCCTCAGAATATCCAAGTGCAGTCACACGCTTGATTCCTGCCCCGGCCTGGCCTTGTAACGGTGATTCTGCTTTTGACTCAAACCCGCTAACGCTTTTGAGAGCTTTCAGGGTCCAGAATTTCATCCTGCACGTAATCATCCACACGTGCTGTATGAACAGAGGACGCTGCTGTCTTTTTGTGCAACGTCATCATAGCCTGCACTTCTTAGCAGCTGCATGGCAGAATATGGCTACTCAATTGCTTAGAGTATGTCTTTGATAAATTGCATTCTTTGCCCTTCTTCAAGGTTTACACTGTTGGTGGGCTTCTTGGTAAAGCCACTGATGACTTCTCAGACACAGGGAAGCTAGTAGAGAAGACAACATTTGGTAAGAAACTGAATTGATGTGTTGTGGTGGTTTAACCCCAACCAGCAACTAAGCACCACGTAGCTGCTCACTCACTCCCCCTCCCCCGCAAGTGGGAAGGGAGAGAGAATAGGGAAAAAAAGTAAAACTTGTGGGTTGAGATAAGAACTGTTTAATAGAACAGAAACGAAGAACCTAATAATGATAATGATAACAATAAAATGACAATAATAATAACGGGATTGGAATATACAAAACAAGTGCTCACCACTTGCCGACCGATGACCAGTTACTTCCTGAGCAGCGATCCCTCCCAGGCCAACTCCCCCCAGTTTATGTACTGGGCATGACATCACATGGTATGGAATACCCCTTCAGTCAGTTTGGGTCAGCTGTCTGGCTGTGTCCCCTCCCAGCTTGTGCCCCTCCAGTCTTCTTGCTGGCTTGGCATGAGAAGCTGAAAAATCCTTGTCTTAGTCTAAACATTACTTAGCAACAACTGAAAACATCAGTGTGTTATCAACATTCTTGTCATACTGAATGCAAAACACAGCACTATACCAGCTACTAGGAGGACAATTAACTCTATCCCAGCTGAAACCAGGACATGCGTTTATAAAAAACCCCACAAACAACACCAAACAAACAGCATGCTAACTGTAAAGCACTTAACCAGGTAAACTGCACAATGATAAAAGGTATGCCTTAACATGCTTTCTAGTTGTTTTTTGATTTTTACCTATTTTTACCTGCAGCCCAGGTGCAATCCTGACATCATAGTCCACCTGTTCTAAATACAACCACAATATATCCAAAGCCAGTATGAGTCCTGACTGCGGTAGTTGCTACTGGATTGGGTGGGACCCAGATCTCTCTGTAAATTGTACTTATAGCAGTTAGAAGCTTTCATTGAAGGAAACTCTTCAAACACCCGATAAGAGAAATTGGAGCTAACATCTTGAAATTAGTTACGCAAAATAGTTCTTGCCCTTGCAGTCGAGTGCTGTGCTGCTCTGTGGATTATGATGGTGCAGCTGGGAGAAGTGACCCTGCTAAAACCACTTCTTGGCAGTTCTTATCAGCCATTTTGATGTGACTGCCTGCCAAAGGGACAGCAATACCCTGATGGCACATACCAGACTGCTGCCTCTTTCCAGTTTCTGGATGGATAATTGAGACTTTGTTTCTACCTGAATATTTGCAGATCATATCACAAGGGAGAAGCTGGAACGGATTCTTGCTGTCATTCAAGGAACAAATCATAAGGCCCTGCTGATGTACGTATCAATAGGCAAATGCAGCTGACCTGATCCAACTACCATTTGCTGGTCTTTAAAACAAATGAGATGATTTTGTTTGCCATAATCAAAGTCTTTAAAGGTTGGAGTTCTAGACAGGAACAGAGAGAAGTTACCGAGTGCTCTGTGCCCTGGTGATAGGTTGCAGTTAAGTGTCCTTGTATCCTGAAATCTCCAGCTATTTTAGGACCTATTAGGTACATCAGGACCTACAAAAATATCTTGTAGGCATGACCAAGTACCTCCCTCCCAAACTGTGCTAAACTACTGGTGGAACACGTATCATAGCATTAAAATATATGCAAAGACTCAACACACAGGCAGTTTTAAGAGTAAAAATTGCAGCTCTGCTTTATTGGGGGTGGAGGTATTTTGAATCCCATTGAAGAGAAGTACTAAGAATGTCTGCTCTCTTTTTTCTTTTTCCAGGCATTCTAACATTGACTTGAAAACACAAGAGGCATATGAGCTGGCTGTCAAAGGGTTGATTCGCCCCATGGGAAAAAGTCCTCCAATAATCACAGCAATCCGATGCCTCCAGTTCGCACTTCCAGAATTCCAGCTAGGTAGGACTGGTACAAAATGTACTGGGGAAGTCTGAGCATATATCATGGCAAATAAGTCAGTAAACTTCAGTTTCTTATTCGTGATTTAATGCAAAATCAGTTGGTGGGAACTTTGTATCAACACGTAACTGGTAATCTCTGCAGAAAATTTAATGTTTTGTAGTTTCCAGAGTCACAAAAGCACCTCCTCATTAGATGAACTCTTTAGTGCAGTGAAAAGATTTTTTTGGTAGGGCAAGATCTGGAACCCTCGCAATACCGAAGCTGCTTTATAAATCAAAGGCAGCTGTGCACCTAGCTCACAGGTTTTTCCCTGCCAGTTCCAGATCGTAGACTGAACCAAGAAAATTTGCACAGTGAATACCTATGGGGCAAAATTCTTCCTTATCCCAGTGTTTCAGTGTAATGCAGTTCAGTGTGTGGTTTTTTGTTTGTTTATCTGTGGTTTTTTTAAAGCGTGTTTGCTTTCCTGCAGCCAGTCTCCTCACAAATTATTTGTCTTATTAAGAAGGTACCTTTTCTTACCCACTTTGAAATACCTAAATTTCTATATTACTCTGCTGTATCCATGAGTTTGTCTTCTAAAACCTTCACTTTGGGAATGGCTAAGACACCCTGTAGCATTCCAGAAAATCATAATCCACCTGTGCTGTATCTTAAATAGTTTCTTCTACCAAACCAGTTCTTTCAGCATAACTGTGAGTGGTGTCTGGATTTACAGACAAGGTCTGAGTTTCTGTCAACACTTTGCTTCTTCTGAACGAATCTCTCTGTCCTTCTAGAAGTCCATTGCTTGCATGAGACTCAGCAGTACCTCCGAAAAATCATTCATGAGATTGGTCTGGAGCTGAAATCATCTGCCGTGTGCACACAAGTGCGAAGAATACGCGATGGTGTTTTCACACTGGACGATGCTCTCCTGAGAACTCAGTGGAACCTGCAGAGTATACAGAATGCAATTTTGGACTGTCAGCTTAAAGTGAAAACAGAGTTAGAGAAAACACTAGGCCATCAGGATAAAATTCATCTTCATAAGATGGATATGGAGATGGCCCACGCTGCAGACAGCTGAGTGTGTGCTACAGAGGGAACGTCCACAAGCAATCTCTGTAGCACAATAACGCAGCTACATGCTGACAGCATGATGGACAGCAGAAGGAAAGAGGTTAATTGCAGTTCACTTCCACCCTTTCCTTGAGATGACTTTAATCAGAGAGGCATTTTTTTTCAGTGACAGGCTGTATAATTTTTTTTAAAGCATTGCAAACAGTTCATTAACAGGAGTTAGCTGTGCCAAAATTCCTGTTGACTTCGGGAACATTAGGTTGCTAAGGGATATAAAAACCCATCCCCATATTGTTTAGCAGCAGGAAATAGCGTTTTAGAGAGCTGTATTCCCTTGATTGCACGGATTTGTTTCTTCCTTGCAACTGGCAGCATAACTTGTCTACTATATGGATTTTATTTTCCCTCTTTTGTCCTAGAGTATATTCTTTCCATTAGCCCGGTTTTCAGACACATAAGAGCTCAAAATCAGACTAAAAGAGGGACGTGCAGGAGAAAACACAGCTTACACAAAGCAATGCAAGGAAATGGTTATATCCAGAGTAGGCATGTGTGTGATGAGGAAAGTGGCTTGTAATAGGAATTGATGTGTAAAATAGATACACAAGAAATAAAACCGAAAGTGACCTGAAGGGGAAGAGGCTGGTTTCTTGGCTCAGTACTCATCCACAACTACACCAACTCATTACAAAAAGAGCATGCTTTTTTTTTTGTCCTGAGGAACCAGTGGTGTTCAGGGGTCTGTGGCATTCTGCTCTGCAGCAGCTCCATGCTGACAGCATGTACTGCCCTTCAGTAAAGCTCTGTAATACCACTGGTTCTCTGTTAGCTCATTATAGCTGGGTCTGACTTAGCAGAAATACTGTTTCTAAATATAAATTAAAAATCTGAAGTTACCATTATTGCAGTCAATATTTTTCCAGCTATACACTTAGCTAGCAAGTTTGGAGATTTATTTATAGAAAGCAGAAGATTTGTTCTATTCCTCTTCTGGATTTGGACAAAGGCCAGCATATTTCATCCTCCAGATGATAGCCATTAAAGTACAAGAAGTAACTCTGGGAGGAACAGTAAGAGGGGCCATGATGAAGTACCGAAGCGGCAGGGTGCAGTCCTGTCCTGAAGCACCCCAGGAGTCATTAACTTAGACCCTGGGATCTTTCAGTTCTGGGTTTCCCTGCTCTGCACAGAGCAGCCAGAACAGCAGTGGAGTGTAGCTGCCACCGTGTGGTACGTCACCGTTCCAGCTACAGAGCTGCAGGGACTCCCCAAGGGCAGTTTGCTCTTACCTCAGCTGGTTGGTTCTGTGTGGGTTCATACTGTGTGGACAAGGCACAGGGGTCAGGGCACCTTCCACGGACAACTCTCTTGTGCTAACTGAAGTGTAAACCCATCACTGCAGAAGCACGAGTTCTGGAGCTGGGCAGAACACTTTGACAGCTACAGCTGCAAGTTTTACTCCTAGTGCTCCTACATGGAGGGGAAAACAGGGACTTTGCAGTCCTTAAATAACCTTCAGTAACTTTGGTAACGGGCGTATACTTCATCCGCCATGGCTTACACCTAACACAAACTGAAGGAATTTCTGTACATACTTCCCATTGCAAAAACCATTTCCAGTTCTGTGTGCCATTGCCAAACTAACATTTTGGTTGGAACGCTCCAGGCTAAACCAGTTCTTTGACACAGAAAATACCAGCCAGAACAGCAACATGAGTTTTGAGAACAAAGTGAGCATTTCCCGGTTCTAGCCTTCTTGTGACTTTTTTTCCTCCCCTTAACACTTCTCCAAAACACAGGAATTTCGCACACTTGGCAAGAGGGATTGATGGTAGGGAGGCTATACCTGTAACCATACCATGGGAGTCCATTCTTATGTGGCCGCAGTAAATATCGTCCAAGAAGCACAGCTGCACATTAGCAGAGACTTGCTTGAATGAATCACAGAGTACACAGGCTTTGTCTGTCCCTCTGCTTTAGACCCCTCCCCACAACTTTTGTGGCAAAACAAGATACTTATTAGTGATGCTTCTGTGCCAGGTCCAGAACCAAGACTGCAGAAGCAATTATGTTCTCAGCAGCAGCCTTGTGACCGTTTTCTGGTTTCCAAACACTAGAAGACAGATTCATTTGATTCGAAATTGGAAATAATGCGCAGACTGCAGCATGGGCCTGACTGGAGACCAGGGGGGAAATTTATTATCAAGAAGGTCTTGAAGTAGAAATGGGCAGAAGGACGTGAAGCCTGAGTCAAAAAGGGACAATGGATCTGCAGTCAGCAGAGCACTTTATCACTTAGAACTGCCCAAAGCAGCCAAATTTAGTCTGTGCAGTCACCCTCAGTCCTAACACCTGACATTGAAACCCTCATGCTCTCAACATAATTTTGTGTTTAGGACACTGCTCACTTTCACAGTGACTCTGCATTTAGAAGACTAAAGGTAATTCTGCACCTACCCATTACTGGGTAGTGCTGCCACACTGTCTCCATTAAGAGTCCTCAGAAAACATCTGAATAATAGATGTTATAGTTGTCTCAGAATATAGTTTAAGAATTTGTTCCCAGGTTCATGCAATGTTTTATAGGCTCTTAAAGTGAATTACTGAGAAATGTGATAGCTGCGCTTTATTGAGACTGGCCAGTTCAACACAACTTCACATTTTGCCATTTACTACAGAAATGATACAAAACCTCTAGATACCAGAGCAGTTAAGTACAAAAATGCAGAACACCCAGACTTACCCAGATTTGATCATAAAACAAAACAAAACAAAACCCCCAAACCACCACAACTTCAGCCTTTTTCCCTCCCTGCTTCTGAGGATTTTTTCTTTTCTTTCAAAGCAGCTATTACATTGCACATTTGTATGCCCTCGCTTCCTCTATCCTTTCTGTATCCAAATAGCCCCTGGATGCTGTAGAGAAGCAAAGGCTCCATGGGAAGAGTCTTAACGTCAACCTGAATAACCACCTTTCCAATTAAAAAAAACACCAAAACAATACTGTTCATCAGGCAGTAGACAAAATTATCCAAAGTCCTACATCCCTTTCCCACAAGCAGGAAACAGTTGATAGATTCAACAACTTTCATATTCCAAAGCTTCTTAGAAATAAGGCTGTTAACCCATACTCTGTTGCAATTCTACACACATACTTCTGAGGCCACCTTATGTCAGTTCTAAACTGATATGGCACTAAAACATAATGGCCCAGTAATAGTCATTTTTGCAGGATGTGGCAGTCTTCAGATTCAATACTAGTCGCTAAGCTCCAGATCATATTCAGGGTAGAGCTGCTTTGTAGTAACTCCTCGGATAACAGCTAGAAAAGAAAGAAATACCACTGCTTTAATTAAACAAGGATCAGATCAGGCAGAAAAGCTGTGTTTTCCTCCCAGTAGCCCCTAACTATCCCATAGAACCTCCCACATCTAAGAAACCCATCTAAGGTTTTGCAGCTACACTCCCCGCTTGTCTCAACACTTTTCTTTTTTTAAGCATATGAAGAACAAAACTGACAAAAATTAGTAAGACTTATAAAATTTTGGTAATCCATGACACAGACTAAAATACCAGTAAATGATGATTATTTCACATGTTCAGTTCTAAAAACATCTCAAGAAAGTAGTGACAGAAGTGTTTGTGCTTACACAAGTGATTGGGTAATATAAGCCTAGAATTGAAGAATCTTTAAAACAAGGTCTGCCTTCATGGCACAGTAGCCTCTCTCTCTCTCTCCCTCTGTGTCTATATGAAAACATTGACTAAGTAGTTCAACAGCTTTCCCCTTCCTTACCCAGCTTGCCCAGCAGCATCTGTCCAGCATCTTTAATATCATTATACTCATGGAGCAGAGAGATGTGCTTCTCCAATTCCTCCAGGCTGTAGCCTCTGTAACAATAAAACCAGAAAGGTCAAAAATGACACAGAGGGATTGCTGCTGCTGCCGCCACTACTGACGAAGCACAGCAAGGATATTTGAGATACCCAAGCCTGGCATGTCAAAAGCAGAACCTGAAGGCAGCAAGTACAGTTGCTGCAAGTCATAAACAGGAAAGCTACAAATGAGAAAATCCTTATTTTGATTTTTTTTGCCACATCAAGACTTACCAAAAAAACCCAATCCACCTGCATTCTCAGAATCAAGTAGAAACACGAATAGGCTGTGGTGAATTCAATGTATACGTATCTCTAATCTGCAGCTAGGGAAAAACAATTAAGCAGGTCTGTTTATCCTTGAGGATAAAACAAAAAAGCTTTGGAACAGCCTTTGTTGTTCTACCATTTCCATTCTATGTACTACACCTTATCTCAGAAAATATCACTCCTTCGCAACAAATAACCCACAGAGATTCCCTCTCTTTGAAAATCAAGCAGCAATTTTATCTCAAAACAGTTGCTAATAAGCAACTGCCACAGCGTGTCATAAGAAACCACAATAAAACAGTTGCATTACCCTGTATGTGGCACTCCTCATGCCAAAGTGTTCTATAGGCCACTTGCTTGCCTGGAAAACACCTCTGGATCTTGAACACAAAGGTTTAACCCACTTGCCTCAGACACAAAACAAGTGAACACTTGATCAAGATGGAACAAAGAAGGAAACAGATTTATCTGGGACTAAATTTGGCAGCTCATACAAGTCACGATCTCAATTTTAATTCTCACATGAACAAGCTCTTCTGGTAGCACAGCACGTTGTAGTATCACGATGGTTAAAGCTGTTCATTCCCAGTTTATGCGTAATTACCTCTGGGGTAAAGTTAAAATCCTCTTATCCAAGCTCCTAGTAAAACTTGTTTTGCTTTACCAAGTAAACTGGAAAGAATTCCCTCTTGTCTTTAACAGGTCGCACAACTCAAAACAACCCTGTAACCAACATTGTATAGCACCATGATAAAAAACGGCATAAAAGGTCAGCTTTTAGCTGTAATTCCTGGACCATACTTTGTTTTAAAAGAACAAAAATAATTGAGGCATCACAGTGAACAGTGAGTTTGCCAAGAACATACTCAGACAATAATTGTGCAATTTCTTGGTCTAGAGCAAGGTCCTTCTGTTTCAGCTCTTTGATTTCATACTGCAGGGCTTCTTTGTTGGCTCCATTAGGCTGGCAGGACCTTGGAGACGGGATCTGTAGAGCACAGAAGACATTTAACAATAACTCAGCCCTGAATAAGATGTTACAGTGCTGGAGGGCACTAGTCAGAAAATAGTCTATGCGTCACTGGATAAAAAAGGAGAAAAAAGGAAAGAAAAGAAAATATCTCCTGGGCAGGGAGGGGGGGAAGCTCAGGTAAAATAGTTACCAGTTTATGTAACGTTAGCCTGCTCCAGATCACAGTCGACAGCATTCTGCAGACTTACAGTATAAAGAGAAAATGAAAAATAAAACCCACAACGTGACTTTGAAGAGAATCTCCCAGGACGACGCAGCGCTAGACCGGGGGGCCGGCGGCTACTCGGGCAACAACGAACTTCACCATCCCGGAGAAACTCTCCCGGCCGGGCCGGGCCGGGCCCGGCCACCGTCCGCCGCCGGAGCAGGCCCCGGCCCCACGCCGGGAGAAGGCAAAGGTCGCTCCCGGTGGGAGCCACCGAGCAGGGCCCACCTCCCGCCCCTCCATCCCGGGCGGGGACTCACCGGTGACTTGAAGCCGGCAGTGCCGCTGCGCCGGCCGCCACCGGAGGTCCTGGCAAAGCAGAGGGGCGCCGCGTCAGAGGCCGGACACCCCCGCCTCAGCGGGGACGCGGCCTGCGGCGCAGCGAGGGAGCGGAAAGGGCAGCGGGGAACCGGCTCCTACCTCCTCGGCAGAGCCCGCGGCGGGTGGCGGGGCGGGCTGCGGCCCGCGCCCGGCGGGACCCCCTCGGCCAGGGCTGCCGCCTCCCGCCGGACCGGCACGGACTGCCCCGCGGGGCACGCCGGGAGTTGTAGTCGCCCGCCACCGCGGGGCACGCCGGGAGTTGTAGCCCCCTCCCCCGCCCTCGCGGGGCACGCCGGGAGCTGTAGTCCCTCCCGCAGCCGCGGGGCACGCCGGGGCGGGTAGTTTCCCCCCTGACAGGGCCCGGCGGTGGTTCCCGCGCCCGAGGCGACGGGCAGAGCTGGAAAAGAAACTTCCCCGTGTGAAGCTGCAGGTGACGATTAGGTGAGGCAGAACGTAATTATCCCAATTACCACAGCCTAGGCGATTACACTCGGTGCCTTCAAAAAAACCCGCCTCAGAGCCACCTCAACCCTGGGGCTGCAGCCTGGACGGGGTCTCAGGGAGAGCTCTGAGGGCCTGCGGGGTCACTCACACAATTATTATTTTTATAGGGGAAAAGCTGCCACTGCCCGAGGCACCGGCTGCTCCGTGCATCCTGCCTGGCTGGAGGAAGCGCTGGCTGACAGGGCAGCGCAGCTGCTGGGTGTGCAACCATACCCTTCGAAGGCCCTGGCCCCACTACCAAAACCTTGCCACGCAAACCCCGTACAGGTTCTGCGACAAACGCAGAAGAAGCCTCTTTCCCGCAGCTCCCCTGGCCCGTCTGGCAAAGGTAAACATGTCCCTGAGCAGCGCCAGGCACTGGCTGCAGCCGTATCTGATTGCCTGGGCTGACCACACGAGCCAAACGCTGCTGTTGCCACACTCAGAAGGTCAAAGGACTTGGGAATGGGATCACAAGCCAGCAAAACCCATTTGGGAATGGGATCACAAGCCAGCAAAACCCAACCGCCTGCGCTAACCGTGATTTCAAAGGCAGAGCCCGGACATCAAAGCGACGCACACAAAATAGAAAGCTATGCAGATTTGTAGGACGTGCCCTACAAAGGACGGGGGAAGCCTGCCCAGCTCCCCGGGCCGGTTTTAGCCGTGCATTTGAGTCAATACAGGAACGCGGGGCAGCGCAGGCTGTCCCACAGGAGGAGGAGGGAAGCGGGGCAGGGTATCCCACACACAGGAGGAGGGGAGCGGGGCAGGGTGTCCCCCAGGAGGAGGCGGCGGGGGGGGGGGGGGCAGTGCCGGTCGCAGGGGCGGCCCCGGAGGGGAGCGGCGGTGAGGGGAGCGGCCGTTGGGCTCGGTGGGGGCCGGGCCGCCCCGGCGGGACCGCAGGCCGGGCCGGGCCGGGCCGGGCCGGGGCGGGGCGGAGCCTGGCGGCCGCCTCCGCCGCTCCCCGCCGCGGCTGACGTGGCCCGGGAGCGGGGCGGACATGGCGGACGGCAGCAGGCAGAGCAGGCTGGCGGCGGCCAAGAAGAAGGTGAGGGGCCGGTGGGAGACGGGACGGGCAGGGCAGGGCAGGCGGCCGCTGCTGGGTTCCACGGGCCCCCCGCGGATCGGAGCCGCGGGGCCGGGCCCGAGGTGGGCCGAGCCCGGCCTCCTCCCCCGAGGGGCGCAGGCCAGGCCCGCTCGCCGCCGCCGCCCCGCTCGCTCCGGGTCGGGCTGCGGTGGGGGCCGCCGGGAGCCCCCGTGGGTCCGGCGCTGCAGCCGAGCCTTCCCGGCTGGCGGCCGCCCCCAGCCCAGGGAAGGTGGTCGGGGAGAGGCCGGGCCTGGGCTGCTGCGGTGCTGTGCTGTCTGCCTGGCTTGGTTTGTTGATCTTCCCTTCCCCCTACCCCTCACCCCCCCTTTTTTTTCCCTTCCCCCCCCCCCCCCCCCCCTAATTTTTCCCCCGGGGCGGCTCGGCCTCGTCCGTCCCGGCGGGATGCGCCTCCGCGTCAAAGTCATACTAATGGGAAAGTGTCCTGGAGCAGTTCAGGCTTCCATTTTGAAATCCTCCGAATAATGGGATCCTTCTTACTTAATTATTTCCTCACCTTGACTCCGACCGGCGGCCGCAGCCATGCTCTGCCCGCCCGGTGTCTGGCGCAGGGAGGGGACACGGGGGTGTTTTGTCTGAAACGGCGTGGCGGGGGGCTAGTGGAAGGGGGTCATTTACATAACTGCTTGGGACTCGCTTGGTTTGGGGCTAAGGAGTTCAGTAACATACACAAAAACGCTGGAAAGCCTAGCAGGATTCAAGTTACAGCTTATCAGACTAGCTTTTCCTGGGCGAGGTGGATATGATTTAAAAATCAGTTGTAGATTGCTTCTCCTCATATTTTAGACTTATTACAGTAGCTGTATTAATGTGTTATCTGCAGGGATTGTAATTTTCCTTCTTAAAATCTTTCATAGAGTGGAAGATCTTACTATCAGGCACTGCCTTTTCATTTTGCATTCAGGATTAATTACCCCTTACTAATTTTTCCTTATTGCTTTCAGTTATAACCCTAAAAAAACCCCAAAATATTTCTTTTAATCTCCTTTTAGTTGCAGTATGGAGTACCACATTGTTTTCTAAGAACATCATTAGCTGTATACAAAAGTTGAACGTTTACAACTCTGAGCCTCTTGTCATAAACCCATCACAGCAGTTCTTACTTTACGCTTCTCTGGACTTGTTTTGATTCCCCCACCCCCACAGGGACACTTGATCTGTCTTTTTTACCCCGTGGAGGTTTTCTTTTTTTTTTTTTTTTGACATTATGCTCATAGAAGGCATATTCTGTTTGGACTTCAGATTATGCTTTTTTCACAGCTGAAGGAATATCAGCAGAAGAATAACCCTGGAGCAACTGCAGGAACTAAGAAAAAACGCAAAACTAAAGAAGGCAGTAGACCCGAGACTCCCACCAATGATGACCGGCAGCCTCCAGAGAACGTGAGTGTCTCATTCCTTCTTCCAAATCATTTGCCACCTCCTTGTTCTTTGGTTTCCCGAACAACATGATAGAGCCGGGAAAGGGTTATGCTGGTGTAATAGATGAACAGTGTAGACGCCTGTATCGGCAGCGTATGAAGTACGCTACAATAGTTAGCAACTACCTCTACGGGAAGGTGCACGCTAGAGTCTGGATATGTGCCGAAGTGGTGGCTGATCATACAATGCTGTCGTGCAACCCTGGGTGTGTCCAGAGCTGCTGTTTTGAGGTGCATGCTCCTAACAAGCTGGAGGATGCTGGTTTCTTTGGCTACCTTTGATTGACGTTTTCTCTCTGTCCTTTTCTGAGCCGTTTCTCTTTCCCCTTTTCTTTCGCCTCCTTTAGATTCAGAACATTCTGAAGGTGCTGGTGTCAGACCTTAACCGCTCCAATGGGGTAGCCATACCCTCATTGGACAAGAGGAAGGTGAGGCAGTGCTCGTGTCCCTCGCAGTGACTCACTCTCCCTACTGCATGCTTCGGGTTCTGTTTACACTGACCTTGATTTTTCGGATGGAGCCTTGCCCTGACATATCCACTGACAGTTGCTTGAGTTTTGTTGCTGTTTTTATTAACATGGAGCTATTTGTTACCATGCATTTCCATTGCTCGTAAGTGCTCGTTTCCTTCTGGTTTGTGTCAAACTTAACGTGAAAAAGTGAACCTTGTCAAAAACACTTCCTTGAGACAGCTGAGCTTTGAGGAAAACCAGGAATTTGAGGTGAGGCAATAAAAACTAACCTAACCACTGAGGAAAACTGCACTCAGAAGAAGTAGTGTTTCTGTGGTCTGTATTTCTCCAGTTCTGCACATCATTGCTTTATTTCCTAGAGCCTCGTTTCTGAAGGGCATGTTTCTGCTCATCTCCAGGCAAGCAGCTGCCCTGAGTAAGCTGTATAGTTATTCCAGCCAACCCGTTTTATGACAGGCGATGAAACTTGCGCAGGTGATGTACAGTCTGGCAAGCACCGTGGGTTTAAATATGTTTAGGCAGGAAGTCAGATACTTCAAGTCAAGCATTTACAGGCTTTAGCGTCTTTATGTTCCTAAGCTTCTGAAGAGGAGAGGGCAGGAAATATGCCAATAAGCAAGAGAAATGTGTTCAGGAGCAAACATAAACAGCCTTTTTTGAAAATCTATTTTCAGTCAGTCACTTTATTTAAATAGGGCTCAAATTGTGACAGTAACACAGGGAAGTCAAATTTTGTAGCCCAGAATTCTCTTCCTGTTTTGTTTTACCAAAGCTATGCTTTTTATTTTCACTTGCATCATTTTGGTAGCTTATTTCCCTACCATTGTTTCAGTTTAGTTGTCATAAAGTAACTCATTATTATATTGACTGCATATCCATGTGTCTGCAGCAATATAACTATAGTAATCAGTAGGGGTACCAGATAGATGCAGTGAAACCTGCAAGGTGGAATGGAGGTTCACTCTGAATTGCCTTTGTATCCCTTTTTTCCTTTTTTTGTGTGATAATACAGCAGCTGTTCTGTACACACAGAGTGAACAGCAGAAGGTTCCTCTGACTGCATCTTTTATGTGTAGTTGCGTATCAGTTCAACTTGAGTAACGTGAAGACCTATTGCCAGCTTTCAGGGTCCTGGATATGCCTGTCTAGCATCAGAAAGCATGTATCTTGATTGAAGTTTCACTCTTGACATGGGGACTATTTTCAGTTAATACTTGTAAGCTCAGTTTAAGGTAGATCTCAGAGAAAGAGACTTGGTTCACATTGGAGGGTAAGGTGAAGATGGGTGGTCCAGTGCTGTTGCCGAGATGGCATTTGGTCTTGCAATGAAGGCCTACCTGTGTCTACAGTATTAGTCCTGTTCTGAAAATGGAGAATATATTACTTCTATTCATACTTGTTTACCTGCCCTCCTCCCTCCCCCCTTTTCTTTCCCTCTCTGTTTCCTTAGCATGGAGAGATACATTTTGATCTGATTGGCTGTTATGGAATTTGTGGATTATTCTGTCTGGGGTTTTAGGAATAATTTGAAAACTAATTTTTAATTGCAATATGTAATGAAAGAAAGATTTCTCTTTCCAGTTGCCGTCTTGTAAAAATCCTGAGTCAGGAAAATGCTGTTCAGAAACTCACTTGGCGCTAATAGGGCAGAAAAGCTGATCGTTAGCATCTGAGCTATTGCTGCCATTGGTGTCTTAATGTGAGGCAGACCCCTCCCATCTCACCCACTTCAGCTTTCTTGGCTGTGAAACACAGAAAACCCAGCAAAATAGGAGCCTTTGTGTGAAAGCAAATGGATCCTACTATATGCTAAGATGAGCAGAATTACTGACTTTTTATTCTACATTATTAGAACCTCATAATGCATAATTTCCAGATCAGTGTCTTGCTCCTAACTGTTTCCAACAAATTCAGCTGTTCAAGTAGTGTTGTGGTTTTTTTGTTTGTTTGTTTTTTAAAAATTTATTTCAAAACTGCTTATTGTCAAGGAAGAAGGAAGGGGTTCTTGTGGTTAAGGCATGTTACTGGTTTTGCATCTTGAAGCATTAAGCAAAAAGAATGTCCTGATCAGAAGAAATTAAGGAAACGTTTTTGAGATATGCTTGGGAAGGTATTCCTCCTGTCCATCTGATGTTCTGTATTGATGAGTGTCTGAACCAATAAAGGTGAAGTAATCTGTAACTGGAAGAAGTAAGGGAAATCCTGACCTTCCTGTAAGCATCTAACATACATTGCTCCTTCAGAGCACAAGTATGTCTCCTGCTTAAAAAGAGATTGACAAAATTCTATTTGTTTTCCTCTGCAGTCTTCCAGTTTACTGCTTTCATTAAATCTGTCTTCACTGTTACTGTATTCTTCCTGCTGCTTGATTCATGAGTGAAGTGCTGAGCAGGTAAACAGGGAATGCCAAGAGAGAGATTTCTTGTTTCCTGTGAAGTGCCAAGAAGGAAGTGACTGAAGTAAGAGGGAGCTCTTTCAGATAGAATAGCAGAGAGCTGCAATACATTGGTGGGGTTGAATGTTGACAGATGATCTCATTTGCCTCATAGTGTTGTTAAATGCTGACTTACTGGAGCTGGATGATGAAATAAAACAAATTTCCATAAAATGCTAGAACACTGCTCTGGGCCTTTATGGCTTTCTGATGCTGTACAAGATAGATGAAATTGTGCAGTTCACTCTGGCTTGGTAGAGGTGTCATCAGATGCTATTCATCCTCCCACGGAGACTGGATGAGAACTTGTATTGCTCTCCAGAAATATTGTTTTGGCCCTTCTCTTTTCTATTTAGATTCTTCTAGTCATGGGATTCATAGCTCCATCAGGGCCACAGGCACCTGCTCCCAGCCATGCTGAGTTTGGCCTGTTGATGAATGTCCTCTTTGTAAACTTGTGGTTCATGGCATGCCACAAATTTCACTGAGTTTTAGACAGAGCATTTGAGTTTGACTAACCCAGTTTTCAAGTAGTCACTAACCTGTTCTTTTCCATCTTAATTTGCATACAGTGATCAGTGTTTTCCCCAGACACATCTTGAAGGTAGTGCTTTTCAGAGTGACTACCATCTGTCTTTGCCCTCGGTTGCTTTTTGGCAAATCTTTTGCAGTAAATCTAGTGTGTGAACTTAGAGTTGGGTGATGTTATTGCCCCATGTTAAAGAAGCAAGTTCGATTATGGGACATGGGTTCGTCAGACTGGGACTGAGAGGGCACAGGTCTGGGACTGTTTTTATGTGGGTTGATGCAGCCACTTGTTTGCTCTGGGGAGAACACAGATTCCTTTCCACGTGTTTCTAAATGATTGATTGTTTACATCTGTCTAGTTTTCACAGGCAGATCACGAGGTGATGTGTTCATGTGTGTTTTCATTCATTTTGCATGAAGGCTGTAATTCCTGTGATGTGTTTTGTGACAGGCATACTTTGACAGTGATGTTGCCACTCGTAATGCTGAACAGCTTGCTACCGATGTCCCTGTGCTATCTAACAGCAACAGTCTACCTAGTTGTGGTTCTGTTCTGCCTGCTCCCGGGAGCATGCAGCTGACACAGGTTTGTGAATTATCATGAATATTGCCATTGAATCACTGAATACTGGTTAGCGATACCACTTTTTTTTTTTTTTGAGAAAGATAATCTTCATAAATATGACATGACTAGTTCAGATTTTCTCCTATTAAAAATACACCACTCTCCCATCTAGTCATCATCTGTCTGTGAGAGCAGGGAGAGTACTAGTGTGTATATGCCCCCATGTCTTCCAAAGCTGTTTTCCTTCCCCTTCTCTCCTGCTTCATTAGCAAAGAGTACCCCTAATAAGAAAGAGGGTCTCCAGTCACTGTTTCCATTCACTACTTAAAGATTCAGTTGAAGTTTTTTCTAGCAAAGTGTTGATACTGATGAATAGTAACAGCAAACATAAAGCCTCTAACACTTAAGTTTTTCCATTCCAAGAAACCCAGGCTCACACCACTCAGAAATTACATGTAAGCGAGGACTGAGTTGGTGGTTTTAAGTTCATCTTTCTTTGGGAAGCAGTAATTACAGGTGCCGTGGAACCTGAGCCCAGATGCAATCAAGTCTTAGTGACACATTCACAAATGTGACTCCCATCTTCTTTTACAGGCTTGTAAGTTTTTGTGTTTCAATCCACAGATTCATGAACCTGAGGATCATAAAAATGCTTTGGATGAGAACAGGTGGGTGTCTGTATGTGTTTATCAAACAGCTTTGCAACAGGATCCCAACAAATTAAGGCAGTTCTCTGGGAGAAATTATCATTGCAAGGTCTTTCTTTGTTTCCAGGTCTTTCTCGTCAACAGAAAGTCTCCGCCAGTTGTCTGAACAACTCAATGGCCTGGTTTCTCAGGTACGGCCTTGTTTTGATCCATTTGTCCTATTAATTCTCTTGATGTTTGATGTGGAGCTTTAGGCAATCAGTTGAAGAAAACACCCTTCAATCTCAGAGGTGTCTGCAGTCATCCTACTAAAGCATATGATATTTAAGCATTGAGAGGCAAAAAACCCTGTTTTAGGAATGTAAAATTTCAGCAGTAGGAAGAAAAGCAGAGTGGGATGAATGAACAGCATGTATTCATGGAAAGACGTATTCTTCATTTAGTGGAAAACAATCTGAAGTCAGTCTGCATAATTCACATCAGCTTGTCACAGGGGTAGTCTGCATCTATCTTTAGCCAGAAAAGTATGTTTTCTGTGCCTGTGTGTGGTAATTTGAAGTGAAAGGTGCTATAAGAAGTACTACTGTGATAGTCAGTTCTTAATAGTGATTTGTTGCCTTGGGAAATAAAACTGACTTACTTGACTGATTTACTTCTAGTCTACGTCGTATGTGAATGGGGAAAGTGCTGTTTCTTCCACAAATATTAAGGAAATGGAAGTAAGTTGTTCTCAGTCTATCTTCTTTTTTTTTTTTTTTTCTTTCTTATTTGCTGTTGATCACTTACTGGGACTCTGTGGTTACAGCAGTGTTAATGAGGCCTAACTGAACACACAGTTCACATCGCTGTCTAGTGTTGTCTTGTGCTGTAATTGGGTAGCTGTGATCAACAGTAGGAGGCAGGTATTGGAGGTGTTTCCAGTTTGGGGACTGGGGATAATCTGGCTTCCATGCAACTGCAGTTCTTATTTCTGATTCACTGTTATATCAAAATGAAGCCTTGGCAGAAATGGATAAAATATATTGACATCCCAGCTGCTTTTATTGAAACCGTAGATATTGTTTTGTTTGGAGAATCTGATTATATCATACTGTGATAATGATTTATTTTTCTGTCCTTTTTAATTATTGCTTTTTTCCTCCCCTCCTCCTCTTCTGCTCCTTCCTTTTTCTCCTGTCTGCATGTGCCCATCAGACACGTTACCAGGAGCTGGCAGTAGCCCTGGATTCCAGCAATCTAACTAACAAACAGCTCGTTACAAAGATAGAGGAATTGGTAAGAAACAATCCAACCAACCAGTTTGACATTGTCTTTGCTGCTCCTCCATGCTCTCTGGGTGTCTGCAAGGTTATGGGTTCTCTCATAGTGCCACAAGGAAGGCTGCTTACACAGCACTTTGTAAGGAACAAAATGGGCTGTATGGAAAGCCTGTTAAGAGGATCAAAATCTAAGGCCACTTGTGAATGTATTGGTTCATCTGAGAACAAGAAATTAGTTTTGTTGTTTCCATTTAAGTATGCTCTGTTGATGTCATCATGCTTTCCCTGGATGATAAGCATCCTGATAAAACAGCTATGTCTGGTCTTGGTCTGTATCCTTGAAATACAGAATTCTGGTGCTGGCAGCAGTGTGAAAACCTGTTTCTGCAGGTGTGATGCTGTTCTAAATGTATCAGCAGAGTGGGAGCAGTAGGTCTAAGAGAGAGCCCGGGGCTGGTTTCTGATCATATCCTCAGCTTCTCTTGGCACGATGAATGAACTGCTTTGTCCTGTGGCCTGCATGGATTCCTGCTGCTGCTTTTCAGCCTTCAGGTTTAACACTGCAAGAAATGCAGCTAATTGGACTTGTTTCAGTCTGAAAAGAGCCTTTCTTGTGTGAAATACTTTTGCCCATTTTGTTTCTCTCTAGAGCTACACTTTTCCCAAAGTTCAGCATTTCCCAGTGTACCCCATGACCCCTCTTCTTGTTTTATTTTTGGTTTTGGGTTATTTTTGTTCCATTCTGTTTGTCTTTTAGCTGGGCTGCAGAGGTACCTGGTATAGTGCATTGCCCACCCAAGATTCTTCTTGTTTGGCTGCTTTTCTGTTTGCCTGGAACTATGTAGGGCCTTCGCTCTATTTGTGGTCTTGTCTTTGCTTTTCCTGGTTATGCTGTGCACTCGCATTGCTAGAATCAAAACCTCTAACTCATCACCCTTCCATCTGTAGTCATGTTTCAAAATGCATTGAAGTCATAGTAGTAAAGAAACAGCTTGGCCAATGTTCATTCTTTGAGAAAGGGAAAAAGTACTAATTAATGTAGTTACTTATGAGGCATCTGTGAGAAAACTGCCAGGGCGATAACAACTGCAAAAGGCAAACACAGCAACACAGTTTTTGTGGCGGCTGCCACTCTTGCCTCCTTCACTTCATATCTAAAGATGTACTATGTACAGTCAACAAATCTTCAAATACTTCACCCGTAAGATTGAAACTGGCTAGGACGCAATTACCCCTTTTCTTTGCGTTTGGCTTCAGCTCTCTCATACCACCTTTTGCAAAAGTCTGCTGACATAAGTGCAGCTCTACATGACTTAAAGGCCAGTTGTTAAGTGGGATAAAGGTCTAACGTCTCAGTTAAAGGAAAAGACTATGGTTTTTGTTTGGTGTTTTTGATTATTTTTTTTTCGTAAAAGCATTTTTGGTGATTATCCTAGTACACCAGGATTACTACAATTAATTCCATAGATGTGGGATGCAAGTTTAATTGAAGTTGGTGGATGCTCAGATATAAATATACAGGAGTTTCAGCAGTGGTATTGGAGGACAACTGTGGTAATGTACTGAATGAAAAACATATCTGGCATATAAAGTATATTAGTGAAGGAAGCCCCAAATCTATTATTTTTAATAGCTAAAATGAACTTCCTAGTCTTCTAAAGAAGGATAATGGAAGTTTGCATTAATTGAGCATGTATCCTACTTCATTAAAGTGAAAATGTGTTTCAGCAGTATGAGAGTATTTTCTCTTAATATTGGCACATCAATTTTCTTCCGTAGAAACAGCAGAACCAGGAAGCAGTGAATCAGCTGGAGAAGGTAAAGCGTGTCCTATTTTTGGGTAGATACAGAAATAACTATCTGTTTTCTCTGAGGAGTAGAAAGCATAGTGGACTGTGGCACAGGCATATGTGATCTTGTCTTATGTTAGATTGAGTTTCATTTGTAGCATAAGGCTGAATATTTTGACTTCATGAGTTAGGCCTGGCAGGTAGCATTCTTATTTTGACAAAAGCTAGTATTTAAATGCTCAAGTATTGGAGGAGTGCAGTGGAGGCAGGAAATTACAGTTTAAGTCCTTGCTAGTAGCTTGCATTCCAAACACTGCCACATTTATGCTAGCAGGGATCGCGCTATGCTGTCATTACCATTGTAGGATGGACAAATAATGAAGTAGTTCAAATAATGGACTGAAGCATGTCTTTAAAAATACTGGTATTTAGATGCTGGAAGTACTACCAATGAATTACTGCTTTTTCAGTTTGACATAAAACAACAAGGGTTAACTATTTACATTTTTGTGCTGAATAGGCATCATTTGTTTATGCAGGAAAAGAAGGAGTTTGAACAGAAATTTTCTAAAGAGCAAGCAGCACTGAGGGAACAGCTACAGGTAAGGCAGAGCCTCCATTACAGTAGTAGCACCTGGCTTCTGCTGTTTTCTGGATTACTGACCACTCTGTCCTGGAAGCCATGAGTCCGTTCCTTCAGGAAAACTAGGAGGGTCAGTCAGCCAGACTGTACTTAACTGCAAGAGCTCTTTACCTTTACTGAATGATCCTTTTGAGGTAACAGTGATGTTGCAGTTACAAGCAAAGTTTAGTGCTGAGCTGATTTTCCTTTCCCAAAGGTTCATATCCAGACTATTGGAATTCTAGTTTCTGAGAAGTCTGAGTTGCAGACAGCCCTTGGACATACTCAGCAAGCTGCACGGCAGAAATCAGGTAATTGACTGAGCACTCCAGCTCAAGCTGTTGGTTAAACTGTGGATTTCAAGTCACAGGCATGATAGTTGCTGGCAGCCAGCTCACAACACTCACTGACTCCTTAATGAGCAATACTTGGCACCGTCACTGCTTCTGTCATCATAGCTGCCCCCAAATGGGAGCATGTTGATCCCATGGCAGTTGAGGTTCTTTTGTGCATCACTAAAGCCTTGTCAGCCCTGTTTGGGCCTAGTGACTACCCCAGACTGTTCCTTTCTGACTGCCTTCTGATTCTTTTAGAACTTTGTTCCCTCTTCTCTGCCCTCCCTCCTACACAGCTGTCATGTTAATGTAGGTTTTGCCCGAGTCTTTCATTCTGAACTAAATATGATCAATTAATTCTATTAAACCCAAACCAAACAACATATTGTCTATTGTTCTGCAAAGGAAGTTTCATCATCTCCCTCTAAAAGCGAGGAAGGTAGTTACAGAGGACTTTACTGCCTAGAGTTGTTAGTGATTCACCTGTAGAGTCAGGAGTGGAACCAGGTCTACTGATTTACAAAGCTCTGTACTGCCTGAAGGGCTTGCTGACAAAGTAGAAAGTGCTGTTCAGCCAGTTCCAAAAAGCTCTTTGTGGTCTAGCCTCAACCGACTCTGCTCTGACTTGTTCAGGAGAAGCTGAAAACCTTGCTGCTCGTTTACATTCATCTCGCCAGAGGGTATCAGAGCTAGAACGTACTTTGTCCTCCATCTCCATGCAGCAAAAACAGTCAGAAAAGGTAAGAGTCTCCTCTGTTTATGCTTAACCAGCAGCTCTGCCTTTGGCTATTTGCTTGTCACTACACTACTGCAAAGTCTGTATTCCCTGCTTAGAGAAGAGGCAGAAATTAACCTTGTAAAGCCCTGTATTCTCCATGATCAAGGCAAACTTCCTTCAGGTTTTTGTGACCACTAATCATATGGTCCAGTTGGTGTCTTCAGATCTGGCACCTTACTTCATTAGTCTTGCCTGTTCCACACAACAGAAGCCTCGCTGAGACTTCATCCCAGGGAGGTCTCCATCAGACACTTCGGTTATTGATATTAATCCAGAAGTTCGCAGAAATAACCCCATGCTCAGTTAGCAGCATTGCATTTGAAAAGACTGAGCAGCAGACTTATTCCTGGCAAATTCAGGAGGTTCTAAGCAAACCTGTCCTGAGGATTTTGCCAAAGTTACGACCTTTTCCACTTTAGCTGATCTGCTAAAGATGAAGTATTTTTTAACATCTTATTTGTTTGGCTAAAGTCTGTAGATGAAACAATAATTTCCTTTTTCTCCAGCATAATAAAGAGTTAGTGAAGGAGCGAGACAACCTGAAACTGGAACTGTACAAACGAAGGTAAGTCCATTCTGCTTATTACGCAGTTTAACACTACCCTTCTTAGTATAGCCACAAAACATAGCAAGGGGCACGGACCACAGGTGGTGACTTGGGAGGTTCAATATTCAATGTAAAAACCAAACAACCAACCAAACAAAACTACCACAACAAAAAGTCACTAGATGTGACATTTCTGTGATTCTTGCTGCTCTGAGGAACAGGATCGTAAATTTATGACATGGACATCAGCAGACCCATAGTACATATAGTGGTGCCGCTTTATTTTTTTTGTTTGTTTCAGCAAAAGTAGCGAGGAAATAAAGCAGCAGAATTCAGAGCTGTCAGAGAAAGTTCACTCCCTGGTTTCCAAGAATTCAGCTATGAAGTTGGATATGGAGGATTTGCATAAGAAACTGGAAATGGCTGAACTGATGATTCAACAGGTAACCAATACTTCTGGGATGTGAAGGCAGATCACACTGATCATTTTGCTTCTGACAGTGGGGGCAAGACTTAACTCTTGTTTTTAAAGGAAGGCACAAAATCTCATCAAGACATCCTCTCAGTGAGGCCTCTGAGGAACATAAAGTCTCTATTCTAAGGAGTTGGAGCAGTAGATTGAAAGCCATTGTGACATTGGTCTGCTAAAAGAATGTTATACAAGATGAGGGGGTGACTGAACGTACCAAGTGTGAGAATGCAGTGACTTTTCCTGCTTGTGTCTGGTCAGCATTTTGGTTACTCAGTTGTTGTGCAGTCTTGTTAAGAAACCAGTTGAGCAGGGGTGGCGTTTGTACCCACCCTAGCAGAAGGTGGTGAATTTGACAAGGGCAACTTGAAGGTCAGCTGGGGAAAGGTAGGAGAAGCAGCCGGTTAGAGAGGGAATGCATGAAGCCAGCTGTTAGCAGTTCAGAGAGCAAGCCTGGTAGTAAGGTGAGCCTGTGAGGGAAGAAACTGCTCTATTTTTTCTTTTTATTTTTTCTTTTTTTTCTTCTTTTCTCTTTTTCCCCTTCCTCCCCCCTTTTTTCCCCATTTTCTTTTTTCTTTTTTTTCTTTCTTTTTCTCTTTTTTTTTTTTTTTTCCTTTTTCCAGACAGTGGCTTAAGTTACACTTGAATAAAGCCAACTGCTACTCTTCTGGGAAAAGTACCATGTGTCAACTGAACCAGCCTTGCTACTTAGTCCACTGACATGTTCCAGACATTGGCTTTAAATTCCTGACAAGTTTGACAGCTTTTAAGGTCATAGGCTTTTAAATCATCTGATCCTGGTGTATAATACAGACTCTGGAAATGCACGAAGTTTCTGAGCCAAATTGTTTGATTAAAGCCTATTTTCTTGATTAAAAAAAAATAGTAAATATAAAATTGGTAGGGAGGAGCTGCCCAGTTAAGCCTGTTTTATGGGGCTAAAATCCAAGCTTTTTTACTTTAATCCCCATTTTTTTGGTTTTTTTTTTCATTGAACTTCACTGTGAGTTGGAGTACTTTAAAGAATTATAGAAGGTTACAACATGGGCCATGTGGCAGGTTACTGTCAGGCTGAAGGCTACGCAGAAATTGAGCATTAATGTTGTTTTGCCATAACTTTTTGACTTTTGTTGGCAGTTCTCAAATCAGGCAGGGAGTCTGGATGCAAACCAGCAGTTGCAGATGGTACTGGAGGAGAAGGCGAGCCTGGAAACCCAGGTTGCTCAGGTAAGAGGTTGTACGAAATATGATCCAAATCTTGACATCTGTAGAGAAACTTTTGTGGCAGAATGCAGCCTGAGCTTTGCATTAACACTGGTTTCTTCAAGCTTTATCCCTTAAGCAGTCACTGCCAAATTTTTTCAACCAATATGATTTTCTTTGTATTTTATTTTATTTTATTTTGAACAGCTCTCAGAGTCACTTCACCAGCTCCAGGCAGAAAGAGATCAGTATGTAGAGAAACTGAAGGAGGAGCGGAGCATTTGGCAGCAGCGGGTACAGCAGCTCTCTGAGCAGGTAACATCAGGGGCAGTATCACAGCTGCTTTTGACAAACACAGGCAGGAGTAAATGCACCGTGAATACTGGTTTAACTTTCACTTGTGTGGCCTTGCAGGTCCACACAATGGCAGAGGAGAAGGAGAAACATATGGCCCAAATTCAGGAGCTGGAAGCCAATGTTACAGAGCTGTTGAACAAATCAGGTAGGGCTTCCACAGTGGGGCTTCACATTGCAGAGTACCAGCTGGTTAACTCTGTCCCTGCTGTGCAGGAACTTCTGCACATGAAGTGCAAGTAGGTCTGATGCTCTGAAGCTGCGAAGGCAGCTGAAAGCCTGGTGACCCTAAGAAACCTTTCATCCTAGCAAACAAGTGAACTACTTCAAATAATTGACCAGCAGGCTGCTTATGTCTTTAGTATCTGCCTGCCTGTACTGTCAGCCTCTCTGGCCCAGGAGTTTGGGAAAGCAGGATGCTCTTGCTAGGGCTGTGAGGGAGTTAGCAGCACATGGCAGGATGCTATGCTTGGATTTGGGGTAGTTCTCTTTTGTTCCTCTCAATGCCCTGCAGCAAGGATTGGATACTGTAGCTGGTGATACCTTCTGGGTCATATAGGTTGGGGTATGCTTTGCATATGTAATAGTGATGTGTATTACACAGACATCTAGCCCTTTGACTGAGCTGCTTTTGATTCCATTTCCTCAGCAGTTAAGCCCATGGATATTGAACCTTCCTCACCAGCAGGGCCCACAGCAGCTGAGCTGAGTCTGCAGGAAGAGATACAGCGGCTGCAGCAAGAGAAGGAGGAACTGCATGGGCAGTACCAGGCCCAGGTCCGGGACAACGAGCAGCTAAGCCACCTCAACCGGGAGCAGGAGGAGCGGCTGCTGGAGCTGGAGAAGGCTGTGCAGCGCTACAACGAGGAGTCTGTGGACAGACAGCAGATCCTGGAGGACATGCAGAGTGACAAGGCCACAATCAGTAGGGCACTGAGCCAGAATCGGGAGCTGAAGGAACAGCTGGCTGAGCTGCAGAATGGGTTTGTCAAACTGGTATGTCCTGCTATGCATCTTTTCCCACTGCTTCCCTCACTGCTGCAATCCTTTTGTAGCAGAGATGTAAAAAACGGGCAGAACCGTTATCCATCTCTTGCTCTGAGGCTATGGATTCTCTGTCTTCTCTGATACATACTGCCATGCCAGGAGGTTCCCTGTAATTCCTTACTTTTTCAGGTGCTCTGGCAGATGAAGCAGTATCTTTGTCCAGAGTAGTTTTCTTTTCCCTCTCATCCCCTGGCAGTCAGGCTGTTTCTTTCCCCGAGTATTTCTCCTGCCCTTTTACCCTTGAAGATACCTGTTTTCTGTTCCCTGCATCTGCCCATGAGGAAGAAGTTCTCAGCGGTCTTCTCTCCTGCTGTTGTCATTCTTATGTCCTGGAGCTGAATCCTTACTCTTGCTTGCTTCTTCCAATGTAACAGCTTCCCCTTTGGGGCCCTGGCAAACTGGCACATGGTCTAGCTGCTGATTTTTCTTTAGTCCTTTCTGAACTTCTGGGCTGTGTTTGGGATATTCATACCACCCATCTGCTTTGGAGCTGACAAGCTGTGTGATGTGCCAGGCCTCTTCTTGGCGCTGTCCCAGCACTGATTCCCCTGGCTCCTTCCTTGCTCTTCTCCCATCTTCTGAACCTTTTTTAAAGTTATTTGCTGCTGTGAACAGTCATTTTATTGTCCTTAGTTACACGGCATCCTGTTGTATTGGGAATGAACATGGTCTATTGAGAGTACACATTTATGTGGGTTGGCACAATTTCCTTATAAAGGGGTATTTGTCTTGCAGACAAATGAAAACATGGAGGTGACAAGTGCCCTACAGTCAGAGCAACATGTAAAGAAGGAGTTGGCCAAGAAGCTTGGGCAGCTGCAGGAGAACCTGGGGGAGCTCAAAGAGACGGTAAGCAACAGCTGGTGGGATGGCAGGGCAGGTACGTAGCAGTTTACGCAAACTGCTGGCAACTTTCCAAACTTTGATGGAAGGATGGAAATTGGTATTGTAATGATCAAGCTGGGAGCCTTCCCTCATCGTCTGCTGTCTGATGTGGGGGACCAGCATGTGGGGGCAGATGGTGGCTGCCTGCCTACTTGGTGGCTTTGAGGCAATGTTGACAGTTTGGATCATGTCACATGGATCAGCTTTTCTAGCAGAAATGGTCTGATGTGATGGTTCAATCTCGTTATGTTAGCTGGAACTGAAAACACAGGAGGCTCGAGGTCTGCAGGAGCAGCGGGACCAGTACTACAGCCACTTACAACAGTACACCGTGGCATACCAGCAGCTGTCTGCTGAGAAGGAGGAATTGCACAAACAGTTCTTGCTTCAGACACAGCTTATGGATCGGCTACAGCATGAGGAGGTTCAGGGGAAGGTGACAGTGGAAATGCACCTGAAAGAGCTGCAGCAGACTAAGGTAACAGTAAAAAGGGGCAAGTGGAAAGATGGGAGGAAAAGTGCTTAACTACATTAAGTATTAATTAAGCAAAGGGTTGGACCAGATGATCTTCTACAGTCCCTTCCAACCTGGCCTGTTCTATGATTCTATGATTACATCCTGTGCAATACAGGTGAATGATACTTGTCTGGGGCAGAAGCACTGCTTTTTTGTGTGTGTGTGTGTGGTGTTACTGCCTGAAGATGTAGTGACTGTTTGCAGCCTGGCTTGTGCAAGTTTCAGTGATCTTGTGCTTCTCTTTTGCAGGAAAATCTGGAAGCTGTAGCTAAGGAAAACAAAGAGCTGCAGGCCCAGATCAGTCAGTTAGCAGCAGACCTGGATGGCAGGATTTTGCACCGGCTAGAGGGTGAGTAGCTGCAGCTGGTCTCTAGGGAGGAGGTAGAGCTGGGCTCTCTGGGGTATTACCTCCTTGTTCACCTTCCTCCTTTTACAGGAGATGGAGTTGAAAGTGAAGCAATGACTGAAGAAATCCAAAAATCTTCATTTGTGATCCCAGAGAAGTTTGAAAGCCATGAAGAAATGGTGAGTCTTAATGGGTGGAAATGCCTTTCGGTTTAGTTCTAAACAAATGTCTAGAAAAGCAGGCAGGTTAAATTGCAGACATGTTCCACTGGGTGCATGGAGAAGGCTGTTGATCAGCTGTGATCCCTACCAGCTGAGCTGCAGTAATGAGGGAAGTGTAACAGTTCCTTGTGCGTAACAGCAAAAAAATCAAGACTTCTGCAGCATCCTTGCAAGATATAAGCTGGAAGTCTGGCAGTGGCTTTAATTATGAAGACAACTCAGCTGGCAGAGTAGCTCTTTAATTATGATGATGAAGTTCTTTTTAGTTTGGAAGGCAATTTGGAAAGGATGTCGAATATCTGCTAGATTTTTCTGTAAGTACAGTCATAATTGGAAAATACTGCAATCAAACAGATACAATGGGAGCTAGTTTTTAACCTGCACTTTTGTACTGCTTGGGAATGAGAAAAGATGCAGTAGTCACTGCCTGATTTAGTTCCAGGGTGGTCACTTAGTACTTTGGTTTCATACCCATAAATAAAATGGGGTGCACTGTTGCTCTCTTTGTCCTGAGATGCACCATGGATTGTGCTTCACACAGGAGAAGCACTAATGTGCATACTCTGGAATTCTTCTTAGGTCACGTTCTTGACATCTGCCATGTCCCAAGTGGAGGAGGAGCGAGAAGACATGAGGCAGCAGCTAGCTGCTCAGAAACAGCAGTGCAGAAGCCTCCTGCAGCAAATAGCAGCTCTCAGGCAGGAGCAGCAACATAACATCACGCTGGGTGGAGGTAAAAATGTGGTGTAGTTTGGGGACAGCCTGAATATGGAGGCATGCCTCGGCCAGCTGTACTGGCCTCTGAAACAGACCCACAGGTTGTGTGAGTGCATCAGGCCCAAGGAGGAACTGTAAATTACACATGTCACTTCCAGGTTCCACTATGGATACTGTTCCAGTGGAGGTTCACGAGGCTTTGAAAACTGCTATGGAGAAACTACAGGTAAGCAAAGGATCTCATCTTCTTTCAGCCCTGCTACACTGCTCAGCTAGACTTTGATCCAGTGTCAGACTCTTAAAGCACACAGACAAACTGTAGGGCAGTAAGTAGCAGATGTTCCATAATACTAAGCTGCTTCCTAAAAAGGTCATCACTGCTTGTCTCAGCACAGGAAAGCTTGCAGCAGTAACTCCCACCCCCAGAGACTGTGAGGGTAAGGGCCTAACACTGACCTGTGGTCTTTCTCTAAAGAAACAGCTGAAAAACAGACAATATTTTCACCCTGCTGGGATGAAGCAGGTGGTGTGCAGTCTTGGAGCCCAGCATGACCAGAGGTGTGCTGTCCCAGCAATGAGGAGGTTAAAAGGCACTTTTATTCATGCAGAGATACTTTTTTACACCTTCTCTAGCTCTCTCCATTCTGTTCCCTTTTTGCATCAAATCGGTGACAGGTTGCAAAGGCCTCAAGATTTGTTCCCTAGGCTCAGAACAGTGTGAATGGAGGGTGTTGTCTTTAACATAGGTATTCTTTGTACGTGAGCAGTTCAGACGATTGATAACAATTGTTGTGTTCAGTCCCGTTTCACAGACCTTATGCGTGAGAAAGCTGACCTGAAGGAGCGGCTAGAAGAGTTAGAACATCGCTGCATACAGCTGTCCGGGGAGACGGACACTATTGGTATGTTTAGGCAACACCAGTACAAGCTAAAATGTGCTCAATGCATTATTTGGGGAACAGAAGGTCCCCAACAGCTTTTGGAGCTGGAGCCCTCCAACTACCAAGCAGTTCACGTCTCCTACTGCTGCCTAACTAGGCTAGATCTCTGATCCAGGGTTGGATTTGCTGGGTCCTCATGCCACATATTCTATACTCATGGTAAGACTTGTACCCCAATCTTGCTAACGCTTACTCCTTATGCTTCTCTTGTATTCCAGGGGAGTATATTGCATTATACCAGAGTCAAAGGGCTATCCTCAAACAGCGACACCAGGAGAAAGAGGAGTATATCAGCAGATTAGCTCAGGATAAGGAAGAGATGAAGGCAAGGAATCTTTTCTGTAGTACTACTTCCAGGCAGGGCAGGCCTGGGGAGCACTTGCACAGTCCAAACCCTCACATGTTCTTCAGCTAGCTTTAACTTTGAAATTGCTGATTTCGTGACAGAGGCAGGACTGTAAACTGTAGTGCAGTGTTTGTGCACATGTTTCATAGGCTTTCCTTTACTTTGGTGCAGATGAAACTATTGGAACTACAGGATTTAGTGATGCGTCTGGTCAGGGAAAGAAATGAATGGTACAGCAAATATGTAGCAGCAGCTCAAAACCCAGAACTGTTAGCAAGCCAGAATGAAAGTGTACTTCCAGTGGAGAGGCGCATTGAACTGAACGCTACTGATGGAGAAGGTAAGCTGCAGCCAGGATAAGTTCTGTAACTTAGAATAACCCAAGGTCTCACTGTTGTGCGTGGATGTGAAGAGTTACGTGCCTGCCTTGTCTGTGTTCCTTACAGGGTTACGGGAAGTGAATTTATCAGATGAAGCAGAACAAGAGGCTGCTGTTCTTCATCAATCTGGTTTCTCCCCTATTGACAGTAAAGCTGCTCAGCCAAGCCAAGAGGACCCCACAGCAAAGCAAATAATGCAGCTTCTCAGAGAAATCCAGAACCCTCAAGAGAGGCTGGGCTCCCTGCTGGAAAACCCCTGCATTCCCTTCTTCTACCGTGCTGATGAGAACGATGAGGTCAAAATCATGGTAGTTTAAGTGGCGCTAAATCTTATTTACAGCAATTTTCTATGAGCCTGAAAGGACCTAACTGACCTGTATGTGCCCATACCTCTGCTCAGTGCCCTTGATCAGAACAGATTCTTAAAAGACATCAGGAAAGAGGGATTGCATCAGGTGAACTTGAGCATCAGACCTCATCTTCCCTTTCTCTTTCTTCTGTTACTTGGCGTGCTTGGAGTACAGGCAGACTCAAACTAATCCTGGGAGGCAGCTGGTGCTGGCATTTCACCTGGGCCGGGTGCATGGGATTCCAATGACTGCAGGCAAAATGACTTAATCCCTTACCCCAGCCTCTGCTGCCAGCAGCCAGCTTCACAGCAGTGACCGAGCAGCAGTTCTGAACCATCGCTCATGACTGTCATCAGCCTAGTTCCTTCCAGGGCTCCCAGAGTAACTAACTTATACTGGTAACAAATTCTTTGGACTCTCAACAGGTTTTGTTTCAGACTATGTATCTTAAACTTCCCACTTCCTTCTGCAGACTGCCTCTTCCAACTGTTATCTGAAACCAGCCTTGTCAGTCTTGAACATCCAAAAGATAGGGGCTCCTGGCTCACTGGGCAGCACTACAGACCCATTTATTCTCATGGCTAGGGGAAGGGACCGAGGGTTACCTTTGAGTCTTTTTGGTTACTTGACAAAGCTTTATGTGATTCTTGGGAGTGGGGTGGAAATGTAACTGCACTTTGAAGGATGATGTGTTTCACTTGTATGTGTCTGAAGGTTTTATTTATTTTAAAAAATGGGAGAAATAAGTAAAAGGAAACCACTTAATAAATGTGCTTTGTTTTGAATATCTGGACTCTAGGGCTTCTAGTTCTCCATCACTCAACTTCCTCATCTACCATGTTGGTAAGGAATGCATTAGATGGGTGGAAGCCCAAGATCCTTTGGCCCCTGTGTAAATTCCTGGGACACACATCAGCAACAGAGGTAGCACCTGGCACTGCCTTGAAGCTGTAGCCCTAATTCTAAGGAGAAAGCAAAACATGATGGGAGGAGACAGTCCCCTGCAGCAGCAGCAAAGCAAATCTCTTGGGGGTGTGCAAGTGGTGAAGTGAACTGCATGGGGCTATCCTGCAACTAAATTTGCCTTTCAGGCAAGAAGTGCCTGTCCTGAGGATGGTTGGTTTCAGCAATGGCATTTTAAGGAAACCTGCAGGGGAGGCTTAAGGGACCTGACCATCACAGATGCACAATCCAAACACACAAGCCTGGGCTAGTGCCTGCAGAAGCATGCACCACATCCCTGTTAACCTGCCACAAGACAAGATGCAAGCACAAGAATGCAGTTATCAGTTTTGGGGTTTGTCAACAACAAAGAGAGAGACCATTCATTTCTCCTGTGTGCAAGTTGGTCAGGCTTCACAGCAGCATGGTAGAGAGCGCTTTTCTTCTACTGCCAGAAGCAGATTAAGGGTGGGTTGGGTTTTATTTTTTCTTAAATGGTTCATCTTGATGTTTCCATATACAACTGGAAAAAGCGTACACAGAACAATTAGTGCTTTCCTGTGAACCCACTGGGGAAGTTGGAAGATCTTTTTTGAACTCCTTTTGTTTGTTGTCTGTTACTGGCACAACACAAGTGACATGGGCTCCCAAGCTCCTGGCTGCACAGGTCTGTGCACATAGTGCATCTGTGTAAAATGCTATATAATCCTTGAAGAGAAAGTGAGGCTTCTGCAGTGTTTATGCCTGCTCAGGCTGTTTGTAAATCTGTATCATAACTAATGGGGGCAGGGCTGTGATTTAATACAGAGCATTATTATAAATGGAATAAATATTTATTGGATGTGCTACTCTCATACTGTGAAGGAAACAAGACCAGTGAAGAAGGTCTGCAGTCTGTTGCAGAGGTGACTTAATCCTGTTACAAATTTTTTTTCTGAATAAATACATTCAGATGGGCAATGACTAGATGTGTTTCTTCTGCATAGATCACCTTGAAATTTGGCCAGAAAAAAAAGTGAAGAATGAATTCTTTAATAAAAACACCTGCCCTGGCATCAATGCCCTATTTCACTTAGCTTTCATGAATGTTTTCCTGTAGACAGACTACCAACACACCTGAGGCCTTTCTCTGGGCTAGCATTTCACATCCAGACCCAAGCTTCAGCTTCATCTTTTACCCTGTTCCCTTTATGGGTGTTTCCCTGACCCCACCTTTACTTGGAGTGAACTAAGAGCAGGAACTACTATACAGCTGACACACAATAGCTTTAAATTGGAGCAACTGAACCACCTATGCACCTCTGATACAAGGAAAAAGTGGAAAAATGCTTCTTAAAGGCCTTGGCACCAAACAACAGGAAACAGCTGTTGCACTGGAAAGAGGACACTTTTTCTTTGACAAGGCTGTACATCCGTGGACAGGAGTTCATCGTGCCCAGGCAGGGTAGCTGGTATTCTCATCTGAACGTATTTAACCTTTCACAGCCAGTAGACTAGAGGTTTCTGGTTTTGCAAAATAAGGCTCTAATATTTACTTGAATAAATAGATAGTTTTGCCTTCAAAAATATAATATTCTTTAAGAACAACCCTATATATAACACCAGGGATAGATGGAGCAGTTCCAGTGAGGAAAAAAAAAAATAGGACAGGGTAGGGCAAGCAATGGTTATTGTCTCAGCTGTGTAGAAGCTGAAGCTACAACCCATAAAAACATGCAAGACAGAGGTAGCTAGAACACACTAGAGATCTAGTCTATTCAACTCAACCCACACCAGTATCTACTATGAATAAAATCTTCAAGGAGATTTTCAGCTTACTGAAGCCTTACTAGGGGGATACCACAAGTACCACGGCCAGCTGTAGACAAGAGCACTCGGGGCTAAATCAGGCATCAGTATTGCAGTGACTTAAGTCAGCAAGCCCAGTGCTCCTGGTCTCTTCCTGCAGAAGTAGTGCTGCAGTCCCATTACGCAGCGGCTTAAGGAATCCATTGCAATCATTGGGATAACAGTGCTAAGTTCAGGAATTATGGAGAAACATGGTTGTCACTGTGAGAAGCAGCAACCATGATCCAAGACCCATAGCACTCTGTTTTGGCTTGGAGACAGTAGGAACAGGTTTACCCAGTTTATGCCAGGGGAGAAATCCCACTTCGGCTAGGAGCTGGCCAACTGTATTAGACTGTGGTCAAACTGCACTTCAGATATGGGACCAAAAAAACCACTGCTTGACAGAGAAACTACAACTCAATGCCCACTTGCTGTGTTCCACAAACAGCCTAGGCAAAAATACCTTTTTTAAGAACCAAGCAATTTTGTGTGCAAAACTCCCACCTTCTGTATGTCCAGTCACTGAAGCACTTCCATGCATTTTCCTTTACAACGGAGAAAGGGAGTTAACTTCCACATCTGACAAGCTGTTTCACTCTACTGCAGCTCCTGGACACCACTGTTGATGCAGATCTGTTCCACCTTCCCTATTAGTGATAGCACCTGCTTGCATGTATAGCTTTTTAAGCTCTATGGGATGAAAAGATTATAATTAAACACAGTTTGAAAGTCACTCAGAGAAAGAGAAAGAGAGATGGTTTTATTCTAGTCATTGAGACCTTAATTATACAGAAATGATAGTTTATTTCATCCAATAAACAAGAGTGACAGGTAGATCACAAACTGCATCACAGCTACTACCAGCACTGAGACAGTTCACCCACAAGTCTGGGGTAATACAATAACCCAACTGCACACAGCAGAGAATTTAACAATCAGCTCAATAACTCAACATCAGGATTTGGTTAACTTTTTAGATGTGTGTGTGTATATATATATGTATATAGATATTATTTCCCTACTTAAGTATTTCCTAAAATCCACATGGAAGCACAAATGGCTTTAAACACCTGGACATATATAGATTTTTCATCTTTATATATATATTTATATATATTTATAACAGTAAAGATATGTTTCTCATTACTACAATATACTTGTTTAACTCCTTTAAGCAGCTGGGAAGAAAAAAAAAAACAAACAAAAACAGTTTCACTACAGTCACATCTGATATGTGTGTGTCACAAAATACAAACAGAACAAGCCATGTGTGAGATTCGAGTCAGACCATTCCAGGACAGAACAGCTAAGAGGCAGGCAAAGAGTCTCAGAGGGAGCAGGCCTACATGTCAAATGGTGGTTTTGGACTCTCCGGGCGGGAGGGACTGGCCTTACCCGGCCGGCTGGAGTTTAAAGACAAGAAAAACAAAGAAAAAAAGGAAAAGGGGAAGGGAAGGAAAAGGGGGAGAAGTAGTAAAACAATAGTTAAAATACAGAAAGGAACTGGCATCAGAACAATAGAGGATCCACAACAGAAATTAAGTGCAATACCACTGAAATAAGATAACTTAAATCTGAATCAGGCCTGGTTGAAAGCCTGCAACACAGGTGGCTCATTTAGCTCTGGTAGAGACATGACATCTGAGATGTACAGGGTTGATATATTTTTAATTCTCAAGGTTTTTTTTTAGTTTTTTTTTTTAATACATGTAGCATGAAAAGTAAAAACCAAATCTTAAGAAGATGAGTTGCGATCAACAATGGTTACAAGTTTCCCCAAACAACGTACCATCCACATGCAAGAAGAAAAGGCTACGGAAGAAGTCACCACAATACCCAAAGAACACTGAAAGATGTGCTTATTCAAAGCAGAAATATTTTCAACAAAACATTACACAGCAAACTCCCTGAAAACGTTTGGTTGTCCATTTGCAAGGGGGGAGCAGCGTATCTATTCCCCTCTCCCTGCTGGTTTCAGGAAAGTCAGCCAAAAATGATGATGCAAGACAACTGCTGGCAGGAGCCAGTGCGTCACCAGCAGGATTTCCCCAGCTCTTTTGGGGAGCTGAGTGCGAGCAGGTCCATGTGCTCCCTGCACGCTGAGGTGTGTGCGCTATCTCAGACTTCACTCTAGCAGGACTATGCCGATCCATTGAGTTCCCCCCTTTCTTGATCTCCCTGCCTCACTTAGATATAAAGGTTGATTGCACTGTTCCCAACATGAATTTTTGCACCTTAGAAGTCAAACTAATACACAGGACATTTAATCTGTTCCTAACAGTGTCACATGTTTTGACAGTGTTTTTCTTCTAAGTCACACTTTTGTCGTCTTAACTACAAGAAAAGAAAATAGCTACAGATCAGTCCTAGGTGCTACAGCTAACTGATGCAGGCAGGACACTTATCCAGGCTAGACCAGGCAGATGAAATTACTGGACAGACAGCCACCACTTGGACTTAAGGATGTCCCTGCGGCTGATCTCTCCAAGGAGCCTGTGTACTTTAGGGATCCATGCCACTGAATGAAGGCTACTCTACGCTCACAAAGCAATACAGGACGTACGAGTGAAGACGAAGAGCTCGATCACTAGGCTAGCGTTTTACGACACACCAGGAAGGGGTGGTGGGAGGCAGAGATGTGGGATGGATGAGAGGAGTGACTGTGGCTGTGGAAGGGAGGGTGGAATGGGGAAGCCGCCAGCACGGCATTCGTCGCCAGCTGTCTACAGCCTCGTTATAAATCTAAGAGGGACGGTTCAGCCGGTCGGATTATGGTAGGTCGAGTAGGTGAGGCAGGGCCCCTTCTGCTGTGAAAAAGCAGAAAACAAAAACAAGAGAACACACACTGTGGTTAGCACAGCAATTGCAGTCACAATCACACATGCTTCTCCACCTCGCCTGAGCCAGCAAGAGAATAAAACTTGAGGCACAAACTACCAGAGTGCAACTTCACAAAGACTTACAGGTTTCTATCAGGCCTCACACTGGCCTTTCTGCACAGCATGGATGACCAGTAAAGCAATCCACTTGACAGCCAGTTTTGCTTTCCCTCTGAAATTTGGAAGTGCAGAGATTTATTGCCAGTGAGTGCACTGGCTCTGGAATGAGAGTTGAGAAGCATGGACAACAGTGAGCTCCTGTATCAAGCACATGACAGTCACACAGCATGGATGGGGTCCTCTGAGACGCGCTGCTGTCAGAGGTTCTTGGCTGGTTTGGAGGAGCACCTTCTTCCCCTGCCCTCAAGGCTACTGCAAGCCTAAGACTCCCTATCCCAATACATGGTACTGATCTCTCATGTTAGGGGCAAGCTTGCTGCTTTCAGTTCTCTAGTTCTCGTGCTCAGCAAATGCAGCTTCTGCTTCAATAAAAGGAACTTTGACCATTGCTACTCCATTCTGTTTCAGGTCTTTTGCTGGTACTTTAGCTAGGTAAGCGGGCAGCAACTTAAATGTTTGACCTCTGCATGGATTAAGTGTTCTAGGATCTCCTTCCTGTAAGGGACTGGGGAAAAACAAACCCCCAGAAAATACAAGACAAAACCCCTGCTGTCTCTCTCAACTCACTACCTGAAAGATCACTTCAGCCTCAGACTACAGGCTTTAAGTCTACAAATGAGTGTTCTGTAAGTCAGAGTCCAATCTATGTTTTTACTTTAAAGCATGCCCCCTGCAGTGTCTGCAACCTAAACAGCATCATGATGGTGTATCAGTATAATTAAATTGTTCAGTACCAAGCCGGAGTAGTTTTACAGTCCAAATTGCCTGAAATGCAAAGAACAAACCCAACAGGATGTAGACCAGAGGGGAAGCATTTGCACTGATCATACAGAATGAGGTGTCACAGAAATAATACCTGAACAATTCCACTCTAACAAGCTTTAATTTAGATCACAGAGAATCAACTGACTGCTGGAAGTGAAGACCCTCCCCTAACACAGAGGCTGAGGGAATGGACGGGAGGAATGGAAGAGGGGCAGAGGAAGATACATGCACCAGTAGTCTTCTGAGGTAGAGAATTCTTGTTTTGCACTGACTGCAAGTCTGTAATCATGATGGTACCAGAGGAGCTATATACCTATAAATTGGGGCAAGCTCCCTCATCTTGGCAAATGAACCAGAGCAATTCTAGTCCTGTTTATAAGACCTCAGCAGAACTTAATTGTTCTGTATTTATTAAGCCCCAGATCTCAAAACAATTACAACCACTTGTTGCTTGTCTTCGGAAATGATACATAAAAAAGCTTCACACGGTAAAACATTTCCAAATGTTATTTCCTTGACTGAAAATGTCAATTGGGACTGTAAGACCCTATTGTCAGCATGCCAATCAAGTTACTGCTCCTCTATAGCAAATAATGATGGGATTGAGCTAACCTAGAAATTACAACCACCTTGGAAGGATGCTTGAAATAATACTGTCTCCCAGAAGCAAAACTTGCAATGAGATGTTACAGCTGGGGAATCTGTAACCCTGAGCTTCATGACAGGTGGGATCTGTGCATTATCTCTAAAGGGTGCTCAAGGTGTAAATGCAGCCATACCAACCACTCAATGACTACTACCATCATTGGAACAGTAATAGTATTTGAATTAAACCTTACAAAACTTTAGCTCAACCTTTAGTGAGATGCTGTTGCACGGTCACACGTGTTAGAAGGTGGTTTCTGAGAAGCTTGAAGGACTTTTTGCATTTCAGGAGCTTGGACAGGTTGTCCCTAACAGCCTCTGTAGATTTATGTGAAAAGGATGCTTGAAGTCACTGGACTATGTGATGTGTTCTGGCAAGAGAGGCTGCTTGACCCTACCAGAATAAATAGGGCTGAAGGGAGCACAAATAATTTGCAGGTGGATGGGCTGCTTTTTTGTCATGTATTATGATTGATTTTTGCAGACACTTATTTATCTCAGCAGTCAGGGCATTTAGGGGGACAGGCTGTCACTTTTTACAGTTACAGGTTTTGTCTCTGCTCAGGTTTTCTGTAAACACTTGCAGAATCTGCCTGGTAAGGTTACAGAAGGCTGGAAACTGTTTCCCAGCACAAAAAGGGACAGAAGTCTCTCAAGCAACTTTTACCCCTGAAACGCTCCTTCAGCCTGTCTCACTACATTGCTAGCTAAGCCTTTTTACCTCATTGAAAAGTCACTTTCACTGTCAGGACAACAAGGAACAAAGTTTTGCTCAACAGGGAAGCCTGTGGCAGTCTCCAGTTCAAGGAAAGCAAGACCTGAGTCCTGGCAGGAACCCAAGGAGACCAGTTACACTGACTGTCATGTCCCTTGAAGTCAGTCTTTCAAGCCATATGCAGACTAGAATGCTGAGCTAATCATATTTAGGAACCAACAGGCTAATAGAAAGTTCTGCTGATAAGGACCTAACAGATGGTAGAACATTACATTTATTCCCTTGGGCTGCAAGATGTTTGGGGTGGGATTTTTTTGGTTGTTTGGTTTTTGGTGTTGTTATGGTTTTTAATTTTTATTTCCTTGGTGCTCTTTATGCCAGATTTAGAACAGAATGCCCCGTAACAGCGAGTCCCAGAATGAGGTACAGACAACAGCAAACCTCTTTCCTGAGGTTGTTCACCACAATGCATGTTTCTAGGGCTGCCAGAGATGTCTGCAGCAGTATGTCATCACTGAGGAGGGCTGACAGATGATGTCCTCAAAGAACACGTTAATCACTGAACACTGCATTGGTTTGATGTGATGTGGCACCTCTCAGCTCTAACTGCAGTTACATGCAGCAGTAGCAGACACCATCTGCTGCAAGATGGGGACTAGCTGTGAAGCCCCCTGCCCTGGAACAGGCACTTGAACTTCTGCTATTCCTATTAAGATAGGACTTCACCCCACCCTCCCCACCCCCAGTTCTCTCTACCACAACCAGCAGCAAGGGAATCTACAGGACTTGCTGCTGCTCCACTCCTCTCAGACCTTTCACATCAAGAAGCATCCACAGAGTAAGGGAGAAGGAGCCCCAAAACCCCACACCTGCCCTGTTCTGCCCTTTCTCCCCTTTGTCAATAAGGGCTAGAGGTTCCCAAGAGAAAGACTCAGGATAATTTGCTAGATCTCCCTCTTCACACACCCCCTCTCAGCATTAACAGGACAAAAGAGTTGCTGGGCCAGCACAGCACACAAGCCTGCCCCAATACCCTGCTACATCACTGAACGAGTACAATACTGCAAAATGCAGGGAGAGATAGGAAAGGGAAACAGGCAGGAGCTGAGGGCAGAGTGTTTGGGGGGGAGGGATACAGATCACTAAATCCTTCCTCTCACAGGGGCAGAAGGCAGCGGAGAGAAGCCAGTTTGAATGGAAGCAAAAGAGTAATCTAGAAGGTAAAGGGTGAAGTGGAGAACAAGCAAAGGGAGTTTGCTTCTAACTGTGACAATGGGACACAAGGATAAACAGGGAGCATTCAATGTCAGAGTTACCCTACACTCAGACATGGGAGTCCTGATATTAACGACCCAAGCTTCTCCTGCTTTCCATGAACACTAAGGACACAGTGAGGATGGGAGCATTTCTCCAGCCAGACATTAGGAATATAAGAAGAGGAGTCTGAACTAACAGCTCCCCAAGTCTATCTTGATCCTAACAGAGCTGACAAACCAAATCAAAACAGAGGTCATTCAGCTGATCTCCCAAACAGTGTGGATATAAGCCAAATGAAAGATACACATAGTTTAGACCTTATTACCAGAGCTCATTCCCCCATCCCACCTCCTCCATCTAGAAGCAGAGAAAGGGTCCTCTAGTGACCTTAAGTCAGGTACTGAGGCTTTTCCAGCTCCTGCAGCTTAAGCAGCTGCTCTGTTTCTGATCAGCCAGTTTTTCTGTTCAAGACTCCTCCCTTTATAAGATCCTGGCAGAGGTAGTTCGTTGGACAAGGGACTCCGTTACTAATACAAGAACTAGGCAGCAGAGGTGAGCTGCAGAGCAAAGTAATGGAGGATGGGGACACAATGACTCATGCATTGCAGGGAGAGTGCAAAACGTACCGTGGCTGCCAGTCCTCAGGGGTCACTGATAGTGATTCTGAAAGACAACATGAAATCAACATGGCAGTTCAGACAGTTCAAGGCAGAGGCCACACAGACTGTCAGAAGGGTGGAATAGACACACGCGCTTGCAGACAGACATTTGCACATCCCCATCCAGAACACAGCACAAGCGTGCACTACTGGGTAAGACTGCACACTGCCACGCAGGAGTTCACACGCACAGTCACCGCCTCATCTTTGCACACATCCAGAACCCTGTTGTGCCCAAGGTTGTGTCAAAAGCCATCTATCTGCTAGCACACTTACTGGCCGTTGCTCACTCACCCACCAAGTCCACTCACACACCCAGGATGACATTCATACCTGCTGAACCAGTAGTATACCTAAGTCTCAGCACCCACCAGCTGGGCACAGGTAGCTTGACTTGTCTGTCACTGAAGATTCCTATCTACTGACCATATTAAATGCTAGAGTTGAAGCAAACAGCTCAGGAAAGACCAAGACAATATGCAGTCCTGAGCACTACCCAAAAAGGGAAGAAGCAGGTGAAGGCTTATACTTTGAAGGTCACAAATCATGAGATCAGCTACTCCGACCTCCTGAATAATTCAAATCATAAAGCTGTGTGAAGTTATGCTTCCAGTGATGCTGATCACTTGCATCTTTTTCCTTAGATATACCAAGGAATGGAGAACCCATTAATGCCTTCAACAGATTTTTCCAATGGTTAAGTCATTCTCCACTTAAACTTTCTTATTTCTCCTTCAAGCTTGCCTAAGTTCTTTCACCTACAGTTTCTATCAAACTATTTTAAACTGAAAAGCCTAAACACCTACAGGAGTATCTTCATAGTTTTCTTTCCCAGAACAAATCCTCCTGCATAGCTCCAACAGGCATATAGTCCAAATGCAGTCCTTCACTGCACACAGACAGGACCTTATATTGTTTGCAACTTTCACCTAAGTACAGAGGCAGGATGACAAGTCTTGTTTTAAGTCTCCTTAATTATATGCAAGAAAACTTTTCTGTGCAAGAAAATGGATGATGTGGTGTTTATATGTGAAAGCATGTGTCTATACAATTATGGTGATGAGAAAGAAGTAGAGCAAAACTTGTCTAAGTTCATAATTCATAAAATCAGATGCTCACACAAACTGGAGGCACAAAAACTGCCAGACTTCTACATGGGCATCAGTGTGCAAACACACGCAAAGTACATCCAGCCACCACCATGCACTTCCAGTTCACTACACAACACCAACTCCAACAGCAAAGCCCATTCATACCATATACAAGAGCTTAGTTACACACACACACACACACACACACGTGTAGTCTGGTTAGCAAGGGAAAAAGATGGGTATTAAAAAAAACAACAATGGAGATGGCATTTGTTCACCCATGGCAGAAGGACCCGAGTCCAAGTGCTAGCAGGGAACATTCTTATTCTATATACAGGAAAGGAAGAGAAAGAGTCCCTTGTCATTGGAAATTCTCCATTCATCAGTGAACTCAAATGACAAGCTGGTATCAGGATCCGGAGGAGTCTATGAACAACTGGAAGAACCAGAGAGGGGGATCAGAGAATGAGCATCACTTCACAGCTTCTGGAATTACATTCTCAACTCCAGATCAGGGCGGTCAGTAGCATGCAATCCAACCTACCATCTCTCCTTCTAAAGCAAGGGATTGCTCAGTTAAGTATGAAACACCTTCTTCCTCTGCCCCAGTGCTGTTCCCTACCTTCCACTTAACCCTTCTACCTCATGCAAAGGGCAGAAAAGCCATTAAGGTAAGCTATGACAGATTTCTTCAAAAAGGTCAATTCATTTCAGCCCATTTGGGGAATCCTATCATGATGATCAGGTATATAGAATATTTTTCATGAGTGAAGAAATGAAATTGAGTGAAAGGAGAAAGATGGAGACAGAAAGAAGCATAAGTATACTGAAAACAAAACCACAAAGTAACAGTATATGGAAAAGCAGGGTCACAAGAAGCAAGAGCCAAAATACACAGTAGAAGCATGCTGACATCCACAGGTGCCACCAGCAGGACTGCAGTCCCTGGGGCAACACTGAGGCATTTGCAGACAAGTTACTGTGGGAGCTGTATCAAGGTGCATAGGGAGGACTGGGGCAGAGGCACCAAGAAAGTAAAACCATTTGCACACACCAGAGTCAAACTGGTCTATAATCTCTTTGGACCCATCCACCTCTGGGCTGGATACAGCCTGGCAGAGAACACTTCCCCTCCAAACAGGCAGCACCAAGCATAAGCTGGGGCACTATGACAGGAGGAAGACTGAACCGCTTCTACTGTATACTATCACCACCCATTGACCATCTGGGTTTTTTCACAAAAAATGGTGAAGCTTCCGACATGGGCCACCAGCATCCACTAGAGGGGAAGTATTTTCCATGAGGGAAGTGTTCCCTGTGGCATGTCGTTGGGGAGTTCCTGATTATGTTCATTCTTTACTCTGCAATTACCTTCTCTTCCTCACAGGGGACCAAGTACCCAACATAAAAGCATTCCTGGTTCCAGACTGCCTACTAAGTCCTGTTCAGGAACACATGCTTAGCTGCACAGGGGATAATCCCTTACTACTATGTTGAAGTGTGTTTGAAGTGACTGAACAGGAAAGGAATTGAGTTTCCTAATGGAAAAGGCAAGCTGTGTGATTTGAACCTCTGACACTGGAAAATGTTCAATTGATTACAGAAGCGACAAAAATGCCTAAAAAAAAAATAATCCATTTCCCTGCCAGTGATACTGCAATATTCTCCTAGCTGAAAAGCATCTGAACAGCCTAGATAAAGGTCTCTCCAACTCACCTTGAAGAACTCTGGGCCAGGAGAAAAAGGGCAACTTCAGACTTTGGGGAGCCCTATGCAGAGGGGGGAACTGCCTTGAAAGGTGTACTGTCACTCCAGTCCTGTGATTTTTCTGGCAACCACCTCCTACTTGTGAGCAGAGGCATTGGTACGATTGCTTTAATAAAGCCCTCGAGTTCACAGTCCTCTTCCCCCAAGCTTTGCATATAGAAGAGTCTGCCCCTCTGTTCTTGAGAGCTGCTTTGACATTGCCTCATCTGCACAATGAAATCTCAGTGGACAACAATGCTCCTGCCTATGGACCCAACTCAAATAGCCAAAGACTGTACCCACACCATGCGCTCCATTCTCCTTCTATGGCCCAGGCAGGCTAAGTACTGTCCGGGCTGCTACCCAAAAGTTGGCCATCTCTCACCTGTGTGGGGCAGCATTTCAGCACTTACCTGGGAACACCAGGAGGAGCACGATTAGGCCGAGAAGGAACCTGAGGTGGGGGCCCAAAGGGATCAGGAGAGGCACCTGGCCTGGAGGGCACAGGGGGGGCACCACCCAGCGTGGACCCACCAGCAGGAGGTGGTCCAGGAGCTGGGCCTCGAGACCCAGGTCTGGCGGGTGGAACAGCGGGAGCTCTCCTCTGTGGCGTGGGGCTGGACGTAGGAGACCTGGTAAACAAACAGAGAAATTCAACTGCAACAACAGGCCTGGGATCCCTGTGTCACCATCAGGTCCCCATGTGCTGTCTTCAGTGTTCCTTCTTTAGTTTCACGTCACTTTATGTACCACCCTTTGGCTTTCAAGGGCCACGCCAGGCTTCAGGTTGCCTTCAAAGCTACTTCAGGCCCCATCTAACCTACAGGTTTAGAAGCCTCCACATCCTCTCTAAAGACGTAGCAGCCCTACATAGCCTTCAAAGCCTAGGAGCCTCCCAACACAAATACCCAGAACTCTTCATCCACAGGGAGAAGAAGGGAAGAGGAGGACTCCCTGTCTCAGTAGGAGGCCCCAGCTAGCCACTGAAGAGGCATCAGGCAGGTCTGTGGGGCTCTCCCCCTGAGCCTCTGGTACCTGCGTCCAGATGGTACGCTCTGCACCTGCAGCCAAGAGTCGTCCACCGGTGGGGGCATAGGGGTGCTGATAGTGCTGGTGTTGATGTCCCCGATGATGTTGAGGGCCTCTTTCAGGGCATGGTACATGCGCAGCATTTCGTCACGTCGCTGGGCCTGCTCTGCCGATTCCTCCATCAGCGTATTCTGGTCACCACAGGAGTATAGGTTTGCCAGCAACTCCGAATGGATAAAGTCCTTGGTCTGTAAACGAGCACAAAGAGAGAATTAATTTCCAGTCTTCCCCAAAACACTCCATTCTGTCCCCACCTCTCCCTCCTTCCAAGATGCCTTTGGTTTTTCTTCATTCTTCCTCTCCCTCCCTTTTTCTCCTTCTCTGTGTCTCCCCACCTCCATTGACCACAGTGTGATAAGTACATTGTTTATCATGAGGTGCATGATTGTCTTCGGCATGAGGTCTCTGATGGTTTTGTTGACAATTGCCATGTAGGAATCCACCAGGTTCCTGATTGTTTCCACTTGTCTCTCCAGCTGAGGGTCCATGGAGTGCATGAAACTGTCTGATCCATTCTCCTCTGCTTCACTGGCCTGCAGAGAAAAGGAAAAACAGACTGGTTCTTCACATGTAACAAAATTAGTTTTTCATGAGAGTGCCAAGAGAAGAAAATAAGGGAACACGCAGGAAATGCATGCAATAAATAAAACTTAAACTTACATTTTAAGCTGTGATTGTTCATGCACAGCTCAGTTTGTATAGACTTCTCCAGCTCAGATCTGAGGAGCTTTAAGAATAGAGCTGCTCTCTTAGTAGAAAGTTATTACATAAAGGTAAAAGGCAACAGGGACTCCTGACCAAGGTTCACAGTTTATGGCTCTAGTGAATACTCAAAGCTGTAATTTTTACTTTTAATGTTTATAGCTTCCTGAAAGGTTCTTCATCCGAGCTGGGTCTTCCATGCCCAGATTCAGTTTAGACCTGAGAATCACTCACCACAAATTAAGCCTTACAGGCTCTCTCACACACTGCATCTTTATCCTCATTATAGAAATGAGAAAACAGATACAGAGATGTGAAATAACTGCTCAAACCACAAGTAGATGGAATAACCTAGAAAACCTTCCTGATCACTTTAACTGCAAATCCTGCCTCATAAGTCATAATTGTCTTTTCTTTCACACCAAGCAGATTAATCTCTTCCTGGCTGCCTGAAATGCATTGCTTAGCTTTCTGTAAGGTAAAACCTGGACTGTGCTGTTTGACAGCAAGCAATCACCAAGGCTCACCCATTTGGGATCAATTTCAAAGCAGCAAAGCATGAAAGACTGCCGCCTTTCTCAATGCTTATTTTAAAAAAAAAAACCTCTTGATTTTATAAAGAAAAATGTTTCTTTTAAACCATCCCAGTCTGAAGGATTTGCAGCAGTGTAGGAAATTGCTTGTCTTTTGTTTTGGGGAACAAAATATATGAGAAAGGGCAAATTCTTTTGTTCATTTGAGCTTTTAAGGAAGTGGACATCAAACAGGACAACTTAAAAAAAAAAGGGGTCAAAAAAACCCAAAAATAAGTTTGCACCAAGATTCAGAAGTCATACAAAAAGGGAGAAATAAAAAGAAAAAAGGAAAACTCAAACCAAGAACAGAAACAAACAGCAGCAATCCAACAGAAGGTACAAAGAGGGAGAAGAAGCAAATGCCTCTCAGGAAACTGTGACAAAAGGAAAAAACAAAAGAGAACTATCTGGTGAGAGCCCCAGGTGGCAAAACAGGCAGAGAGGGTCAGACTTACTTTGTCCTTGTCCTGGCAGGCCAGTTTGAGCATATGTGGAAAAAATTAAAACAAAAAGGGACAAAAAAATAAAAGACAACTTTTAGTTGGTCTCAGAATTTGGAGAAGATCCCATAATAGCACTGAACAAGCAAAAGACCAATCGCGCTAAAAATACGTAAATACCTAGATTCCCCTGGAAGACGAACAAGTGAATTATTTAGCTAAATTGAAAATCAAAATGGGATGCTCTGCAAAGGAAATGGTATTGTTCACAACAAAGGGAAATTTACTTACCTACAATGGCTACTTGTTATTCATTACACAGGGTTTTGAGACAGTCAACCTAGCAATCAGTGTTCCTATGTCAAACCGCTCCATTTGCACACCAATAGGTGGCACGTGTCCTTCATGAGTACGTGTTTAAGAGGTCCAGTCTGGTCCAAAGCCAATTTGAAGTCGTGTCACTGTTAAGGTCCAGTCCCTATTTTTTTTTTATTTTTTTTTTAGTATCACATCAGTTTGTCAGGAAATGCTTTAAAGGCAAAAAACACAATCTTCAAGTGTAACAGGAAAGATGAATGCAAGAAGTCTATTAGAAGCAACAAATACAAACAGATAAGCAATTATCACTTTTCTAATGGGAAAACTATTTATAGCAGCTTCCTCTCACGGAGGAACAGGAAGGCTTTGAGCAGGAACATATTCCACAATTCTCTAGAACATAATTTTAAAGCAGAGCATAATGCTGACAGCAAGTGTTGTGGGACAAGGCTAACGGAAGAGATAAGAGGTCTTGCTAAAGTAGCATATTAAGGTGTCTACCAAGCAAAAAAGAAATAAAATTCAAAGAATATCCCTTCCTAATTGGGTGGGGGAAGGAACAGGAGAACAACTACTAAGCCAGGAAGCTCCTAACAGGGCTGTACAGTAAGTGTTACTAAAAAGGAACAGTGCCTTTGCTCAGCAGACACATACCACTTAGCAGTCAAGTAGTTAAATGTCCTCCTTATATTGGGAATTTAATGCCCACAAAACAAGAGCACTAAAAGAGTTTATTCAAGGCAGTCTTTGCCTACTTTATCTCCCCTTTGAAGCTACCAGTTACCTTATACCAAGCTTCCTTAAAGGAAGCACCAGGACATACTGAAAATTTAAATTTTTGTTCCAAAATATCCTCAGCTCAGGAAAGAGACAAAACCTTCACAGACTTATTTTTAACATAAGAGGATACAGCTATCCTTCTTAAGATACATGCTGTGTTCCTTCTTATCCCGTTATTATGGCCATAACTTACCCCAACACGCTCTGGGTAGACTCCTGCACGAAGGAAGGAAGCCTTCCAGCTATCCACCTCCTCCTGGGTCTCACAGGCCAGCTCCAGCTGCCGGTAGTCCTTGTAAACATTCCTGAAAGGAAGACAAACATTTTATTCTTCCCTATTGCAAAACAGACATTTGCACATATTTGACAAAGATGACAATAAGCAGGGAATCTTCCTATCATTTTGAGGCAGATACACTTAGTCCCTTGCTAGTACCCTCATGACATCCCTCCTGAGGGAAAAGAAATTAATTTCTCATGAGCAAGTCTGCCCCCAAATCAGTTGTGTCCCACTCTCCCCAAGCCCCTAGCCCTGCCCTAAAAGCCCTAATTTCAACAGGGCCTGAAAGAGATTCCCTTTTCAGTTCTGCTCACAGGGGACCCAGGTTGGCTGGAGAAATCCAGCAATCTCCTATAGCTTTCCCTATTCACTCACTAAGAACACCGATTGTAAGTATATACTCCAGCCACAGCCAGGCCAAGGCAACCACACCAAATAGCTGAAGACTAAGGTCACACTGTGGACCATGCACTGGTGAAGAAAAAAAATGGTACACATCTGGAAGATCAGAAAGAATGAAGCAGACTTCTAAAAAGTCCCCCGTCTCCTCCAAAAATTACTATCCTTAAAAGATATGCTCATCTTTCCTGGACAGCTAAACTAACACACTCATCTCTACTCCCTCCTATCCAATATTACATAAAGCTTTGTCCCTAGCTTCAACAGCTTGGCATGTTGAGATGTGAGCATACCTCTGTTCAGTGTTGAAGAGAGCAAAGATGTGCTTGCTGGACATGAACCCTTTCTCAACATCTCGCAGTTTCAGGTTATCCACTGGTAACATATACTTCTTCTCCTTCTCCTGAAAAGGGGATCAGCAACAAGTCACTCACTGCTCCAAAGCAGCGTGGCACTACTCTGCCAGCGTGGAAGTCAGTCAGCAATACAATCCTCAACGCAGGTCCTCTGGTCCCATAAGTCTGTGAGAAAAGGGGACCTCTAGAAAGAGGAGTTTGTCCTTGCTGACCGCTTTTGTCATGTAGCCCAACAACCCTGCCCCATTCACTCCTCCAGGAGCAGGCAGCAGCATGGCACCATCCCCATTCCCCAGGCTGTGATCAACTTCAAAGTCTTCACTCTTGCCAGCAAGGGGTCAGTCAGCACCAAGACCCTCACCAGCCACTTGACACCCAGAGCAGGTCTGCCTGGGAAAGGCTCCTCATACCTCTGTTCTCAGGCCAGCATTAATGGAGTGAAACACTGCTGCTGGTCAGAGAGGGGCACAGCAGCCCTCATAGCCTCACTGTCACCACCTCAAGTGCTTTACTTTTAATCACTACAAGCCTATATCCAGGTTCAAGAAAAGCCAGGCATGTGATAGAGAGAGAAGGTGGCTTGACACAGAAGTTATGGACTATATCAGCTTAAATTCACCTCTTCAGAAAAGCTGACTTCCTCACTTCATCCTATCACTGTCCTACACTCTATTGGTTACTGTGAACCCTTTTAAAGTATTAAGCAAGCAATAATAAATATGCATCAGAAGATCAAAGAACAGGTCTGGCTACAATAATACAGGTTACTGTAACATTACCTGAAGGCCTCCTGTATTGGAAAAAAAAAAAAAATCAAGTAACTATGCTCATTAATGAAAGTCTCACACTCCAAATGATTAGAAGCTCAAGTAATACAGGCAGTTTACTACCTGATTAATGTTAAAAACCAGAGTCTGAAATTCCAGCAACCAGATTCAGAGAGCCTTAAGGGACCTGTTTTTCAGAGTAACTGCACCCACAACCCTCCAGTCTGGTTCTTATGAGACATCTCCAGCTAAATACAGAACAAGACATCCAACAAACATCCTCAACATTTTTGACCCTAGGTATCATTTTTTATCAAACTTGATCTTAATTTTTACATTTACATTCAGAAAGTCAGAAATCATTCTCCCTGCTTAGCTTCAAGTCTGGATCTACAGCAGATTAACAGAAGTGAGTGTGGTTTAAGGTCCCCATTTGGAACATCCTGTTCCAGCTGGGTATTATACCTCAACATAACAAGAGAGGGAGCCATCACACTGGTCTCCAAAAGGCAGAATTGCAGCTATCCAAGACTGAAATAGAAACAGAGCATATTTTTGTGTGCAAGCGTGCATGTGTGACCATCCCCTTGTGAGCATGTCGTGTGTGTGTAGACCTTTCTTGGCTGGAAACAACACGATTGCTCTCAGGGGAAACAAGAATGGAAAACAAAGATAGTGAGCAGAGATCCTGAAGAACTAGCTAGAAAGGAGGGGCAGGGCAGAGCAGCAGATAAGGATGACAAAGCTGCTGAGTTCAAACACCCAGAGGATGGCAAGTCCAGCCTAACATCCTCTTAAGTTTCAGTTAAATTGACTTGAGTTTGCTAAGGATACCAGACAGTACATGGTTCAGATGTACCCCAAAGATCAAACTATACAGTCTATTACAAAACTTACACAACAAGAATATCCCAGAAGCCAGCACCCAGAAAACAGATCACTTAGGTAGCTGCCAAATTCTCCATTCTCTCTCAAAGATGCCAGGCTATGAAAGCAGGATTGCTCTTTCAAGCAAATTTCCCTGGATTTTTTAGTATTGTTGATCAATCTAGATTAGAGGGGGGCAAGCATTTTTGTGATGGGACACCTGTCAGCCAGGTACTAGTCTCAGAGCCACACAGACCACTTCAGATTCTGTAAGCTGCAAACAGCTTCCAGCTTTCTATTACCTTGGGTTATTATTATGCTGGTTTAGGTTGAACTTAGTGACCTAAAAGTGAAGTACATCAACTGCTAAGTCCCTAAGCAAGACAGGCCATCCCCACCAGTCTCACTTAACTGGAACTCCCTGAATCCACCCCACAGAGTCCCTGGGGTAGTAAAAAAAAAAAACAAAACAAACCAAACTGATGTTAAAGCTGTCTCAGAAAAATCATGCTGCATTAGAACCACATAATTCCATAGAAATTTAGCAATGGATTCATTCTTCAGGGAAAAAAAAGTCAAAAGGTAAGGGAATCCCATGTCCCACATATGGAAATAGATGCTCTTTGCCAGAGTTTCAACTTTCACCCCTTCCAAGCTCTTGCATAAATGCTGCCGCGTGATCAAGACAACACTATCTCTGCATGCTGATCCTTCTATATGCCAGAGGAAAGACACATGTATCTGTCTGCCAGCATGAAATTATCAGTCCTCTGACTCTGAGGTAGCAAAAGCAATCAAATGGAAGACACCGGCACAAGGCAAGAAACCCCCAACCCACACATGCTGCAGGGCAAAGCACACTGCAATGAGCCCCTGCATCTCTCCATCTCCCCACACCTCCCCCCTCCCACTCCCCCACTTCGGTCTTTCCAGCTTCTCAGTTTTCAACCCAGCCTGTTTTATATCAACACTCTGACTTCATTTCCTGAATGTAGAGACAGGAAAGTGTGGAAAGAGCTGCCAAGGGCTGAGCCTCTCAAAACTTTGGCTGAGCGCTCTGCCCATATGTTAGCAATCTGGCAGTATGTGCTATGGCTGAATAGCATCCTGGCCAAGAGGGGAAAAGGGCTTCTCTCTCTAGCTTTTGAGACTTGGAGGGGAGGGAAAAGAAGGAAAAGCCAGCACACATCGAAATGGGAAAGTAGTTTGTGAAATACTATATTCAAAGCCCTCAGTCTGATCCCAAGAGGCTTATGTTGCTCATAAGCTATCTCTCCTCATCTATAAGAAAAAAAAAAAAAATCAGGCAGAACTCTCTCTCAGCAGCAGAGTATGTTATGTAAAATGTGCATGTTGGCTGTGAGTTAATCTGTAGAGCCATGAGGCCAAGGAGAGGTAGTGAAGTGGCAGAAGCACTCAGGCTGGCTATACAAAACAGAATATGGATGCTCAGCGTTGGCTAGGGAATGTTGTAGGCACAGGGCAAGCTACCCCTAATCAGGGCTGCTGCTCCCAGCAGGAGTCACACTGCTTGCATGGAGAACTGCATAGAGAGATGACTGCAAGCAACTTGCACAGGCAGGATAAATGCCAGAGGATTACTCCCCCGCCCCCAATATAGTGCAGATACAGCCAGACATATGGCTCTGTACTTTGCATCTACCAAAGAAAGAAAATACACATGGCCAGGAAGGAGACCAGGATCCATTAGCCATTCCAATTGTGGAGTGTGAAGCACAACAGCTGGAGGAAAAAAAGGGATACTGCAGTTGCAGCCTGATGTTGCAACATCCTTATCATGGCTACACACCTCTTTATGGTGGCTAAATTCTAGAGATTGGTTTTGGCCAGAGACAGCAATGGTTTGCACTATCATCCGAATTATTTGTTGCTACCCTTAGGTAATAACCTACAAGTTCACAAAATTCAGCAGGCAGCAAGCCAGCCTGACTCAAAGCATTTCCTCCATTCAACTAGACTGCCTCAACAGCAAGTTAAATTTTCCTGCTCTTGGATACATGTGAGATGAAGCTGACAGATGTATGTGTGGGCTCCCCTAAGGTTGGAAATTGGCACTCACAGTACAAGAAATTAATTGGCAGAATTATTAGGTCTCAGTTTGCATTTGGAGCACAAATAAACTAATTAAAGGTTTCCCTGTAGCTGTTATGACAAATACCTCCTTTTGTACAGAGGCAAGGGTCTGTGGATATGGGAGACAGAGCATTGCCATTGTTTTAATTGGTGGCCATGTGAAGTTAGGAGAAATTCATCTTGCTTAAACCTCTTAATCTTCTTTCGTTCTTCTAAGATGTAAAGCACTACAAGTAAACAAACCTGCCCCAGAGATGACTAGTTTCAGTCAAATCATTTGTGTTAAACACATGCACAGCATTTGGGAACTCCAGTAATAAAACTCTACTCAAATGGAAAAAACATTAACATTATAATTGATAGTAAACACACTGCATGAATACACACACACACTACAAGATTATTAGGAAAAAGTCTCTGAAAAATAGTCTGGAGTATTTGAAAACAAGTTAGCTGAGCATTTTAAGTTGAACCACCCTCCCCCACCCCCCAAACAAGACATTACCAACCACTTTCTGCTTCTTGTCTTTGCAAAGAAAATGCACATTAGATGAGCTGAATTTCTGAGCTGTGATTCTTCCAGGAAGCCCTAGTCATCCTACAACATACATGCATCTTGAGACTGTCTTTCCAAAACACAGCCCACCTCTATCGCTTAACTTTTACCCTCAGAGTTTTACTGGACACTGCGATCACTGCTCCAAGCTGCAAAGCAGCTGTAATGGGTTGTTTACATCAGAAAGCTGCATTAGTTTAACTTAAACAACACACCCTGAGATTTTAAGCTGATTTAGTTCAAAAGCACTATAGACACTAGGCCTGGACTCATGTGATTAATAACAACTATTAATGTTGGGTTAGTAAACACAGCAATGGTAATCAAATCACCTGCACAAATCACTTTTACCTGTAAGTAAAGACTTTTATTTACATCAGCTGAAATAATGTGCAGATTGAAACATGCAGCTAAGGCCAACCCTAGGAAGCCATCGGAGGGTGTATGAGAAATCACAGGCAGAAACTGAGTAACTTAAGAGGGGCTACAGTGCCCAAAACTCCACTGTCATGACCTCTCTAAGGTCACAACAATGTCCACCAGCCTTTGCAAAGGACAAGCAGGCATTTCTTCCTACACCTGACCCTGTGCCAAGACAGGGATGAACCCTCCCCAAGCATTTGACTTGCTTTGATGAGATAAAGCGCAACACACAATGCAGTGTTGCACGCCTTCGGGAAAAGGAGAAGGTTGGTTACCCTTCCCTGGTGCATGGCTGGAGCCAAAGCAGGAGTTCCGGGCATTCGTATTTTTGGCCACAAATCTTAACCATCCACCAGCATGCATACAAGAGAAGGGAATCCTGGAAGGAAGACATGTGGCATACATAAAGCCCTCTTTATCCCTGCAGCACCAGGGAGAGAGGGAGCAAACCGCTCAACCTAGGGCTAACATCTGGAATCATTACATGGGAGCCAAGCGCCACAGAAAGCGACAGCATTCCTCAAGTTTCCATGCGGGGTAGGGAACCTTCCTTTCCCCCGCGCAACCCCATCCGTCAGCCGGCTCACTTCCTGCCAACCTCCGGCCTTCCCAGCAGCCAGCAAGCTCCTCCCTCGAGTCTAGTTAGCTTTCCACTGCCACGTCAATTGAGGCAGAAGGACAGAAGGGAAGCAAGAAGGGAGGGAGCAAAAAATCAGAAGAGGGAGGGAGGGAGGCTCAGCAATGCCAGACCTAGCGGGGGGAGAAAAAGAGGGGATGCGGATTGCTCCTGCAGTAGCCGGAGGTGAGCTGCAAAGGCAACTGGCCAAGGTGGGTCAAAGGACCCTTTTGAGGACTTGGAAGCAAAGGCTGGTCCTGTTTGAGCTTTGCTCCGGACCCCAGGCAAAGGGCTGGTATAAAGGACAGAACTGGGCAGAAGGAGACGAGGGTATATGGGGCCTGGGAATCCTCCCACACAGCTCCACAGGGAAGAAAAGGAGTTGAATGAAACAAGTTCTGCACACCTGGGTGACAGTCAAAGCTTCACAGCATTTTCTCCCCAAACAGCAGTAATAGATTTTTTTTTTTTTTCCCCTCTTTCTAAAAAGGTGCAGCATACGCCAGGTGGAAACCAGGTACCAGCCTGATACCAGCACTGGAAGAGGAAGGAGCTTGGAAGCTTGCTCCAAATTGGAAACATGCAGAGAGCAACATTTCTTCTTCCCAGCTGCCAGAGAAGGATGTTTCTTCAATCAGGACTTGGACTTTCTTTCACCCCACCTCTGCCCCCAAAATCCCATCCCAAAAGCAGGGAGGGGAAAGGACTAATGAGCTGCTGATAGCCGGAGAGCAGATCGCAGAGGCTCCACTCCGTCTGCCCAGTGTTCAGACTACCTGTTCAGGACTACAAGATTGTACAGTAGTCTGCACATTGGTTAGGCTGTGCTGGGATACACCACACACTGCCAGTGCTGCACGGGGACGGCAACACCTGCACGGCAGAGGGACATGCTTGGAGAGGGTGGGCTGCGGGGATAGCTGCATGCAAAGTTCACTCATCCCTCAGCCTGGGAGGATAATAACCCTTTGGAGCCATGCTTGATGATCACTTTTACCTGCCTGTTCACCAACCTACTTACAACCCTCTTTTACCTCCTCCATCTCTCTCATCCCCTTCTTATTTCTTTCAGCCTCACGCACTTGTCCCAGGGGTAGCTGTGTTCAGGATGGCTTGTGTTTCACATGCTGAACTTTCCCATAAAATGCAGAGATAGACACACAGGCCTGGCAGAGTTACAACTGCACTGTGCTTTGCTACCTAAGGCAGGATCAAGCACAGAAAGGTGACTGGAGAGAAAGGGAATTTCACATGGTAAAGAATGTTGGTCATTAATATAAAGAAAAACCCACAAACAATTGAAAGTTGGAGGTTTGGATGCTCTGGAAGATGTGTTTGTTTTGATGTTTGTCTGGAAAAGAAAGAAGAGAAACAGTGAGTGAAAGCATAAATGAGGACTAATTAAGACTAAGATATCACCCATGAGAAAACATGCACTTGTGAAAAAAGATGAGTGAATGAATGAAAGACCTCCACAGAGGATGTAAGGAGAAGGAACAGGTTCCAGAAAGCACCTGAGAGCAGTGTGAAAGCAGGAGAGGAACAACCTCCAAGCAGACCTACTCCTGTGGTCTATAAACAAGCTGGATGCAAAAACCTGGCTGCCGCCAGACCCATCGCAGCAAGTTTCTGATGACTCGTGCGCATCAGAACATAGACAAAAGGATTTCTACCAGCTTAGCTGGGCCTCAAGGACACAGACGGGGGGGGGGGGTGGGGGGGGGGCAGGGGGAGTGCATGTGTGTGCAGTGGGGGAATAATCTCAGTATTGATCAATGTATATATTTTTAAACTAGAATTGGGTACAAGGCATTGACAGGTACAGAAGCAGCTATCTAGTGACTGTCAATAAGGTCACATCTTCCTCAGGACAGGAGAGAATACTTTTGTAATTCAAGCAAAAGAGAAGGCATGAAGAGAGAGAAGAGAGCTCAAGCACAGCTGATTAGCCAGAATCAACATGATGCATAAAGAATATGAAGCACCCCCCATGCACCTGCAAGTACCTAAAACTCAGCACCCATCCCTCTTGTACACACAGGACTCGAATGCACTAACACTGCATGCAACACATGAATATTTTCACACAAGCAAATAAGGCCATAGTCTTCTCATGTAGTCACCTGTTCTTACAAGCCCCAAATTTCTAGTACATGATTTACCTGAGTAAGGACAGAAGGTCCCATCTGTATTGTACATTCACACAAATTCCCAAAGGAAACAGCAGATATATCCATCTACCCAGCTGTGCAAACACTCTGGTATACGGTGGCACACAGTCATAGGCATCAGCAGAAACAGTCACCCTTGCAAAGCAGAGTGCACAAGGGTCCCCTCCAGCAAGCAGTAAGCTTTGCTAATAGGAACGACTGAGCACAGTGCTCATTGCATCTTGCCTACAAGGTCCCCATCACCAGCAGCTCTAGCTCAGCTCACAGACCGTCCTTTCCAGCAGGCGGGAAAGCCCTGCACAGAAGTGGGCACTGTGCATTTCATAAGGGATTCAAGGCAGAAGGACTATTCAAATCAAATTCTTGTATCGTGTCCACTATGGTGCTTGCTGAGCAGCTAGCCAGTGTGCTGTGGTGCTCTGCTGCTGCTCCAGCCCGGAGACACTGTGGCCTCCCTGAGCAAGGAAATCTTGCTCTATATTGCCAGCAGCCAGAGCAGGCTCCTCCCCACCTCTCCCACCCACCGCTGGTCTGTGGCATAACCCACAGGGTTCAGGAGGTGCAGGTACCTCAAGGAGGGTCTCCAGGTCTTGGGAGGCCAGCTTTTTGTGGGGCTGCTCTCCATGGGGTCAGTGTTTGACTCATTGAAAGGAGACAGGAAGAAAAACAGAGAGCCCAGGAGCACACACACATGCTCTTGGCAGCAAGGCATAGTGGGGAGCCAACTTTCCACCCCCGCCTGGCCCGGTCTTTCCTTCCCCTCCCATTCCCCAGCACACTCCTTCAGGCCCCTCCAGAGCATCAACAGCCATATATCCCTGCTAACACGTAATGCTGGGCCCTTTAAGACATTTTAAGTTTCGGTTCCTTTCTTCAGAGGCAGAGGAAAAACAAGCCAGTGCTGCGGAAAGACTGGTATTTCACTAATGAGGTCCAGATGTCTTCGTTCTGCAGACTCTGGATCCTGGCTTGCAAAACAGGGCAGGGAGAGGCTGTGCCCCCACTCCTCCCAGCTCCAGAGGCGCTATCCTAGCCCTCTCCCTCAACCCACCGCACACCTTCTCACCCTGCTCCTTCCCCCGCTACCACCCACAGCTCTGCCACCAGCACTTTTCATCCACACAAGACAGACTCAGCTCCCACCTCCTTCCCTCTGGAAAGCTGCCAGAGCACAGGGGAACTGGGACAAGAGGGCCTGCAGAAGCGCAGGGTGGGGCAGACAAAGCCTCCCCCTTCCTCCCAGACCTTAAGTGAGGAAAGATCATTGTGTACAGCCTTTGAAAAACACATGAGAACTTTCCAGGAGCTATAGAGAACACAAGTTCTCCTGAATTGGTGGAGGAGAGCTCTGGGACACACATGCAAAGATAACCCTGTCTGGCAGAGGACCATGCACTGCTTTGGGATGGAGCCAGCTCCATGCAGAACTGAGGTTTGGGACAGGAATCCCCATGCTCAGGGCTTTCTAAGCTGCCCCTCAAATGCACCAACTCTTAGCCTGACTCAACTATGGAGTCCAGGTGGACATTGCTTCCTTTCTCCATCACAACAGCCGGTTATCAAGGAGTTGAACTTGGGGAGGAATCAAATAAAAACATGCTTCCCTTTTCTCCGCTGCTCCCACTCAGTTGAAGACAAAGGCTCCTTTTTTTGGAGGCAGCTCAGACCTCATCAGCACTGGTTCTCATGTGTTTAAGGGACCAAGGCTGGCAGGGAAGTCTTTTCATTAGGCAGCTCTACCTCTTGCTATGCAGAAGGGACACAGAAGGCAGCTCTACCTCTGCTATGCAGAAGGTCCATGCAGACATCCAGCTGCTATGGACTCCCAAGGCTGCCCTCCTTGGAGGGAAGGGAGGTCCAATCCCCATCCCAGGCAACTGGAATCTATCAACAGTTTACACATCCCCACTGCAGCCCTCCCTCCCACTCCCCAGGGAAGAACAGGGAGTTCTGATCATCTCTGTAGTACAGATGTAGCAGCTGGCTTTGATTAAACTACTTGGTGTTTACAGCCACTCGACCTGCATATGCAACCTAGAGGAAAGTGAAGCCTCCCCAAGCAACTCTGAATACAAAGGGCAGGGGTCTTATAGCAGAGACACACTGATTTAGCAAAAGACATTCCAATGCCTGGTTCTTTAATTAGGAAATTGCGGCCTGCTCATCCATAGCAGCACAGCAGCAGTCCCCATGCAGAAAGCAATATTTAGAGGCTGATTCATCACCATATTTGTCATCATTTCCACCTGCTGAGAATGAAACAGGCCCACTGATACCAACTAGACAAGAAGCCAGGCCTAGCTACAGCTCCCAGGCACACTATTGTGTGCCTCAGAACACCTGAGGGACACAAACAACAATAAGAGGCAGAGCAGTTTCTTTATTTGCCATCAGAAACCCCAATCAACTCAGAATGCATGACTACATCACACCAGGCATTTTTCATCCCTCGGCACACTGAGTGGGGCTAACCCTTTCGATCATGTCCTTACCAAAACCATCTAGCTATTCTTTCTCTTTTCAAAGTAATCAGAAAAGACAATTATCTACCTTTGTCTTGCACAGGAAGCAACAGACTGTTGACAATGATAATTTCAGCTGGGACAATTCTGTCCACTTATATAATTTCCCACTGAAACAGAAAGACACCATAGCACATTGCTAGAATTCCTAATAGTCAAGACTTTCAAGCAACTCTACAGCGTAGGTCCACGTTCCTATCAGTGATATTCCACACATAACTGTACTTTTGATCAGCAGTACTCTAACCATTCACAATTCAAACAGTTTTACAGATAATGGATTAACTGGCATGTTCAATATAGAAACATTAAGAAAAAAAAAAAAAGACATTCCTGCTTTGCAGGTTTAACAACTGAAACCTGAAGAGGTTAAATAATTTACTTAAAGTCAGAAGGAGCCAGCACCTGAGCTGCTCCTTCAGGTCCAGAGCTCCTGTTGCTACACCCAGAAAGGAGATAGCTTTCTTCTTGTGACCAGGAGAGATGCATGAAAACCTCTGCCATACTCCTTCAGGAAACTCATCATGGCTGCCCCACAAATACCAGAAAGTCCAAATCTTGGAACTAACCCATCACAGCCTTGATCACAGCTGCCATAGCAAGACAAATAAACGTCAAATTCATTCCAAGTGTCTGTCAACTTTCTGCTGAGCCACGGCTTCAAGCATAGATGTTACTCCTTGTGCATCAAAAAAAGCCACGTTCACATCAATTCAGAAATGCTCAGCAATGCTGAGACCACAGGGAACCCAGCCCAAGGATAGTTTCAGGTTGTATCACAAGCTACAGACAATATTCAGAAGATACATCTGTAACACCCACAGAACTGAAGGCCTTATCCTCATCAGATGTCCAAGACTCAAGTTGCAGAATTGAGCTACTCACCTCATCATCCTTGTACCAGGAGAGGTTCTCCGCTGTCAGGACAAACCAATACTCCTTGGAGCCACCCTTCATGATCCCAATGTTATTGATGGTGAGCCAGCCCTTTCGAATGACCTAAGGGGGTAGAAGCAATGAGCGTTAACAAGGGCCCTAAAAGCCTGGCCTTAGGTGACAGAGAAAAGATCAGAGGGTATCCCTGCACACAGAGTAGTATGGAAAGATAAGGAACACCGTGCTCTCTGCTGCTGCCAGAAGAGCCCCCCACTCAACTGGCCATTGAAGGTCTTTGCCTCGAAAGGGCCAGGAATAGTATAAAAAGGACGCAGGAAGGAACCTGGCAGTGCTGTGCATTATACCCTCTGCCAAGAGGAAAGAGATGCAGGAAGAACTGCATCAAGAGCGCCTTGGACACTGGCACAACCTACAAGCACCAGATCACAGCAACACACCCAGGAAAGGCCATGCCTAGAGGAAACCAGGACACCAGCACACCTTTTGGCACACTGCATGGTGGAGTGCTTCACCCCACTCAGGGGTGGGGGGAACCAGTTCAAGAACAAGAGACGGGCAAGCAACCCAGGAAGGACTGAGTTTAGTAAAAAGGAGACACTAAGTATAACAGAACAAAATGGTGCATCTGGAATTAGTACCCTGGACTTCAGCATACCCAGGTATTTGAGTAGTCATATTAATTTAGGGCAAAACAAGTTCCTTTAAGTTTAGTCTGTAAAGAAGCCAGGCTATTACTCTCTAGGGAACTCCAATTCACCAAGTGCTGGTTTAGAGCCTCACACATGCAGTAATCAAAATGCAAGTATGCATCAGCTTAAATGCATTAGCTTTTATATGTGTTACTGCACTGTTAACACCCAAAAACATCTGCATGCATTATGTGCATGTACCTTGTTGTATGGATGTGCTTGCTGACAACGACCTGGCATTGAAAAACTATGTGACTGCACTGCATATTAGCAAGTTGCACTGTGTGAGCCGCCTACCACAGAAGTACACAATCCTTTCAATTGCCAATTTACCTTATAAAAGTAAACATAGGAGCATTGGATCTTCATCTCATGCCTACTGTTAAGCTCGAGATAGTCCTATTCTCTCTGTGGACAGGAGGGGGCAGTGAAACAGAACCACGCATCCTTGGATTACTGCTTTTTATCTCCACCCACTCACAAGATGTACCAGCAGTTCTCAATTTTTCCTCAACATACTACCTTTTCACCTCATTTCTGCTTCACCTGTGTCTAGTGCCAGCTGCCCTCTCCCCATTCAGCAGCAGAGGGAATAATTTGTTTATGCACTGTTCTTGCCTTCCCAGATGCAACATTAATGTTCATTAGCACACCCTGCTGAGTGGCCTTCTACTCACCAGGATCTCATCCTGCAAAGGGGAACCATAGCAACAGCAGCAGAGCAGAGAGCAGGAGAGGAGCAAAGAGAGGAGAGATTGTTACTAGGAAAGCTGGAGCAGGAGAAGAGAGGCTCAAAAATAAAATAAATTGGAAGCTGGTACCAAATCTTTTACCCCAGGTGTTAACAAGAGCAACCCCCATCCCAAAACAAAGTCTGCTAATGGGAGAGCCAAAGCACTTCACAGGTAGATCCAGAGTTTGCCCTTTACACTCTCAAACTCAGCTCTTCTGTAAGGTATACTGCAGAGGATAGGGTTCCCTACAACTGCTCTGAGATACCATAAAACTGATGGTTGGCCAGCCCAACCTGCTGACCTACCTGCCTGCCAACAGTACTGAAACAGTCCACATGTTTATGTGCAGGGAAAGGTGGTCAAACACGTTATAAAGAGGATGGATGTCAGGAGTGAATGTCTTTAAAAAGACTAAGCAAAAGCATTTGCTTCCATTCTCTATGAAGCTGCTTGTAAGGCTTTGTTTCTACAAGATCTTCTAGCCTAGATAGCCTTGCCATGTACCCAGCAAACCTGGGAGAAAGTGTCATTAGCCTCTTTTTAATTGTGTGTACACTCCTTACAGTTCCTGAAGGAATAAAGGAACTCTTCCCTTCCACTGCTGTCCTCTCCAGTGGGCGTGTTCTCATACATACCCAGTGCAATCATGGCTGTAATCACCTTTGGTCTCCCTGTACAGAGGTTTAAGTATTTCCAGTGAAGTTTTCCAGAAGAGAGTCCATGAACTCTCTTGAAATCCCTTTTCAGAAAGTAGATACCACTGATGGGAAAGACAACTAGAAAAGACAATTCTATGCTGTAACAGTTCAGTCCTAGTGTTCTGTACCCCTCACCTCAACAGAAGAGTTAGCACAGCTACTGAAGATGTTGAACAAACAGGGATTTACACAACATTAATTGGGACTTCTACCAGAAAAGCAAGACCAGATCTTGATTATGAAGCATCCCTTTCCCTCTACAACACTTTCCCTCCATTGCTGCTACATTCTCAGTTATTCCTGACTGCAGTGAGCCTAAACCACTATCCTCCAGGTGTAAACGAGCTTGAAGAGTTAAAAAAACAAAACAAAAATCCAAACTTAAGAGTACTGCTGCATACAGCCCAGCACTTGGCCACCTGGTAGCTTCCAGGTGGCAAACATGTCCTTCTTGCAGCAGTGAAGGAGATGGAACTTGGCCTACCTGGTTGCCAGCTGCCTTCTTCTTGCTCATCTGGCTGCTCCTCTGCTGAGCACTGCAAACAACAGCAGAGACATTCAAAACCCCTCAGGCTCTTCTTGATCACCTAAATCCTGCTCCCATCAGATAGCTGCTACAGTGAGTTCACGCCCCTCACCACGGGCTTCCAAAGCTTTAATAACCCAATCTATTTCCATCTGCTATCTCAGCCTGGTCTACTCGTCTCACTCCCACCTGAGCCATACTTGGGTCACTAGCCCTCCACAGCTGCTTCTTCCCCCCCGACACAACCCTAATACTTAACTCCCCCTTCTACACATCCCTATTCTCCTCCCCAGCCTTGCAATACAGAGCCACTGAAAAACAAGCAGTACAGAGAGCTGAACCATACTTTGGGACAACAGCACCTGCACCAGGGCCTTTGCAACCCATTTGCTGGAGCAGCTATAGGACAAAGCCACAGGAAACACATGCAGAGAAGAGGAGGCAATAGGATGTGGGTGCTTACTTGGCAAAGCCAATGAAATCCTCATGGTTTGTGTTCATGTAAGCCAGCTCGATGTCTATTAGAAGCATGACCTGCCAAACAGAGGCACAGAGAGAGCAAGACAGACGTTAGTGATTGACAATGCTAAGTCAGGGGCAGACAGCCCTGTACATTGTTCATCTGATCATACCTCTGCAGCCAGACACCCCTTGGCTCAGGCCGCTCTAGCCTAGGCTGTCCTTTCACCCCACCCAATCTCCCCTCTTACGCACTCTCCTGATCCCCTACCTGATCTTTGGTCCTGCCTTCTCTTTCGCGGATGTGAGTAGTAACAATCCTCTCCATCTCCTCACGCAGATGAGGGTACTGGCTAAGCTGCAGGAGAGAGAAAACACGTGCACATGGGAAAGGGAGGTATAAAGGGGGGAGCAACCCCCCACATGTATGCATGCATATAGCCTGCAATCAGATATTTTCAAGGGAAGTTCTAGAACACTGGACTTGCAGACAGATTTTTTTCCAAGTTCCTGGAGGTCTGCTGGGGGCAAAGTTCATTCCTTATTACTTTGAGCTTCAGAGAAAAGCTCTTGTCACTCTTGCAGCAACCTTTCTGCCTCACCAGAGGCCTGCTCTAAACCCACCATTCTTCCTGGCATAAGGCTTTTGACAAACCCCAGATGTAAACGCACTGCTTATTGCTTGTTTGGTTCTTCCTATTAAAGTGAAGAATTCCTCTAGATGTTCAGCATCTCATTGTAGTACACTAAGTAGGTGAATGGCCTGTTGCTACAACCTTCTAAATCCTATAGGAAGTATCCCTGGGAAATGAAGTGGATTTCAATCCCCATTTGCTGAGGCACGAAGTGAAAGCATCTGGTGCTCTCCATCAACATCTGCAAGCAGAGACAGAGGATCTGACCAACTCAAGGGCACATGTCTTCAAGAAACACTGTGCTCTGGGCATCCAGCTGCTTCTACCTGCTCTCCACCTGTGTTGGAGCAGGATTACATAGCTGAGGTCTGTATTCACATCACACCTACACCACACTTTTTGCCACATTACTGAGGAGGGATTCCTTTACTGCCCAGACAGAGAAGTAGAAGGACTTTACTAGCTGTGGTTCAGAAGAAGAGTATCTACAGAGATCATACATGAGAAACTTCCAGAATCAGCACCCTTAAAGCCTTCTGGGTTTCACACAGCACCTACCTATCTGCCTAGATTCATGAGTCTCTAGTGATTTCAATAGCAGTAACTGTATGCTTCTCAGGTCAGGCCCAGCACAGTCAAATGAAATTAATCCTCCAGACACTGGATCTAGCCCTTCCTTCCCCACTTTGCCTATCCCATTTGAAATCATTTCCTCCATATTTTTTTTATTATTACCTCCAATTCAACTATAATATCAAACAGCATTTCCTAATATCAGTCTTTTATACCCCTTCAAGGGGGTGTATTAAAAAAAAAAAAAGAAATCTCATTTGCCTATGATCTGTACTGCATTTGGGTTTTTCTCTCCAATTTACATGGGAGCTGCTTCTTAAACTGGTTTGCCTTTTCTTCTGTATGTAGAATCAATTATAACATGTTAGAAGGAACTAGCTCAAAGCATGCAGCATCACTACTGGAAGCCAGATCCCACACTAACCAGCAGCAACATTCCTAACATCTGATTACAAATAGTCTCAAACCCTTTCAGCACCCTTGCAGTCAAGCAAGTTGCAATAGCCTGGAACTGAATTTGAGGACTAGCCTTGACACTGCCTATTTTCAAATGTGTGGTTTGTTTTGAACGCTAATTACTCTACAGAGGCAGGAAAAAACAAGTAGAATTAGTGTTCCCCACCACCACCTTGTCTGGAAGCACAAACTGGGTGTTCTCCATGTTCTTTATGGTTCAGGCAGCTGGTTGCTTCAGAGACACACAGGCAAAGCTTCCTGTTTCCTTTGGGGGGGTTGGCAAAGGATAGATGGGCAAGTTATATCAAACAGAAAAACAGGAAGTTGGAAAACCTCTAAGCAAGTCTCAGCTTCTTTGCTTCAAATAAAAAAAAAAAAAAAACCAACACAACCAACAAACAAAAACCAAAAACCAGTCAACAAAAATACATCAAACCTCCCACCACCACCCCCTCCCAACTAGTACAAATGCACACATAGTGCAAAACAAGTTGTGGTTTATTCAGAACCCAGGTCATCCAGAAACAATAATGTGCAAAAATAAATTGACAGCATCAGTCCCCATGCAGGAGCTTCCAACCCCAAGCATGCACAGGAGAAGCAAGGGTGGGCAAGGAAAGAGGACACAAACAAGCCACCGGATGTCACACCACCAGAGAACATGCAATAGGGCATAGAGGGGCAAGGAGTTATCACCAACAGTACAAACAGCACCCAGAAATGCCATGACTGAAAGACAGGAGAGCAGGTGACCCTTCAAGGGGTTAAGTCCGTCAGCCTAGGATCATGTCCCAGCTCAAGTGGGTTTTCAATCCTGTTTTAGCTGCATTTGCCTGTTTAATCAAAATACAAGCTTACAGCCCTCTTTGAAAACCAATTTGTCCCAATGTTCCTCAGTTCCCCTCTCTCTGCAGATTCCAGGAGTCCTTGCCAGCACACCAAAGATCAACCTTTAGCTGAAGGGCTGCTGACTTGCAAGACTTTCCTGCACTTGTGAAATGCTGCAGTGCAGTCTGGCACAGAAGGTTCCTGCTTTTGGAAAAACACTAGCTACAACATTATCCTCCCAAACATAAGGGCTTACATGCTTACACCAGCTTTCTGTTGATTTTGGAGCTACTCTCCATTTAACCAGCTGGAAGAAGGCTCAGAATCAGGCCAGTCAGAGAACAGCTGTTAATGGCTACCTTCTCTTCAGCCCTCAACTTTATCTAATAGTCCACTGCAAATCTCTTTTCATACAGGAAGGCTGTACCTCTGTAGATAACAGATGGGTTTGCCGCCTTCTGTGTTCTTTATTGATAGTCTCATTATTCCATCTATGCAGCTTTATCAACTGCACGTACAAAGATTCCTTCACCATCTGGGGTGAAATAATTGTGACAGCACACAAACAGTAACACACAGTAGTTCAGGACAGCAACAAACCAAGGCTACAGGACTGTTAAGCTAATTCAAGAGGTGTTAGCCCAAGTGGTGGTCTTTTCGAAAAGCTTTGCAGGACCAGTCCACAACCCAGTGGGCTGGGTATTACCTTACAGTTAGCATCAGTCCTAAAGTAGCCTTTTCCAGATGCCTCCCCCAATAGCACATGCTCTTGCCCATATCAAGCAGTTAGGGCTATAACATGCAAGATAAATATCACAAATCAACTAATGCCCCTGTGCAGTTACTGCCCTTTGCCTTATGCCATCAGAACCCATCTCAGGCTGGCTGCTATCCTGAAGTGGTCTACGGCAGTTAGCTTCTACTCTTTCAGAGGAAGATACAGGCAAGATTAAGCTTCTCACTACATGTAGGCATTTGACTTTAAGCATTAGTAAAACTTTCCTTTTATTTGCCAGTACTATTACTACATATCTTCATTCAGGCAGTTATTTCTCATCTCTAACATCTGCCTCCCTTGCCTTCCCAACTTTTATTACAGCCATTAGTCTCCTGCAATGTCACTGCTACCATCACCTTCCTTACAGGATGTATCTTGGGTTGCATCACCTCAGAACATCCTCACAGGGTCCTCTACCATGTCATGGATTAAAATCCACAGAGCAAGTGGATATCCAGCCACTCTAACGATGTGGTCCAACAAAGAAACTGGAATTTAACACCCTTGAGGTTTTAATGTTCCTTCTCCCTCTCCACCCAGACAGAGAAAACACTGTAAGCAATCAAACACATTAAAATAAAAAAATCCACAAGAGAAACAGGCTGGATAGGAGTCATTATGCCTTGCCACATCAGCCCCACAATCTGGCAATACCAGGACTCTGCAAGAAATAGATTGGGCAGAGCTCGGGGCACATCAAAGATGTCTCCTTAACACAGGTGGCAGTGAGCTCTGTATTCCTAAGTACAACCAGACCTTATTAGCTCAGCTCTCGCCTTCAATCTGAACTTGTATCAATTCTTATCTTTCCTTCCTTCCCAATTTAGGGGTATACGTTGATGCATCTGGCTGTAAACCTGGAAGAAGGGAATTGTAATTTTCAAGTCCTAAAATAACTCATGAAACAGCCCTTTCCAACTCAGTTTCCAGAACATACATCCCTTGTGCCACAGACAAGTTTCTGCCCCTCACTCCCTCACTGGTAAGTGTTAACACTAATTGCCACATCTACTTTTTTTTTTTTTTTTTTTTAAAGGAGGCATGTGGTGCCCCCTCCTGGAAGAAACTAGTCTGGGAAACAAACCCACTCCCGCCCCAACCTCTACGCAGTATTTGACACGGTCTGTGTCATTCAGGGCAGTTTCTGTCTCCACCTGCTGCTGTCCTGTGCTAGCCTAAGGCTTCACCTCCTGTGCTTCACAGCATACAAGGAAAAGTATCCACACTACCTCCTACTGAGCAGAGTCGATGGAGCAAGAGATCAGCAGGAGAATGATGCAGAGGATGCAATGCCTGGAAAAGCTTTTCCCCAAGCCTTTTGGGACAGTAATCTTCTGTTGACTCCAAATATCTCTTGCAGAACATCTTGCACCTCAAACTTTTAAATCAACCGTTGTTTTGTATATGCTACTGCTCAACACAGCTCTGCAGATGAGATGAAACCTGCAGACCACTCATGCTGTGGGACTGTGAGGTCTTTTTCTGGCTTTTTATATTTTTCTAGACTATCTAGATTTTTTTAAGGGGGTCCCAGAAAAAACAAGTAAGTTCCAAATGCACAGGCAGTGGCACCGCAAACAGGGCTTGCAAAGGGCTTGATCCACAGAGGTGAATGCCAGTGAGCCAGACAGAGGAAACAGGTATGCTAGAGTAATCCACTGGATCCCAACTCACTTCTCAGCTAAAGAGCCCTTCAGCTGACGGCCACTTCTCTTGGCCTGCTTTTAAACTGCTCTTATACCTGCAGGTTGCTGCTCTCCTTTAGATGCATCTTTATATCCATTTTCTCTCACTAGGTTTCCTGGAGTTCCTGGGAGGGGTGTGGAGAAACAGCATGGAAGTGTGTGGGAAGGGGGTGGGCATTGACCTTTCTTTGCATTTTTTGTTTCTTTACCTTTTCGCTACACTTTCTGATGGTGGATGTGAGCTCACTCACTACCATATCCACACACTTCAGACTTGGCTCCTTCAACTTCTGCACCTGCTTTTTCACTATGGCTTCAAAAGCGAGGTCAGGCGTGAAGAGACCCGTTCTGCATGGCAGGGGCAGGGTGGGAGGAAGCAACGAGGAAGAAGAAAGCAAAGCAGAGAAAGAGCAGGAAGGAGGAGGAAAGAGAAGGAAGGAAAAGGGAAAAGAGAGAAAACACAAGGCAAAATGAGAAGTGATATTTTGGTTCATTCCGTTAGTTTATTGAACCAGGTGAGCATTGCTATGGGGCCTGTGCACTGCCAAGTATCAGGAGAGTCTACAGGCAAATGGAAGTGGCAAAGGGGAATGAGGTAGGAGCAGCTGGGCCAGTGAAATGGTGAGCTGTCAAGAGCAAGATGAATGGATGGAACCCCCCAGGGATCAAGTGATCTCTTCCTGAAGGAAAGCTTCTTTGGATTTTAAGACAAAGTTGCTTGCCACAGTGAGCCACTGCCTCTCTTCCTAGAGGCTCACCATGTCTCATTTCCCTTTGTCTCAGGCATTCCCTTTTCCTTCCCACTACAGTTATCTCCCCTTCATGTTTTCCTTATTCCAGCTGCAGGAAGCCTGAACAGGAGCCAAGCTAAAACTTGCAAAGGTCTGTCACTTGCATCTTGATTTGGCAGAACTGAACTGCATTGGTACCTCTCAGTTCCAGGGACTGAGATAAACTGCTCCAATTATGGAGCATCTTTCATCTCACTCACCTTCCCTGCAACATTAGCTTTCTCAGTAAGAGCAGATGTACCCAGTATTTAGGAAAATGCAAACATGCTACAGAGAATCCATAGCTATACATAGCATGCATTCTGCCCTTGCTAACCTGCGGCATCAGACCCAATACAGGCCTGTTGAGGTTTATAAGGAAATATTAATTTCCACTGATACTATTCAAGTGGCCTGTATTCTCAGTGGCTCCACTATGGAATAGCAGACAGTCCACAAACTAAAGTTACTATAATATGATTAATCCAATTCAAGACTACTACACCCAAAGGCGTTTTTTCAGCCCATCTTTAACACTTTAGAGCTTTGATGCTCTTTGTCACACAATCTGAGTCACTTGTTTTAGCATGGGGCATTACTGCTTTGCAAGTGCTTTCAGGGGGACAATGTCCCCTTGACATGGGAAGGGGATACTGCCTTTCTAAAGATACAGTCACAGTCAAACCTGGGGTGCCTACAGCTAACAACCAATCCAGGACTTGCCGTAAATAACCACCACCTCATTTAAATCAGATATTTCCCCCTTCACCTCATCTTTCACATCTCTATGGATAACACCTGCAAGACCCCAAGCAACACCAGTATTAAAACACACTTCAACACATATTACACAGGACCTACAACTAGCCTGCTTTTTAAGCAACAAAGAGTTGGAATATGTGACAGGATTCAGCTTTACCCAAGGGTCTCTCAAGGTGCCAACAATGCCCCTTTTGAGCAAAGCAAGGACATTTCCAGAATTAAGTTCACATCCTCTGACTCAGCAGCAGCTTCCTACTAATCCAGTTGCCCTGCTAAACTCAATATACACTGTTTCCCCCACCAGACTTGGGAGCCTCTGCACAAAAAAAAATATTTTTAAAAAATCAGCTCCTTCCAGTACCTGCGGATCACCTGAATTACAATATTTTGTTTCTTCAGATACAAAATTGTAACCATGGCTACAAGAACACACAGAGGAACTAACACCGAATTCAACTATGAAATTCTTAGCAATAGGATCTAAGCTAAAATGGAATGCTTTAATCCTGAATCTGTGACATTTCCCCCCATCCCTGTGGTCTCTTCTCCTCCCTTATTTCCCACCCTGCTGTACCCACCACCTCATCACTTGAGGAACCTGCCACTGTCAGAACAGATGGTCTATTCTGAAATTATCAGTAGAAGAGGAAACAAAAAGAAACAATGAAGAAAGAAGTGGGAAATGGAGGGAAGGATGCAAACAAAGAATGAATGAGATTCTGAATAGCAACTGATGGATGGAGAACAAATCAAGAGAAGCTTCAGAGGGCATGAAAAAGGAGGGCCCTTCTGATCCAGTTAGCAGGCGACTCTGGATACTTGGCAGCCCGAGGGCCTGTGCTTACCTGTCGCCAGGCTCTAATGGCAATTTTCTGGGTGCTCCCCACAGTCACACACCCCAAGAGAGGACAGCAGACAGAAAAAGGAAGCTCCTCCAGCACTCTAGACACCTGAGCAATCTCTCACTGCATCCACTTTGCTTTCCCAGACTGTCCTGGGGGGCAAAGCATGTGCCTGCATGCCTGAGCCCTTCTATAGAGGCTCTTGGCCCTAAGGACTAGGCATTTCTGCAAGTATCACCACTTGGGCACCTTTCCCTACCCTTGCAGAGACAGGGTGTCAGACTCTCCAGACACATCCTGCAATGCCCATTTACCTGCACCTGAACAGCCAGTGGTGATTCCAGTCTCCAGCGCCCATTCCACCATCCTAACTGAGGTGCCTTTTCACCAACACCTAGCCCTGCCTGAAGCAGCAAGCCATGGCTGAGAGGAATGGCACAAGTCTTCTCATTTTGCTGCCTTTCATCCCCAACCTCAGAAACAAAAGCTGCCGTATTCAACAGGCAGAATCAAGGCAGGTTCCCTCCCTCAACCCCAACAAATACCAGTACGGATCCCAAAGGGCAAAACCTGAATCCCTGTCTGAGAGAACGGGAAGACCCCAGACATTGATGGACATTTCTAACTTGCTTCTTCTCAGCCATGTGCCGCTCTTCCAGAACAGGATATGGACCAAGCCAACCAGAAACCAAGCCAAACACCACAGGAACATTTCCCTGCAATACAGCCCACAGCTGTAACTGCTGCAGCCTCTGAAGTTCAGCCCCATACACTCCCCCAGCAGCACCCAAAGACTAGTTTGGGATCAACCATCTCACTTCTACAAGAACAGAGGGGACAGAATTTAAATCCCAGTTTCTGGCCTGGAAAATAAACCCAGATACTAACTTTAGTCAAATGTGGCCACATAAGAAATAACCTTGATTTTAGAAGGAATCAGGAGTCATGCTACAGAGAGAGGGGTGGCAGGGGCACCTCCAGCACCCCTCAACTCTAAAACATTCAGGGAGCAGGACCATGGTCCATGTCCCCCAGTGCTTCCCTTTCTGTTTGGCTTGTTGGCTGGATCGCCCCAGGCTGGTACTGTTCAGGTCTAGTCATGCTGAGGAGGTGGTTAGAAACACCGAGTGTGGCTGCAGGCAAGTCCCTGCCCAGGTTACAATGCTGTGCCGAAGCCAGCGAGCGGGTGGGAAGGTGCCAGCTCCATGCTGCCTCTGGTTACCTTCTTGGTGCACTGTCTAACGGTATTGATTAACTCCGAAATGACCATGTCCACGCATTTCAGGCAAGGTTCTTTAATCTTCTTCACCTGCTTTTTCACAATGGTCTCAAAGGCCATGTCGGGTGTGAAGAGACCGGTTCTAAACACCCAGGGTGGGGACAAGACAAGGCAGGAGGGGGAGAAGGGGCAAGGAGAATGTCACAGCATTACACACACATCTTGGAGCAGGCACCGCCATCACTGAAACCCGGCACGCGGGGCTGGGAAGTGTCATGTTCCCCAGACAAGCCCTGATTGGAGGCCATGGAAAATGAGGGATGCTTGGCACCTCCCAGGAAGGAGGTGTGAGGGCAAAATGCATCCTAGCTGGACAGCCACAGCCAGACCACCATTGCACCTTAACCACCAGGTCTAAGGGTGGCAGGGGCTGACCTCTCCACAGCATATTTGACCTCAGAGTTGTGCAGCAGATGGGAAGCCTTTTCTGAAAGATTTTTCTTAATGCTTAGGACACTAACACATTTGACACTCTATCAAGCTCAGCTAGTGACTGAGCAAAAGAAAGGAATGAAAATAAATCTAGGTCAGTATTTGTTCACATCCCAGTGGGTAGGAAGGGCTCAGAGGCACCAGACCCCACTCAACTTTCCCAGGAGCACCATGACTTGGTCTCAGGGCTGTGCTTTGACAGCTAACCTCCTGAGGGCTGAGGGCAACACAAGCATGTTTGCTAACTACATCCTGGGGCCATTGGGATCCTGGTCATGGGCACCCCAGTGCTCGTCAAATCTCTAGGGGAGAAGGTGCTCAGCACCAACAACTGTTTTGAACAACTAACTGTTGGTTAGTATGCAGGCAGAAAGTGAAAACCAACATTATAATTTTAACTAAATGAAGGAGTAGTATGGGCTTGCATCCCTCTTTCTATCCTTTCTTATGTCAAGAAAACAAGGAGGGAGAAAATGTCTAGTTACCAAGTCAGTTTTACCTTTTAGGCCTCTGCAACTCTGACATGGGAAGAGAAAGCAAACTGACTTGGATGATTGTCCCTACTCCCAGATTCAAGCCACCAGGGTGGTCCAAGGACATTAGCCCTCCCCTTTGGCTGACCTACCGTACCTCTGAAGTCTTCAACTCCATTTGGAAGGTCTAGAGGTATTTACAAGGCTATGCAGCCAATGGTCTGCCTAGTGTGTGATACGTGCCTGATACCATGGATGTTCTTGATGGCATAGCTAATCTCCCTCCGCAGCTCCTTCTCATCAAACTCCATCTGCACCAAAAGAGAATTTTATCAGAAACTGTCTGACACTTATTTGCACAACCCCAGGATACACAACAGCATGCTTTACAGAGAAGAGGTCCCATGCCAGCACTGTCATGTGACAGATGAGATATTAGCCCAAGTGTTGGATACAGAGTCCAGCCATAAAGCTTCTATTGCCAATGCAGACATCCTGGACAAATATGAATAGCTAAGGGCCTACATTTACAGATGCCAAGACCCAGCAGCTCCCAAGGAGCTTCTTTGAGATAAAGCAATAGGACTGAAGTGCTAGGCTGCTTTTTAAAACAAACTGTTTTGTCTCACACGATTTAGCATGAGGTCTTGGCAGCTGTTTTTTCAGTGAACACCACAAATAGATTTACAATTCACATACAAAAATGTATTATCCAATACAAGGCAGGCTCTTGTATTTCACTAAAAAGGACTCATCTTATTCAAATGCAAAAAAAGGAAGCAAAATGCAGAAAATCCAGTAGTCGACTGATTTGGCTCTTGAGTCTGTTCCAACTGACATTAAAAAAAAGTTTTTCCATACCACTTCTGATCAGGTTCATGTACTTTGCCATCCAAGAAAACTATCATTCAATAAAAATCCTCTTCAGCTGTTATGATAGTAGAACAGTTTCTGTTCACTTATAAGGTACAGACAGGAGTAATGTCAGGTATATCCACATCCTCTTTCCTGCTTCTTGCGTATCTGTTAGGGCAACTTTACATCTAGTCTGGTGCTCAGGATCAAGGAAGTACAAATTTCAGCACCATTCGTACTATGTGAAATTCAGTCAAAGTAGCTTTGACACAACATATCTGCGAGGACATTCAGTCATTCATTTACTATTGTTTGTGTTAAAGGAAGTTATTTTGCACATTTAATTTAGCACTTAGGAATTAAGCCAAAGAACTTTCTCTTAGTTAAATGACAATATTTAAGTTCTGTCACAAGGACAGGGACTGAGGGAAAGGTCAGTACTATGGGAAGGCTCCAATAAAGGAGACAAAATAAGCAAAAAAGGTGGTAAAAGGAGAAACATGAAACAAAGTAGTCAAAAGGGAAAGAGAGATGATGAAATATACCAAGAGGAGTAAGGAGACAGACAGAAGAGGTAACACACAAGAAGACAAAGTGGATCTCAGCAGCATAGGAAAGCAGTACCTTCACCAGTTCAAAGGGGAAACGCTCATGGAAGATGCGGTTAATCCTAGCTCCTCCTGACAGCTCATAGGTATCAATTTGGTCTCCAGAGCCTTCAATGCGTTTCTCAAAGTCCACGGCAAACTGCTGGACCATCCTGAAAGAAAACAAAAAGCATGAAGTGGAAGTCATGGCTGAGCAGTCATCTCCAGGGAGGGACATACAGCTGAGGCCACTTACTGAAGCAGAGCTTTGGTCTTGCGAGCAGGGTCATCAGGGCGAAAGTTCTTGTACTCCTCCACCTCCTTCTCAATGGAGAGAAGCTGGCTTTGCAGCTTGTTCCGCAGCCCTGGCAGGGTGTCACGGATGTGGTTGGTCAATTGCTGCACAAGAAGAAGGTTTAAGATTATAAACCTCTAGGTGGTTACTGGGAAGCGTTTGCTACCTCCACATCACAAAATAAAGAGGAATGCTCCTCTCTTCTGTGTTCAATCCTTACGAGTGGTCCTAACAAAAAGTCTATCCCAGGACGAACACCAGTTACAAGCTGGGTGTATCCTGCCTCTCAGGCTCCTACCTATTGCACCCCTCAATTCTTGACTTTTATTTTACCTTCTAGTCTGATACAAAACTCCCATTCATACAAGCCTGCTGTCTCCAACCCAAGAATAAGCTTCACATAAAAGTATTAGCATTTGCTATTTACACCAGGGAAAAGGCTATTCTGTCTTCAGCTTAGCACACCACTGACACCCAAGGTGGTGGTTAAGCCCTTTTTCAACAATAAGGATGACAAGACAAGGTGGAAGGAGCCAAAACCACTGAGGAGACTCCAATAAGAGGGTTTCCACAGAACACAGCTGTGGAAAAGTCCAGTTTAAAGATGAATATTTAAATAAGGACGAAAAAGGACAAAGTAATTCTTCACTTAAGGGACTATTTCAAGGGAGCAGAGAGGGAAACAACAGTAAGTTGCTACTGTATGAGACAGGAGATAAGAGAGCCTTCATAGATGGGAAAATGACTACCAGTATCACATTTAAATCAATCTTTGCAGCTTACCATTAGGTACAGAGACCACTAGAAACTTGGAAGGTATCTTTTAGCTTAACCAGAAAGACCTTGCATTCTGATAGTGTAAATGCCATGAACCACCTATTGATTTTGTACCAGCACCACTGAGAGGATAAAGCAGTGCTCTGTCTTTGGTGTGTAAGCTCCATTATTGGCTTTAATGTGTTTCATTGTATCAGTATTACACAAGTCAGGCACACTTCATAGGACTTGGCCTCAAAATGCCTTTTATGATGCAGAGAAGGAAGACTTAACCAACCTTCACAAGTCTCACGGCAGCAAAACAATTTAACTTATTTGTCAATTTGCTGACCACAAGTTGTAGATTTTCCTGTATTCTTCCATCTCAGAAATGCCCTGGTGGCTAGCCTAGCCATTCTTATGGCATAGTGGGCAGCAGTTCTTAACTGTCGACAGTACCTGGTTCAATACTTTCTGCAGGTAAGGGGTTCCCATGCGATCAGCCATGTGTCTGTAGGCCGGGTGGGAGAGAAAAAATTTTCTCTCTGCAGCCAGAGCTGCCTGAATGTCCTTCTTGCCATCAATGTCCTTCTGACTTCTGTTGACTACACCAATGTAACCTGTAACAGTGGTGTTAGAGATCAGATGGTTGCAAGGACAAGAATGTAAATGGGACTCAGAAGGAAGTTACCCAGCTGGCAGCACTGCAAAAGGGGAATTCTAGTGGCAACACATTATTAGGAACCAATTGGAAGAGTTTAAAACTAGAACTTCCTCTGAATAGCCCAGGTTCTGGTATTTTGGTATGCAGGACAAAAATGACTATGCAACTGAGAATTAGCTTATTTATTACTGTTCCCCCAATCACAAAGTATACCCTAGTCTCATTCATTTGAGACTTCTGTTAAAGTCCTTAGGATAGGTACTTCACTATGTCACAGCACGTACCACAGTCCAAAATTATTTCATCTGATATACTATGGCAATCTCACGTAGATAAAAGATGACGGGAGCCTTTTAGACAGTAGTTCCATTTTTGCAGCTTGCCTTATTAAAAGAAGTAAGGAAAGAGATAGTAAAGATAAGAGCATAAGGCTATGTTTCTGCTAGGACTGCATATGAAGGTACAAATACCTAAAAAGTTCCTATTAACAGCATGACTGATCCCTGTTCCCCAACTTTTCTCAGTTCCAGCTTGGAACAGAGATGGCTTAACCACAAGCTGTAACAGATGTTGCAGGAAGGGGATGCACTGAATGAAGGGGATGAGACCAGGACACCTCACACAGGGAAAAGACAGGAAGGAGATCATGGACAAAGCATGAGGAAACATACCTCTACGAAGAGGAAGTAATTTATTTTCTAATACATCTCGAGCATCAGTTCCTTCATCCATAAGATCCAGCTTAGTGATAACTCCAATAGTGCGTTGCCCTACAGAAAAAAACCAAACATACCTGATCAAACAACTCTTAGTATTTTCCTCTGTTCACAAAGCTTACAGATTGCCCAACTTGGCTACTCAAGGGCTCTTGAACTAAACATTACAGTTCCCATCATGTCCAAGAGGCCATGAGAGCAAACCAAACAATAATTGAGCTCAGTTCTCAGTTATATCCTGCTGAAACATACACATGCTATGCCACATCTGCTGTGTAGATTTTAGTGAGGGATTTTAGCGCAGATTTTCCTACTTTTCTCCAGGCAGAATGCAGATGACTAAAGGAAAGGAAATCCTTCGCCTCTTCAGAAATGGGGCTCAGACAAAGGAAGAAAAGGGGAATAATAAAAATTCTATTACAGTAACTGTTAACACTCACTAACACCTCTCAGAAGAATGTGTGTTGGTGGAGATACAACCCAAGACAACAGACAGGAGCCCACAGCTACTGGGCTAATCACAACCAAAAGGTAAAAGGAAGATCAGGCCACTGTCCAGCAATGTCATACTAAATTAAAAGATATTTACCTTGAGGATCCACCTCCTTTGCAACCTTCAGGGCATCAGAATTGGCCAAATCAGAGTTGGCTGGGGATACTGCCAGGATGAGACAATTCTCTTTGGTGACAAATTGCATAAGCATATCTCGGATCTGAAACTCGATGTCAGGGGGCTGGTCCCCTACTGGGACTTTTGTCATACCCGGTAGATCCACCAAGGTCAGGTTCAGGACTAGACACAGGAAACAGGAGATAACACAAGGGAGTGTTGAGGTTGGAATATTCTGGTCTGTAAGTACCACCTGTAGCTTTAATGTCTCCAATATATAACAGGCATAATAGATGCACACACAGAAGCACACAGAGCTTTCTAGTTCCTTTGTTACTGCTTAGTAAGAACTACTTGCTAGTTGTTACTAGTCATGATTGTCAAGGATCTCATCATCCTTCCCTTTAAATCACTTGTTTTGGCACTGATCAGGGAAACTGTGCCCTCAAAGTCCTAATATATATGCTACACTGAAAGGGAAGGGATGACAGTACATTTTTTTTACTTTATAATAAAGACTGGAGAGTCAGAAGAGTTGGTTCCACTCATTAAGAGTTGTCCCCAGTATTGAAGAGCTCAGTCCTGCCACCCTTATTCAAGGGAGGCTCCTGTCAAAGTCAGCCAGGCCTTCTCCTGAAGGACTACAATATGCAGCCCTATAACTTTTTAATTGTCTTGCTGAGAGAAAAAAATAGAATTAAACATCAAGCACAAGTTCTACACAGCCAAATGCTATGTAGCACTGAGCTGCTGCTTTCCAAAAAAATGCCCATATAGCTGTTCACATTTAAAGAGCTGGCAAATTCGGGACTACGTCACTCCCTTGTTTAAGCAGAATTCTTCCACTGAGATCAGCATCATATGACGTAGGGACTGCCTGGAGAGAACTATACAAAGTACATATTTACATGCAAACAGAAGGCAAGTGCTCTTCAGGAAAGCCACTCTCCCCATCATTATTTTTCTGTTGTTCCATTTATTTGCCCAGTAAGGCAGTACCAGAAAGCAGGGAGAGACAGCAGCTCTTCACCATAATGCCTATACTAATGGAAGAGAACAGCCCCAGGAACAAGTTTCTGCACAGACATCAGTTGTTTCAAGAAGTTCTGCTAGCAGTCAGATACTTCAGCTGGCAGACAAATCCATTGTAGCAGTATGGTTAAGGCTGGCAGTTTGATACAGCATGGCACATTGAGATTAACGTCAAAACCAAGTACACTCCCCATTTCATTTCTGTTCCTTTTGTCTTTAGTTCATGACAAAGCAGCAGCCTGCCTCATATATCTCCTGACTCAGATGCTACATTAGGACTCACCATGGGGAGAATAGACTCGAAGATTGATGGGCACAGGGGAAATCCCTTTGTTGGAGCCAGTAACACGATCTGTTTCAGCCTCAATCTCCAAACGGACCTCCTCAAAATCAGTGAATTTCTTTCCTTTGCAGTGTAGGAACTCACCATATTCTATTTAAACAGAAGCAGAGAATCAGAAACAGTCAATGAAATCAGAGAAACACTCAAAGTGTAATGAAAACATCATGTCCTGAAGCAAAACAAACCAAAAAACAGTTGAAGGGATTAAGTCTGGCAAGGGCCCTTCCCACTAGGACCTAGCAAGTTGGCATATAAGTTACTGCAGTCACATTATCTGATCAACATCTGAGAGAATTCAGTTGAACCCAACACATTCACAATCCAGCTTTTGTCTCGGCAGAGGTGGCATCTTTGCTTGTCTTCATTCAAGTAATAATCCAGGACCTTCACTGTTGATAGTATGCAAACTTAGCATGCACCAGCCTGCAGCAGTGGTGACTTCCACAGCTATACTGGGAGATACCCTGGTATTCAGGAGAACTTGGACTAGCTCTGTATTAAAGTGCTGGGGGTTAATAACAGTCTCATTACATAATGAGAACAGACTCAAGAGGCTCAAGAGAACACAAAAAATCCAACCTCCTCTTGACATGGTTTTGAATTCACTGGTGGTTGGGGGTTTTGTGTGTCAGTCCTTGAGTAGGCTAACCAATCCAAAAACCCTGTTTCAATTTTAAAAGCCTCCTAAAAGTCAAATTGTCTCCTTACTGTAGACAAGAGGACTACCATGGATAGATCAAGTTCACCTGGGAAGAGAGGAAGAGTACCTTGAAACATTCACTTGCCAGCGCCTGGGTAAGACCTTAATTTATGTTAAGGGGGATGGTAATGAAAACATCCTGCAAGTAAGTAGCAAAACCAGTGAAGAACTGCCCAAAAGACAAGCCACAGAACTCTGTAGTCTTTCTTCTCCAGATCCCAGTGTTCTCCCACTGGGTTTTCAGTACATTAAATCACCTTGCCCCCTTATTTCAGTAGATTACCAGCAGGGTCACCTGGCTTTTAGGTCTTACCCACACATAAGAGTCACAGCTGCATAGGCAAAGGAAAATTGCAATAAGTGTATGCATGGAGCCTTGCCTAAAAAATTAAAACAAAAAACTAAGAAGCATTTTGCTTCTTAAGACTTTATGCATCAGATGTTAAACAGGTAGAACTGAAAACCAGCTGTAGGTCATTTTTACTGGGGAAAATTCTTATTTATTTTTTCCACACTGAGCAGTGCCGCTGATCAAATAAGATCTTTCTTGACTAAGACAGCAATCCAGCTGGACACACAGGGAAGGTAGCTCACATACCTGTGCTGGCATTTACCAGCTGCAGGACCAGCGGGCGTCTGGTTACGATGCCAGATCCACGTGGCAGAAAGTCCCTGAAATGAAATAGGAAGTTTCAGATGAGTGAATGATTGTTTCCTTCCCCTTTTCATAGCTTTTCTGCTTCTATAAGCGTACATGGATTCTAACAGGGAGTCTCAGCCAGGGGCACAAAAATGTTTGAGGCACTAAAAGCCAAGTGCTCCTCCTCAGGGAGCATAAGAGCTTGCTGTTCTGAAGAAGCCTATAGTCACAGCACACCCCCTCTAATCCTGTCTGTTAACAGCTACAGCTCCTTCGGCTGAACTTCCAAGCTAACAAGCCCATTTAATACAGCTGTCTGTACTTTGGAAAAAATTAAACTCTTTAATCAGAAAGAAAAGAGAAGTTGTAGCAGAGCCCAAAAACTAGCATGCCTCCTTTTGACAAAATACAATTACCCGAACTACAACACTCACTCACACTCTGCACTTCAGGGCTTGAGAAGACACCACATTGTTCCAGTGTGCAAACACCATATGATACATCTGAAAGAATAAACAGCAGCCAAAGGCTTGCCTCCACCCAGGGTTTGCCCCTGGCTAACTACTCAAGACATAAGTAGTGCCGAGGCAAAAGCAGGAGCAGCTTCCTTCTATATTCACAAGAATCCCGAATTTGTGGACTTCAAATCATTTCAAAGGAAGGAAGCCTTTTACTATCCTTCTCCAAATGCTGACTTAGCAGCCACAGCCCACAAGTTCTCCTTTGCTTTTTCTTTTTCCAAATCCAAGTGCTTTGAGAAAGGCTAGGCATGCTCACTGCATCTGCTGATGACCTTGCTAGTTTGTGGCCTGGTTTTCAAATACTCAGCTGTTCATGTGGCTCTTCAAGAGCCACTGAGCATTTCTGAAAACATGAACGATTGCTTCCTTGCCTAGTGGGAGAAGCATCACTTCAAAACATGGTTCCTACAGCATGAATATAGTTTTCTTTGTTAAAATAAGTCCTACCTACATTGTTTGGATTCTGGCACACAATCCTTCCTTGATAACTGTGGCAATGATAATTTTGCTAATTCAGTAGTGACTAACTACTTCAGTGAATGAGAAATCCAGGGCCCTCCATTTTGAGCATCTTGCTCTTAGTCCTGCATGAGCTTAATACTGACAAAGGAAGCGAAGATGAGGAACGAGCTCTCGCTTTAACAAGTTAGACAAGGACTTAGCAGTTTTGTTTCACTCCTGGTTTGGCCACTGATTTCCTATGTAACTCTATGCAAGTTATTCTACTTCTCTGTATTTCACTTTCCTCAGCTATAAAGGTAATTCTCCATCTGTGGGGCTATCAGAATAACTTGACAATATAAAAAACTGCAGAGCAGTTTCAAGTGAAGGGAGAGTAAGGAGGCATTCTACAATCACTAACACCTCAAAAGTATCTCCTCTAAGTCTGGAGTAATGGGACCTCTGGTACCACTCTATCAGTTAAAGTAAGATCATAACCCATTCTTATTATTTCAGACTTTTCAGTAGTATAAAGAGTTAACCAGGGTTTGTCTTTCATTTGTTTTTCAAATAATACAGCTCTAGTTTTTCCATTCCAGTGGGATTAACCCTGGAATCTTTGAGGCATTGCATCATTCTAGCAGCTTTCTGCTGTCTCAGCTCTATTCCTATAGATGTCTGTGGTCAATATGTGAAAAAGTCATACCGTAGCATCAGTTTTTAGCATAACAAATCCATCTGAGCTGCACTGACTTATTTTGAACTTACTGTACCTGACAAAAAGGTATCCTACTAATATAGATTCCTCTTCTAGCATATTGAGACAATACTCTAGCTATTGATCTCCAACTTGCACTATTAAATCCTGCTTTACTGGAGGAAAAGCACCACTTGCATTTAGAAGAATGAGCCCTCTAGGAATTAAGATTCCACTCACATTGTGCTCCATGTTTTCCTGAAGCCTTCTACTTTGGCCAAGATCCTGATTTCTCTGCTGTCCTTATCACAGCTACAAAGGTAAAAACTCAGGACAAAGGTAGATGGAAAACCTATGTGCCATCTGGATTCCAGCATTATAAAAAAAAAATAAAAAATCCAATGTATTGTGTTAACTGAGTAGCTCCTAGGCTATTCCAAGGAAAAAACACTAAGTCCTCATAGAAGACAAGATGACAAATCCATTAGCCAAATCTAGTTATCTAAATTAACAATCTTAGTGCTGCTTTAATTCAGAGTGAAAATATGTACAATCTGATCTCTAATAGCAGAAAATTAATGTGTGTTCTTATCCACAAACTATTGGGGTACATGCCATTCGACTTTTAAGTTTTCTCTATGCTTGACTCCTCTCAGGAGTTACAGCCAAAGAGCTTCATAAAAAAAAAAAAAACAAACAATTGATGCAGTATCACCCCATTGTATCTATATTATTTCCTATTCTTTTATTCACCTCCTTTCTATAGTCTCTGGGACAAACTCCTTCCTCCTTCTGCTCCAGCTAAGCCTTTCAAATCTTAGACACTAAAAAGTACAGATTAGTAAATTCTGTGGCAAGCTGGCTGGGTGCCATGGAGAAGGCAGTGTACCAGTGTTGCCTGCCCTCTTGCAGTAGGCATAATACATTGCTTCTGTAAATAAACTACAACAACAGAGCATGTGTGACATGGACAACATACCCAGCCCAGGTTTTGAGGAGCCAGAAGAAAGATCTACACACACATCTATTGCTCCAGAAAGAGCAGCACAAAGTGATGAAATTAAGGCAGAATCAGGGAAGCAATATATTGAGATAAGAACAACCACATGCCAGATGACTTGGGTAGACAAGAGCAGAAGGGTTAGATAAACTGGCTTATTCAATTCCAGTACAGGAGATGTACAGTAGCAAAGCTGGAGGGGGGAAACAGATGGAGTAAGTCTTCAGAGATAACATGCTGTAAGGCTCAGAGTGCTGGAACAAGGGCAGCAGGGATTCCACTTGTAAGACAAGGCAGCCTCTAGCATGACATCAAAAGCAGCCTCATTACATACATCGCTATACAAGACTATGTGCCTGAAATAGGTTATTCAGTTAGGTTGAGGGCACCAACCCCCTGTTTTCCTCCTTCACTTTGTATCTTAGGAACTTAAAATTACTTTTTTTGTTGTTTTGTTTGTAACATGCAGAAGTGGCATGACAACATTTGATTTCCTATGCTTTTAAGGAATACCACAACATGCCACTTCTTCAGGCTAGGCTTCATCAGCGAACACAGAAAAGTAGCAGCTAAAAGAGACAGAGAAGCTGTATTCAGGGAATAGAAATACTTCATTTGCTTGTATCTTTTTTGCTTAGCTATTGACTCAAAATTCCCTATCAAGATATTGAGGTATCAGTTTTAGCAATGCAATTCCAAGCATTTTATCAGAGTTGGAAAACTTGGAACAGCTACATTCCCCAAACTGTCAGTTATTGGAAGGCTTATTTATACGTATTTCACACTCATCTTTTCTTAACTACTGTCAGAGAGAGGATATTGAGCTATGTAAATTTTTGGTCTGGCCAGCAATAGCTCTCCTGTTCTAAACCAAGACAACAAAAAGAACCAAGGCTGCAAACCCTGATGGGTCTCTAGCTGAAAGTGACCTGAAAAGACATTTATTGTTACATTTTACATTGCTCATTTCTGAAGTGCCTACACATGTTCTCAACTAGCTTCACAGCTACCTCAGGGCAAACCCAATCACATCATCCCTTCCAGTCTTATTTCTATTTTAGTATGTAGAGCTGCATTAAAGTACAGATTTGGGCTGAAAGCTGCATTAAGAACACAACAGTGAAAAAAAATATTTGAGGGATGATACACAATCTAGCAGTTACTATAGAGCAACATTCGAACAAAATCCACACACATTGGAAACATATTAAGGCAATCGATGTCATGCAACAATACATTTATAATCAGGGCACTGAGGACTTGGGCTTTCCCTAGTAGTTTTTTTAAATCAAAGACAGACACTCTATACAGAAACCTCCATGCATTAGGCATCTTGGAATCCTACAGGTGCTATTAATTACAGAAAAAGAACATCTACTCTATAAACAAGTTTGAGATCAATTAATGACTTGCACAGTACAGAGGATAAGAAATTAAAGGTAACTTGGACCAAGGATATTTCCCCCTAGACTATTTATAAGACACAGGAGATTGATAAACTGCTTGTATAATTCAACATGTATTCTATGGAAAGTGAAGAAAAATATTGATAGATGCAGTCAAAAAAAAGAAGTAGGACAGATACCCATATGAAAAGTTTGGGACTTCCTGAAGACGCACACATTGAAACTTTCAGACAAGTTTCTTGTGTTTATTCATTGCTACTACATTGAAGAAAATGTGACTGTCTCCATTAAAAGAGGAGACTTGTATGAGCTGGTTTGCTGCAGTAGGGCCACATTTGTTCCTAAAGAACACAAACAATTTGCTGGTCAAAAAAATACTTGTTTACTCCTTTGGTCAAACACTTTATCTTGATCTGATGTTTTCTTGTTAAACAAGAGATAACTAGATCTTTGGAGTAAGGACTAGTCTTTCAGCATGTCAGTGATCATTATGGGCATATTGTGCCTGGTTCACCCACTTTGTTAGAATAAATGCTCTCAAACCTGATAAACACAAGAGAAAAAAGTGATTGCATGAGCAAGTCTGTCCCTTAATGCTTTGCTAGAAGCAGTTAGCTCACTGTTTTAGGTTTGTGCTCTAAGGCTTAGAGATTCCCCTAACAGTTACAGTGGCATTTAATTCCAGCAATATAGCATTTGCAGGTAACCTGCCTGTGATCTTGTAGCCATGACATTCAGTAATGGCAACAACCATAACTTCCTAACAGTGAAGGAAGGTAACATACTAGCAGCATCCCTACGTGTCGGCTGAGACTGCAACTGCTTCTCAATAGCTACTCTTCCACTGCAAGCATGAGCACTGTGCATTTCCTCCATCAAATTCAAGTGGAAAAGCACCTCTGCTGGCCATCTCCTTTGCACTACATATAGACACTGTCTACTTTTTTGCAGCTCATTGCTTTAATATGAGGGCCCCTGAGGTTTGTCAAAAGATCACTATGTAGTACTGACCAAGACATTTAATTTCAGCTATAAACACACCCATGAGAGGAGACTGCATTAATGCAGATGTTCAGAGAGAGACCCAACAGAAACCACTTTCTTTTTGCTCATATGTTCTAGAAACCTTAATATGGCCAGACAAGAAGGCTTCCTGCAATCCTTTGTGTGGCACTACAAATGCATTTTTACTAGCCCAGCTCTCAACCCAGCAAGAACTCAACTTCAAAACTGAAAGATATATGGAAAATGCACACACAGGGAAACCCAAGAACATTTGTCAGTTCACAGGACAGGCAGCTAGGACTCCTGGACTATAAAAATCAATTTTGCCCCTGGTTTATTAAGCCTTGTGAACAAGTTACTCTTTGTACCACAGCATTAAAACAGTTTTGCACCTTCTCCATCCACTGGTAATCTATATTTCTGAAAGGACTTTGAGTCAAAGCTTTTTCATGCATGATTTCAGTCTTCACTGGAGTTGCAACAGAGGTCATCTGCAGTCAACAACAGAACCAAGCCCATGGCACCATCTCTTGTTCTAAATGGAAGACAGACCAAATGCTTCGACAACCACTTACTTTCCCTCCCTCCAGGAAAGGTGGAAGGCTTGCAGAGCTATCTGTAGAGGGCTTTGAAATACAAATTTAGGCCTAGTCTAGATATACCAATACAGCATCCTTGCAGTTTATTGTTTGTCAGTCCTTTGAGATTCTTGGATTAGAATGCACTAGAGAAGGTAAAGCCCCAATTCAAAAGCCAAAACAGCAGCTTATGAAGACATGAAAGTGAACACCACCATCTCATCATTTAATTTCAATTCCATTTCTTATTAAACATCTACAGACAAATAGGGTATTAAGGGATGTGATTAATCCCCAGTTTGGATTATATTAGTTTCAGAAAATTAAGATTTAGACAGCCTCCACAATCTGACATGACTGTTTCTGTTTTTTAAATCCAGTATTTGTTATTTCCTGTATTCTGGTGGTACCCAGGGACATCAATTCAAATCAGAACTGCACTGCACAAAGCACTATGCCAGTACAGAGCAAGAAAAACAGTTCCTGCCCCTATGGGTTTTACTATCTGGTTACACAGTTCAGACCTGCTCCTGCTTCAGCTTAGCACTATCTTTATTTCATCTGTCAAGTCTTATAGTTGATCATTCATCATGCAAACACACCCGGATCAAGAGTTCTTCATTAGCTCATCACAGCACAATGCATTACAAGAAACCCAAGACAATCTAGGGCTATCAGTACCTTTGATGTATGACTCTTCTGATCAGGGCACTGATTAGCAACATTCACATCTTCATATAGGCTGCATTCTATGAACAGCTTATAAATCTCCCTGAACATCACTTCATCTCACAGCACAACAGATATGTTTTCAAACATACTCTTACTTCAGCATGTGTCTCAAATGAATCCTTAAAACACAAGCTGACACCTATGCAACACATTAGCCACAGAATATCTGCAAGGCTAAAAGTATTTCCTATTAATCTTACTGACTGCTAAAACAAACACCTCAAAAATGGTCATACCTTTCCACTTAGGCATTAATTCAAGCACAGTGCTCCTTCGTAATAGACATCATCTATTTCTACCAGAAGGTAGAAGTCTGATGCAGGAACAGCCCTTGAGAGCACCTTCCTGACTGATCCTTCAAGTGACATGCAAGTACCTTCATAAGCAATTCTGTAACTTCGGACACGGGCAAGGACAAGGACAAATTAGTTCTTTCCTCTGCCACCCAGTAGGTTAACAAGAGCACTGTATTACAGATTTAGACTGTCCTTTCCTGCTGACTTTGTGGCCTCTATGAGCTCTTATCTTCCCTGAGCCAAAGTGCTTTTCAAACAAAAAAGCCAGACAGGCCGACATGAACAGCAAGCATTTAAAAGCAGGTGCTATGAACAAAAGCACCCATCAACCTGCTATTCTGTTTTTCTCTGCCCTTATCTTTCATCTTCCTTTCATGCTGCATCATGTGAACTTGGACACCAGTCCTACAAACTCGTAATCACATGGTAAGTCCCATTCCTAGGTAGCCACATTTTTTTTTCCATTAAGGTTAGCACTTTCAGACTCAGAGAAGTTTAAGCCAGGGGATGCGTGTTATTTATCTGCCAATCTCCACAGCACAACAGTCTGCCTAGCCTTGACCCACAGTGAAAGAGAACAATTCCATAAGCACTTAGTATAATATCATTTCTTATGGTGTAATTGGTACTGGTCACACAGCGGATACATATAGAAATAAAGATCTATTGTAAGTACACCACATTCCAGCATACTAGCAATATTATTGTGCACAATGATTCATTATTCAAGAATACAATTGTGAAAAATAAAGACAGGCAGTAGTTCATGAGTGTCATCATAATATACATGTTAGCAGAAACAAAAAAATTAAAGAGAAGGCTTCCCACTGCCTTGCACCTTGAGTTCCTATTTACAGTAGCGCAAAGGGAGGTTAACACTATTGTGCTGACTTGGAACACTCACAATTGCTTTGTTAATTAGTTCTGGCACTCAGACAGCATCTCCAACACCTAGCCATTTCTCCCCAGTACAGCTCTCCAGATCAGTAACCAAGAAGGGCCAAGCAGACCTCTTTTCAAGTGTGGGAGTTTGCTGTACATAATACAAGTTCCCAGGGACTCTTACAAACTTCACAGGTGCTGTCTGACCAAGGCAAAGCACAAATGCTGGTATAAGCTGGACCCATTTATAGCATACTACTGAATAATTTGCAAACAGAGTCAGAAGGGATAGATAATGAACTAGAAAGTAGCTTCTGAAGTTTGCACCTTCCCCTATTTCCCTATCTGCCTTGAGTTCTTCTATTCCTTTGCCCAGCATTGCAGTTGATACCAGCACAGGTCCCCAGCAAGTGTGAGGGGCATTCTGTCTGAGATGCCTTTACTAAGGTTTTATGCAGAGACTGAGGCACTGTGGTCTTCAAACATGAAAGACCAGCAACTATGCTAATTCACTGTAAGAAAAAAAGTGTAGAAATAGGTTGTATTACATGTCCATACACACATCCTGCTCCAGAACTGACATTATGATTCTCTCCACAAGAATCACCTTTCTGTTTTGTTTCCTCTGCCCCTTTTACAACTGACCAGGATGTGTGGTGTTCTGGAGCTCTCCCGCATCTTTTTCCCATGCTGTGCTCTACCCTTTATTCCAAGTAAGGAAAAACAAACAAACAAAAAAAGTAGCATATTCATTGAATTAACATATGAAGTAAATAAAGCGTATTCATTGAATTAACATATGAAGTAAATAAAGCTACGCAAGAATCCTACATTTACTGCAAAAGGCAACATTTCAAAAGCCATAATGATCCCACATCACAGGCTTTGCCAAAAAGACTGGAAACCTTTCAGGAGACTGCCCCCTCCAAGAGAATCCACCACCATAGAAAACTGCATGGCTGGCTGTTTGAAAGCCTACATACAGTAACTCTGGCAAGTCAAATCCAGTTCCTCATGAACAAGCATAACAGTGGGGTTTGTTTCACTGACATTTGGGACTTAACACTGTGTCATGAAGACACAGCAGCTGAATGAGCTTCCATCTCAGCCATAGGGCTTGTCTTCTCATCATGGGATGCAGCAAATTACTTGGCCACTGATCTAGATATACAGAGGTGACAGTCTCCAGTATTGTTCCCTGTGTCACCTTCTTCGTAATTTTTGGTGGAGCACAGATCTTCTCTTTCCTACAGAACAGGATAGAGCCTTTTGTTACTGAAATACATTGTCATACTTATGTGCTCTTGTGGGCCTTTGGGGGAACCCACATGCCTTCAACATCAAAAGTGTTTATCAGAAATGTGTTTCTGCCACTCAGAACACATTTGTTGAGTCTGTGGGCTAAGGGGCCTCAGACAACTAGAAATGGGATAGGCCCTATGCAATGTTCTCTCACATCACTGATACTTCAGCTGCAGTGGCCGTATTCAGACTTCAGCCTGCAGCACAGTTATAAACACAGCTAAAGCAAAAATGAAAGTGCATAGCAATTACTACATGAACGCTTGCTTAGAAACAGCTCTCTCCCTTGCCCCTCCCAGAGTGCACTAAATCTTTTCCAGAGTGCGCTAAATTCCGCTTTTCTGGCTTATCTCTGACTGCACAGACTGGTTCCCAGGAGTCACTGCGGTCAGTGCCTTTCTCATTCACTCTTTCCACATCTCCCTTCTTTGTATCTCACTCAGCCCCTCTTCTCTATGCAGGTCTCCGGAAGCGAAGCAGTGGGATAAGATAAAAAGTTTTTCTATTATTTATTTTTATTTGAATCCTTTGGGCTGATTTTTCTGTTTCATATTCCACTAGCTTCAGGGTACATTGAAATCTGGAAGATAGCCGTATGCATTATGCCAAGTCATGGCTGCACTAGAGCCTCTATGCACAAGTTAATCTGATGCAGAACTACAGTTTTGTGGCTGTAACTGCTTCCACAAGGCAAGAGACATCCAAGAAGGTCAGAAGCATTCTTACACTTTAGGTACTACGCTTTTATTCAATGCCCTGGGGGCCTGCCAGCCTGCAGAGTAAACCCGCATAGCCAAGAGCTTGCCCCAGGGATTTCTGCTGCTTTATGTCTACAGTAATTCCAAGGAAGCCAGTATACCCTAGCTTTATGCTTAGTAGACCTTACAGCAGGACCCGTCCTGACTTTCAAAGTGCACTGTATATATATTTTTAGATGGTCTGGAAGTAAGAGAGAGATGTTGCTACATTCTTCTGATGCACTCCTGCAAACCCATAACCAAGGGTTACCACATCCAGTCAACTCACTGGCTGCGTTACAAAGCATAAAGCAAGAATTTGATAGAGCTCCACTCCACCCCTAACTTAGTTTATGTAACATGTACTGAAGTTCCCAGATACAGTGAGGGGAGACAGAAGCAGAGCAAATAGAATTTCTCTCCATTAGAGAAGGCTACACAGCTGCTGCACTGCATCTGCAGGAAGGGAAGAAGAGAACAGACAAGGGAATACCTCAAGAAGCAGCTCACACACAGCCATTACCATTATTGCCAGTTTTCCATGGTCTGCTTTCCTTCCATCTAGAAATGTAAGCTTTCCCTCTCAGAGTCGTTGCTGGGGCCTAGATAGGCAAGTACCTTTGGGACATGGGAGCCTGAAACACAGAGGTGTTGGTCAGAATCTTTTGAAGGATCTGCACTAGGATCTTGCACAAGGGCACAGGGTCCATTCAAACTGTCTCAGTACTACAGACCATTAGGAATATATGGGTTTTGGTAAGTACTGTTCTTATTTGAACCTGTCGATCGAGGTTTATTATTCATGCTTTGATTCCTTCTCTGGGTTCACGAGATTAACTTTCATTTTAGAAGAAAGGTTTCAAAATCATCACCCCCAGTCACAGGACTTCAAGTGCTGGGACTTTCTGAAAGCAGTACACCAAATATAACAGGACATAGAAAAATTTCATCAGCAAGCAATGCTTGAAGCCTGTCTGAAAGATCTCAGCTTCCCCCAGTCCTTGTAGACACCACGAATAGTTCTCAGCTCTTTGCCTAGAAGGTGTGCTGAAGTGTGAGCACAGTTCATGACCTTAGCCATCCCAATTGAAAAGTCTGGGCAGGATAAACAGTCACAGCCGCCTGTACTGTAATGCAGGCCTCCTTTCTGGCTATGAGTGACCAAGGTTAACTTCTTTGCTTTTAAGTGCCATGGAGGGCTGTGACCCTGGAAATCCTGGCATACAATGACAGTGCCTTGTGTCATCCCTGCTGAGGAAGCCTGCAGTGGGAGCAGATTGGATCCACGTGCTTCTCTCCCTAGTTGTGATCACTGACTAGGTAGATAATCCCCTCACAGGCTGCTGCTCGACAATTGCAGTGCAGCAACCAATCCAATCTGAGAGCCAGAACCAGGCCCAGGGGGATAATTCCCCTCCTATTTCCCTACAACATGGGAAATCTACTTGTTTCCATAGAAACAAATCAGTTTGATGTCCACATAGCTCCTGCATCCCCCACTGCTGTGCATCAGCCCCAAGCCGCTGAGGCTGAGAGATTTTAAAGCATCTACCGCTATAAGTCAACAATTTGCACAAGAAATAAGAGGTACATCTGGCATACAAAACTGGCTATCTCACCTGAGATGTCATGTACCTCAGTTCATCTCTACTGCAAGAGAATTCATCGGGAATATCCTTCCCCTCCTCCATTTTGAGTGTTGACTTATCTGCCAGATCCCTCCCTGCTATCTTCCTGCAGATGGGTTAGCCCAGAATACATGAGGACATAGAACACAGATGGGAAAGGAAAACAGGGCACTCCAACACCTCAAGTGCACTTGTGAGACAATTTCCTCTTTGTATTTTCGCAGGTAAAAACTCTAAAGAACCTTTATTGTTTGGAACTCTGTATTTTACTGTGGAGGATTATTTAAAGAGTGGTACAGCCTACAGTGCATTGCCTGATCTCAAAAAGTCACTGCCCATTATAGCAAATGCCGCATTGACTCTAGGCTGCAGTGCTGGGGAAGGAAAGAGTCTTAAGAGAGTAGAAAATTGCAGCACTGCTGCTGCGCAGCTTCCTCTGGGATCTTTTGGGTAATAGAAAATGAAGTCCTGAATCTTGCTTGCTGCCTTGGGATATTCAAGGTAAAGAATAACACAGCACTGACTCTATATGACAATATCAGGAACTCAAGGGAATAAGCAGCCTGGTGTATCCTGAATGGATGTGGCAGTTAGGATTACACATTCGTGGAAAATGCAGCTTTGATTTCAAGAATTACAATCCTAGGAGAAAGAAAACAAGGCTGGTTTCACTCATTTAAAAAACAAACATAACACCAGATCTGGGTAGCGATACCAGGATTCAGGGGAAAAGCAACCACAGCACTGGGTCCAGAGGCCTCCAGAGCCACAGGTGTAACATTGCACTAGCACCATGTATTCTCCACCACAGAAGCTGTAAATTAGACCTTTCCACCTGCCTTGCTGACTTTTCACCGTCATAGCATGAAAACAAGTTTTCCTTTTGCTCCCTCTGAAGCATATATACCCTGGCAAAAAAACGTCATGTAGATTTTATCTGCAGAATCTCCCTGCAACTTCCAGACAGTCTCAAAGAGGGCAATATTAGGCATCAACAACACTCTAGAGCATCAAATTAGTCCAGTCCTGATCGCAGTAGTGAAGAAAGTTTTTTATGGCCATAAAGTAAACTCATGACCCAGCATCTTTGCTCATCTCTTTCTCAAGCCACACTGATCTGTCATAATACTGCAGTAACACTGCTCTGCTTTGGCACAAACAAATCTACTGACAAATCCTGGCTTTGCCATAACAGAAAGGTTGCAGCCCTGAAAAACATGACCTGTACGGCACCTGCAACTCGAGCTGGGAGAAAACAAAAGGACAAGCTGTACACTAAAACACTGGGACAGGAATGACTGATGGGAAAGCACAGCCACAATAACACCCTAGGATTAATGTATGCCAAGACTGATAGCCAACAGGCTGACCTTGCTATTTCCCACCACCAGTGTCTTAATCTGTCCTAGCTTTCTGGAGTCAGGCTGCAGCCGAGTCTAAACTAAAGGCTGCCCAGCACTAAAGGTTCTCCTGTGTTCAGGGACACCACTAGACTGTGCAGTGGTAACTAATATTCAAGCGATTCGTGACATGGAGACTCTGGATAAAAAGGGGTTTATCCCCCTTTTTGCCCTTTTCTCCTTCAGAGAAGGAAACTAGGTACAGTGACAGACACAAAGACACCAAACACTCGTGGTAGGTGTCATCTTAGATTAGTCAAAACTCCACTACCTCTGGAGTCCTGGTATTTGCTGCAAGACCTAAGAGAAGAACAAACATAGCTCAAGGCAGATTTCATCACTGCAGTATGACACTTCTTCCACTTCCAGACAGCACTGTGTGCTAGATAGAAAAGGAGACAGTCTCCCCAGAGCCTGAATGCCTTAAAGGGTGCAGACAACTGAAACAGTTCATTGGAAGAGGCAAAATCACTTTGATGAGCCCACTAATACAAACCCAGAAGGAAGCTGTATGAGGAAAGGAGGTGGTACCACAAGCCATGATGTGCTATTAGTGGCCAGACATGGGTGGTGGGTTTATAAAATTGAATGCATATGCCCTAACAATTTATCTCAGGTCAACAGTAGGAGGCAGAGTGTGTTGTGGCCATGGAGGTAGGCTGCTTCCCTTCCAACAGGCCAGGCAGGAGGGATGGAATTCTGTGGGGTAACAGAGTTATGCTGCACTCAGGCATCCTGACCAAACTGTCCAAGGTGCATGGTTGTCCTGCAGAGGGAATTTAAGATGCCAATTTATATCTCTGCTCTGCCTGGAGAAGTATGCAGGAACAGTGCCAAGCTCCTTGCTATGCACTGCATCTCTGCAGTTTCAGATATAATTAGGATCACCCTGGCTGGAAACATGGTGCAGAGGCACCGCTGCTTAAGCCCTTGAAGAAAAATCAGCAGACTGACTGCTAACACCTCTAGTGCACAGCAAAGTCAGAGGCATTAAACTCCACTTCAAAAACCACACAAGACATCTCCATTTCAGGCTCTACCAGAATGAAAGTTGGATCAATAGTCCAAAAAGAAATACGCTTTTGACCTACTGGCTGGTTCCAATGTGTCTGCCAGAGTCCTTTTGAACAACCAGTGGGACAGCACTTCTCATGTCCCAGGAAACATTTTTCTCTGGTAAAGTTTGGGCAGTGACCATAGAAGGTGACAAAAAGGCAGGTATGTAGAGGTACATATCCACATAATTTCTAAAGGAGTCCAAGTCTTCATGGAAAACTTTTAGGGCTTAAATTCAAAAAGCAGAGGAGGGTCAAAATTCACGTTGCCTATTAATGGCCACTCTGAATCTATAGCAAAATTGTGGCATAGTGACCTGGACAAACAGACCAGAGTCTTCTGATCTTCCATTCTTTTCCCTATTTTCCACAAGTAAAGGGTTTATCTAAATTCCTTCCCCTGATATCTTCCCCCCACCTCTTCAAACCAAGACACTGATTTCTAACAACATTGCTTTTGCCTGTCCAGGTGTCCAGTTTGAATTCAACTTTGTGCAAACAGAAAATGGCAAAATACCAAATGCTAATGCAGTGCCCCGCTTGTTCTTTTGCACTAAGTATTCTTTAAATATAACTCTTTCAATAGGCTATACAAATCATTCAGGAAACTGACCTATTCAGATGAGTTTGGGGTGCCAGGTCATTTGCAGGCCTGGCTTAACAAACACATTCTGTATGAACAGGCATAAACAGAGAGTAACGCGTTGGAACAGGAACATCAAATCAAAGTAGCACAGCCCAGAGGGAAGAAGTACATTGCTGGGATCTCTGCTGAGAACTGCACTGATGTAGAAGAGGTGACCTGAGTTTCAGCACTGGAGCTGCAGCATCAGTTCTGCAGCATGACACATGTCATGCACCAATCCCTGAGGTTATTCTGCATTTTGGTATGTACCAATCTCCTCCTTACCTCTAGCTACATCGCCACTGTGACAGATCTCCTCAAGGCCACCACGATGCTCAGGCAATTCCCAGCTATTCATAGAGGAGCTTCTATTAAAAGTAAAAGCACAATCAGCTTAAGAAATAGCCTGAGATTACTCAAGAGATCACAGCAGCCAGAAAGAGAGAAAACCTAACGTGTATTAGAATCAAGGGGCCCCATCCTGACCCAGAGCAGTGTAAGTTCAGAGTAAAACATAAGCAAGTCAGTGGAGCTAAATATCAGCATAAAAACTTTGAGGGTTAGAGATTCATTTTTTACTGGCTTAATCCTGAACTAACAAGTCATCAGGCATATTCCCCTGCTGACAGAGAACCGTTCCTGTGTTGGCAGGCAAGTGGCAAATGGACAGTTATTTTCATTATAAGCCCCTGTTAACTACTTGGATGAGGAAGAGCTCTTGGAGCTGAAACAGCCTGTTAATTTGTTGTCAGACCCCTGAGCCAGATCGTACATAACTTAGTCTGCCTTTACACATGCAAGAATGGCAGGAAGGCAAAGAGGAGGAAACTGAACAAAGGCTTCAAGATTTTTGCCTTTAGGTAGTTCTTTCCTTGTTCTAAGAAATTCAGCACAGCCTCCCCATCCCTGGATCTCCATTCTCAAAAACAAAAGCAAAAATAATAGCTTTTCCTAGTGCTCTCCAGGGTAAGTTAGCTCTCCTGTAAAAACATCTGCAGATGTTGAGAACCGACTACTCAGCATCTCTGTAGACTTCTGCCTACTGATGCTTTGAGAAAGGGTCTAAAAGCAGCTGAAAAACCACTCTGAAATACATCTGCAGTTTATGTTCAGCTTTTATACAGCATTACAGCAACACTGCCTGGCTCTTCAGTCAAAATCCACAGCAGTATCAGTTTAATATTGGCTACATCCTCTCAGGCATCCCATATACTACACTGGCTGCTCTTGCATCAAGACTGTTTCACAGCCACAAAATGACAGTCCTAGCATAGTGAGACAGGATCCCAGCAATTCTCATGTTTGTTATGGTAGCATTAACTCTTCACCCTTCAACACAGCTGCAACAATGCAACCTAAAGCCATAAGAAACAGGAAAGGGAGTGTTAAAGGGGATTGTTGAGACAATACACTATTAAAATAGTATTTTCACCCCCAGAGACTCAAGTTCAATTCTCATTTCAGTCACAAGTGAGCAATTGGCTTTATTTCAAACCTCTTTTATACAATTTATTGTTCATTGTGACTGCAACACAAGTATTTTAGTAGAGCTTATAGTTTTGGGACTAAGCCCTGATTTTTTAGGAAAGGAAGAGTTGGCAGTGCAGGTCTTGGAAGTTTTAGGATTCTTTATATTTGTCTCTAGGAGCACTTAGGGAAACAGCATCTTTTAAAGAAAAAAAAAGTACCCTCAAACATCCATGTTAGAAATTTATGTTTTCAATACAAAAGCTACACTGCTCTTCTGTTAACTTAATTGCTGTGTCCAAGGCTCTAAGAAAAGCCACACAAGTCACAAGACTTGCAGAAAAGTGGCAGAAGTTGGCAAGTTTGCTTCCAGTCAGCAAGACACAGCTTGAGGAGCTTGCATAACGTCTGCTTCCAAGATGCTTCCAAAAGCATGTTATGCTGAACTGCAAGAAGCTACTGACCAGGAATTGAAACACCATCTCACTTCCATTTGGTCATGGCTGGGTCTGCCAAAGCTTTCAGAGCATCTAACATGGCAGAGAACAATCAGAGACACTGTTAGATTTCAGGCTCAGGGCTCATTCTTCCTGTACTGTGCCTTGGAGGAAAGAAAAGCAGTTATCTATTATAGCCAGCACCAGCCTAGGAGCTGTGACAATCTCGAAGGTCATACAGGAAGCAATCATCAGCAACTTAATTGTTCTGTCTGCCCATCTATACAAGATAGCTTAATAAAATTACTGAGCCACTTCACATTCAATTGTTATTAAAGTATTCACTAATATGAGTTTGAAAACAAAAAGCTGGACATAAGTGCAAAGTACCAGCAAGTCACCTGGAATAATTGATTAAATATCTAACATGAAATTGTGCTCTCAGTTGCTAGTCACAATGTTTTGATGCATACTCTTGCCTGCTTCTCAGTAAACACTGAAATTGTCTCAGTCCTCTCTTCATAGCCACCCCAATATTTATAGTAGTTAGTCCTGAGCAAGACATCCAGTTCTCATGACTAAACTCCATCAAGTCACTCAAAAATAAGCATGATACATCACAGATAAATATAAATAAAAAGAAATAGCTTTTTGGTGCTTTTCAGAACAAGTCCTGGTTGCAGTCTGACCACCTCCAGGCGTGATCAGACCATCTGAGTGTTTAATGCGACTAGGACAAAACCCCGGGCTCATTCCTCCATAGGGCTGTATTACCCATCCCTGCTCTGAAAGACTATGCTAAAAAATTTTTTTAAGTGCTACCAGTTCATCTAGTGCAGCCTCATCCCCCAGTGCTTTTTAAGAATCCCCCAATTCCTCAAATCCAGTGTCTGACCTATGCCAGCAGCCAAAGGTGGCTGCATCAGTCCCAACCTCTCTGCAGAGCATACCTAAGTAACCAGCAGCACTGGGCAAAGGAGGCTGCACAAACAGCTAAAGCTTTTGGCACACCACTGCTGAAGAGAAAGCAGGTCTTTCAAAGGGCTCAGGCAGACATCACTGTACCACCCTTGCAGAGTTTTAATTCATTGTTAGGAAAAATAGTTTCCTACTTTATTGTTAACCTTTTCTACTGCTATTTCAAGTGTCCATTAATGATAGACACCTACATGACATGAGACCAACAGCCTCTCCTTTCTACAAATGGAGAAAGAGGTATAAAAAATTAGTCACAAAAGAATTTAGTTTCAGACCTGAGAACAGAACTCTTATCTCAAGGCTGAACGTGCCCATCTGCCTCTTATCAGAGACAATATTCCTTTACCTCGAGCTTTCACTCTCTATCACGATATGCAAAACCAGGTCTGAGATGAGGAAAAGAAAGTTTCAAGTGGAATGAGAAACTGTCCCACTAGCGAGCCGTTTTCCCACCATGCATGACTAGATTTCTTTTTTTTTTTTTTTGAGCAGATTTAGTTTTAGTTCTCCTCCCAACTAGCAGTACTCTGACTCATATGGTTACAGATCTGTGAGTCCAAGGAGGACAGTATTACACCCAAAACTTTGGGGTGTTTTTTTTAGTGGCATATCAAGGAAGTAGGTTTATCCTGCATATTACCAGTAAATTTCCTTTCACAGATGCCACCTCAAAACCAATTTTACATTGGGCATATAGGCTGAACACCATATGCTTCTAGGTGACTGTCTGCCACCCCTTCAGCAAATCTTATGGTTTTGCCACTCAAATGCACTGCCTGAAACAAAAATCTGAGTATTGGCTCACATGGGTGGAGCACACATGGGTTTACTCGTCTAATAAATTCACTGCTCAAGGCATCATAACAAGTTTCACCCCAGCAGCTAGAACACAGCAAGAACTGTTTTCTTGATTAACTTAAGCTAAGTTGTCAACTTCTTCCATTTGTCCTCAAAAAGGTTCAGCTTAAAGATGCTAAGTCTTTACTCAGAAGAATTTTTACTCACACTTGTACAGACAGGCTCAAACTTTAAAAAGTACAAAGTAGGGACATTCAGTAATTCACCAGATCAAGAAGAGGATTAGCTTCCTGCCTTAGAATAACATTTTCAGAGGTTGCCTGAGATAGGAGGTTCTGCAGACAGACTCCCACACCTTCTATTTAAGCCTAGCGGAATTCTGCTTGCTCAGAGCATCTGGAGAAGTCGGGTTCAAGGACTGGACTTGGCATCCCCAGCTAGGTATTGAACTATGGCTGCTGAAAACAATCAGTAGCCTTTAAAAATAGAAGTTTGTCTTTGCTTTGCCTTTTTTTTTTTTTGACTGTGTGAAAAGTTATAAGCGTGTGGAGTTTTGAAAAACAGTAACAGCTGACAGTTTCAGCATAGGGGAATGGTTTGGGGAACTTCTGACTTCTTTTCCCCACTGCTTTTGCAGACTCTCTACAGCCCTGTATCACAGCATACTGTTTATAGAGTAAACACACACACAAAAAAACCCACAACATTTACCTATCTCAAAGTACAGTAAGGACTAATCAAAGCTCAGGATGCTCTTAGATTCCCAACATGAGGATTATCATGGTAACAAGGAAGAGTCCACATTAGCAAAGAAGGCATCCTCCTTATCTGCCAGCTATCAGGTGATGAATTCCAGCAATGACAAGGCAACCTGTCATTTTCACACACCAGTAGGTCTAGGCAAGCCCCAACTTGCACAATACTGAGCATCAGCTTCCAAACTAGAGATATAGAGATACAGCTGGTTTCCTTTCCGTGGGTAAATTCTGATATGATCGGAGACATGCCATAAGAATCCATTTTCCTAGTGAATAGAAGGCTAAGGGGCAGTTACCAGAGGTATGAGATCATAACTAAAGAGTTAAGCTGAAGAATACAGTCAGACAGCGAGATCTGCGGAGAACATCTAACTGCTGCAGGAAGTAGAAAAGGTATTGGACTTATATTTATTTGATTTAACTCCTATAACATAAAAGCAAGGAGTCAGAGGACAAATACAGGCAGACACTGCTGCTGCATCTGCAAACGTAGAGATTCATGCTTTTCCCCCCGCCCCTTACAGCCATCCATGTTATGTTATGTTTTAACTTAATTATGTATCTCCTCCTAGCATTCCTCCTCCCACAAATGTTTGCTCAGAGCTGTACAGATTTCTCTTAAATTATTTTATCTTGTGGTCTGCTGTAACACATTATCCATTTCCCCCAGTGTTCCGTATTTTCTTCCTTCCCCAATTAATCTGAGATGATAATAGGTATTTTCTTCACTAAAGACCAAAGGCTTGATATTTGAAGGGCTATTATTTGACCACAATTTATTGCTCTAAACAGGAGAATCCTACTCCTGGCTCTTGCACCATCCTCTGCATCCCTAAATAAGTCAGTTCCCAAGCAATGCCTACGTCTTTAACCCACAAATACACAACAGCATTTGGTCAGCTCACAGATGTATTTATCATAAAACAATTAAGGGTCCATGACTTGCAATTACTCTCTCTGCCAGCACTCTGGGCATATAAATGTATCTCAAAGCTGAACACAAAAAAAAACCACCTAGAAGAATCATACTTAAGGACCTCTTCTGTGGCCAGAGCAGAGCAAGTTAGTGTGTCTTCTTGTTTAAATTTAAATCTGCTGCTAAAGTACTGCACCAATGCTCAACATTACCCAGCACAGCGGACATCGTCAATCTATACAAAACATAGCTATGATTTTTAGAAGATTTAAACACTCAGTTCTTTTCATAGCATTCAAGCTCACAAAGCATGTACTACAGCAGAAGCCTGAGCAACTTAAAAGCACAAAGATTGTTGACAAAAGAGTTTTCCTGCAGTATCTCAACAAGCCAAGTATCTGCATCTCTGTATGCATCCCTATAGGATCTTTCACTTCTAAGTTGCTAAATACTGCTGTTGCCCTCTGAAGGCGTTTTGCTGGAGAAGTTTCCCATAACAAAGCAAAGCATGTATTATCAAAGAAAGCATTCCCTCATCACATCTTGGGGGTGTAAGTATTTATCTCTAAATGGCTGGGGAAGGTTGAGATACGAAGATACTAAGTTGCTCCTCAAAGTCATACCTGAAACAAAACTAAATCCTGTGGCTTCAAGACCTCGCTTTGCATTTTCAGTATGTGACATCAGAAGGCAAAGACACAGTTGCAGTACATACTGCCTGGCCCTTGCCTTGTTTTATCAGGGCAATTACTGTAGCACAAGTGCCAAGCTTAATAGGTACCTCTCCTTACCACTGCCACAGGCAGTACAGTGCTGCATTTTCCCTGTTCTTTTACCCATGCTGAAATTTTGGGTTGCTAGGAGAGGCAAGGTTAGCCTAACCCAGTTTAGGTCTGTTCTTGCCTCCAATTTCCTTCTAGGTGACATACAAACATCATCTAATTCAGCATATACCACTGGAGCCTGGTGACAGACTGCTAAGTGCTCCTATTTGGTTTGGGACATAAAAGCTCCCAAAAGAGGATGCTTTTGAGGCAATGCTCAGGTCTGGGGTCAAGTAAACCCTGATTCACTTCCCACAACTTTGGCACTGCTTAGCTCCCATGATCATAAACAAGATGGTTTCACCTCTATTCAAGTCCTTCCACCTACTGTTCCCAGTCCTTAGTCATTGCCTCCTCAGCAGCCCCCTTAAACCATCTGTTCTCCAGAAGTCAGAGGTGCCTTGTTTTCTCCATGAAGACCAATGCAGCTGTCCTAGCAGGGCTGAGCAGCATGCTGCCTTGGATCAGACAACAACAACAAGGCACAGACATTTATGCAGCCATCTGAACACAGCCCAGTGCTTTCAGTTTTTCCTGTTTGTAAAGCAGAGGTTAACAGTAATACTCCCACAAATCCAAAGATTTGTGTAACAGTGCTCTGAGATCTTTGGATTTAAACACACACACTCGGATTTGTTATTTTCACATGGCAAAATAAGAGTAGCACAAACATAGATGATTTTACAAACAGCTTTGTGGGCTGTCTTGTACATTCTCCCTTCTTGGTCCTTTGGGCACTCTCAAGTCAAATTAGCAGATACCACATGCTTTGTTCTTTTTAATGGGACCGATTTTGCTGGTACTGGTGCCTGCTCTAAGATCTTCTAATTTAAGAAAGGTAGCAATAGAGAAGTAACACCACCATAAGAATGGACTAAATGACCCCTGAGGTCCCTTCCAACCTGAGTTATCCTACAAGCCTATAACCACCCCAACAAGAAATGCCTGGAGCTGACCCAATTAACCTTCCTTCCAGTTCTAGGGCCCAGGACAAACCAGTCTACGAAGACATGTGTCACCTGTCTGGCTCCTACATGGCTTCTCTCGTCTCTTCAGTGATTTTAATACCATCAGCCGGCATCCTAGTCACCATGCTGAGTCTCCAGCAGCAAAAACACTCATAGCAGCCACACTGACATCTGGTATTATAAATACAGGCTCTGCACTGTTGGATAATCTGTTAACAGCAGAGTAAGTGACACTGGAAGAGTAATTAGCAGCAACTAGTAACCCATCACATTCAAGAGGAAAAAAAGTAGTACTTGTTTGGTAAATGTGCTGGTTTCAGCTGTAATAATTTTCTTCATAGTAGCTAGTATGGGGCTATGTTTTGGATTTGTGCTGAAAACAGTGTTGATAATGAGATGCGTTTGTTACTGCTGAGCAGTGCTTACACAGAGTCAAGGCCTTTTCTGCTTCTCACACCACCCCACCAGCAAGGAGACTGGGGGTGCACAAGGAGTTGGGACAGGACACAGCCAGGACAGCTGACCCCAACTGACCAAAGGGATATTCCATACCATATGACATCATGCTCAGCATATAGAGCTGGGGAAAGAAGAAGGAAGGAGGGGACGTTCAGAGTGATGGCATTTGTCTTCCCAAGTCACCATTAACACATGATAGAGCCCTGCTTTCCTGGAGATGGCTGAACACCTGTCTGCCAATGGGAAGTACTGAATGAACTCCTTGTTTTGCTTTGCTTGTGCACATGGCTTTTGCTTTACCTATTAAACTCTTTATCTCAGCCCATGAGCTTTCTCACTTTTACCCTTCCAGTTCTCTCTCCCATCCCACTGTGAGGGAGGTAAGCGAGTGACTGCCTGGTGCTTAGTTGCCGGCTAGGGTTAAACCATGACAGTAAGACATGAACTAAACATTGATTGCAGTCAGCACCACTCCTCTGTGCTTTGAGGTTTACAGCGTGCGTGGGATTCAGTGCTACTGCAAGGTACCCCCAGCAGCCCCAGACTGAAGTCCTGCATAGCCACAGGCTAGGTCAGGCAGTGGGAGCAAGTGTGCTGACCTGCTATGTGAACATGCCTTGATTGCAATTTGAAAGGAGCCCCGCAGGTACTGAGCAGGGAAACCAGCCCTGGCAGGGCCTCCAGCCCCTCTGCCGAAGTGCCCCCATCAAGCACATCAGTCAGTACCAACTGCATCAGCATTTGTTCTTGCACAAATTTCCATCCACTCAGAGAGAACCTCATCAGCACTCACATTCACTGTGCAGTGAGCAGCTGCTGAGCAATAAGCTGCACCACCATCCTTGTATCAAGCTGGAGCAGGGGCATATGTCATGTCCACACTACAGCAATAATTGTATTTGTACACAGTAGGTCTACAGACAGTTTCTTCTTACGCCTATTCAGACAAGAAAACAGACCCTATCACAGTTACATTGAGGAGCCATGCTTATTCTGGATACCATTGCCATAGCTTCTTATCATTGTTTCCAAGAGCCACACAAAAAGAACATATATACATTACAGCAGGGCCCCAACATTATTTTAACAGGATTGGGTTTTGCAGCATATACACATACATTCTGTGGCAAGATGTCTCACGTTACCAGTCTCTAAACTAGCCAGCACTCAAGGGTATCAAATGGAGAAAGACCTCTTCCCTTTGACATATTTTCCATTTCCACTCCAATTATTTCCTCTAAATGCTTTTCTACAGACAGGTGTCTCAGCTTCTGCTCAGGGGACCCTTCATTATTTCATTTTCTAAAAGCCACGGCACTATAACTTGCTGCTGCTAGAGAGACAACTGATGGGACACAGTGAGGTCACAAGTTCTCCTGGGAGAGGGCTCACCAGAAAGAGACAGAAAACAATTTAATTTATTTGCTCTTGATCAGGCAGATAAAATCTCCAGTTCTCAACTGGTGCCCATGGAGATGCACCAAGGATTAATATATCCCCTCCTGTTTGCTCAGTCTAAAAGAGAGATGCAGCATACCCCGATACACTGACTGTCCTTTGACAAACCCTCCTCTAGCCTGACAGCCATACATTATATATTACGCCACTGCAGCACTGACTGCATAGATCCTCTAAAATGGATTTACGAGGTTAGGCTGCCAGTACTTAGAAAGCATGAAAACAGCAGAGCCAACAGGTGAACCTGTTTTGCTCAGATATTTCAGGAGACCTATTTTCCCCTTCTTCTTAGAAAGCTACAGCACAGCAAGTTTTTCACTTTGGTGGTAGGAATCATTATTTTCTCTCTGTGTCTGTGGACAAACAAGTGGATCCTGGTCTATGACCTGAGACTCAGTAAAATGTGTTCCTGCAATGTCCTTCCCTTGGCATGATTCCCAGCATCCCTGGAGAATACCGCATGGACTGCTGGAAGTTAGCTAGAAAGGATCCCAAACTCTAAGAATGTGTATTTACAGTGAAGAAAAAAATATATCTTATTCCAACCATGCTTCCTTTGCACCAGATACAATCCCTGTGCCTTACTCCTAGTACATACAGCACACCCTGCACTCACTGCTCAAGGCTACTCTTGCACAAGTCAAGAATTTGGGGCTACTTGCAGCTAAACAAGCCATTCATACACACCGCAGACCCTTCCAACAGTAGAAAAGCTTTATAAGCCATCCGGCAGCAAACAGCTTAAAAGAAAAAGTGGGGGTGGGGGAACGACACCCAATAGATGTCACAAATATAGTTTGCTGAAAGAAAAACCCACACAAGCATCTGACCAGGTATCACAGCAGTCCCTGCTTTTAAGACAAGTCACCAGCAAACTCCATGCCCCTCACAAGATAAAAAAAAAGATATACCTAGATAACTAAAACCTGTGTATCACAGAATGCAATTAATTAACGAGGCCAGAAACAAGCTGAGTAACAACCCCCCTCCCCAGGTGTTGCGTGTCTATGCTGGAGCTGATAACCAGGCAGCGCGGTCTGCAATTTACTCAAGTTGCAGATGATGAATGCGAAGGTCACATGAAGGGAAAGCATCGGTATATTGCCTGTCACAAAATGGTAGCACCCGGGGATTTGAGCATATAGGAGAGAGATAACCCCGTCCTTCCTATAGCCTCCCCGCAGCTCCTGACATGGCATCCGCTATGGAGGACAGCGAAGCAGCGCTGGGGGAGGGGGACGGAGCAGATTAAACTTAAACACCCCCCACCTCCTTACCAGCGACAACATCCATCTCCCGAAGCCCCACGGAGGGGGCACCCCGGCCCGACGGCCCGGCACCGAGCAGGGAAGGGAGATGGGGCCGGTTCCCCCACTGACATTTCAGCCCCCCCCCCCCCTCCCCTTATGTAACAGCCGGGGCTCACCTCCCGGCGTTGGCGGGGGTCGGGGGGTGTCTCCCACCGACCCCAAAGGTGCGACAAAGGCGGGGACCCCGCTGCGGAGATATTCCCCCCCCCCCCCCCCCGAGGCGGGGGGGAGACCTCCTCCGTCCCTCCCTGCCCCTGCACCGCAACGCCCGGGCGTCCCGCAGCGCTGCCCCGTTACTGCGCTGCCCGCGCACCGCACATGCCCCCGGCAGCTCCGCCGGAGGGCTGCGCTGCCCGCGCATCCAGCCGGTACGGCCGGGCACCGCGCCGCTCCGCGCCCCCGGCAGCTCTGCCCGTGTCCCGCGCTCTCCCCCCCCTCCCTCCCCGCAGCCCTGCCTGCGGCGGGGTTCCCCAGGGACCCCCTTACCTCCCCACGAAATTCTCCAGCACGGAGCTCTTGCCGGCGCTCTGCCCCCCCACCACGGCGATCTGCGGCAGGTCGAGGTTGGCGTTCTGCCCGATGGCGGCGAAGGCGTCCTGCAGCCGGTTGACCAGCGGGATGAGGTCCTCCATCCCGCGGTTCCCCATGGCTGCGGCGCGACACCGGCTCCTCGCACAGGCGAGCTCACGCTACCTCCCTTCACCGCGCACCTCACCGGCGGGCAGCCCGGCTCTTCCCGCCCCGGCCGGTGGGCACCGGCAACAGCCCGCTCCCCTCGCCCCGCTCGACGCCGCCCGCTCCCGCCCGGGCTCCGCTCGCCTCAGCCCGCCCCGCCGCGCCTGCAGACAGCCGCGCGCCGCCGCCAGGGGGCCTTAAGGGCACCGGCGCCGCGCTGCATCCTGGGAGATGTAGTCCGGGCGGGCTGTGGGGAAGGTGGGTGGGTGGGTGGCAAAACCCCCTCCTCTGAGGCCAGGGATGGCGCCAGGGTCTGTGCCCGGAGACACTTTGAACGGGCCAGCTCGCTCCACCGAAAGCAGAGCAGCACAGGCTGTCCCCAGGCCTCGAGGGCTGCGTGGTGCCGTGGGCTGCGTGTGGCAGGTTGACACCGGTATGGCCCAGCCGGTGTGCGTGCGCGGCCCAGTCAGCGTGCCCCAGTCGGTGTGCCTGCCCGGTTCGGTCGCTGTACCTGTCCGTGAGCCTCCGTCACTATTTCTGTAGGGTTCGGTCACTATACTTATGCAGTGCAGCCAACGTACAGGTGTGATCTGGTCAACGTGCCCGTATGGTTGATTACCACGCCTTCACAGTTTGGTCACTACACCTGCACAGTTTGGTCTTTACACCCATACAAGTTCAGTCGATAAGCCTGTGCAGTTTGGTCACAGTACCTGTGAAGTTGGTTGACACACCTGTATGGGAGGGCTCTGTGCCGGGACAGCACTTGTGGAATCGCTAGAATGCAAGAAATAGTCCATATGATTAAACCAGAGGCTTGCAAAAGCACTACTGCACTTCTGCTGCTTCCTCTTCATTCAAACATGGGTGGAAAATGCATCAATTTCTGTTTATAGCTGCAAAACACTAGACGTTGTTGTTGCTATGTTTGTTTTACAGAAGCAAACACTTCATTTTACATAGTTAGAACTTGTTTTTAAAAATCACTTGTCTACAATAAAGAGGAAACTGTTTGATTTTAGGTTTTTAGAAGGGCTGGGTTTTTAATAGGAATATAATGTGAGGCCATATTTGATTTGAAAGCATAGCAGTGAAAACAAGTGTTCAGAAAAGAAGCCGATGGCTAGCAGTGACTCAGGAGGATGGAGAATGCTGCATTTCAAACACCTCTCAGTTCGTGCTACCCAGTACTCTTGTTCACAGCTCAGAGAGAGCTGGGGGTGGTGGGGGAAAGGAGTAACAAAAAACTGCAACAGATTTCAAGCTGTTTTGTTTTAAACAGCAACTTTTTAGTTATAATGATTCTAAGGGAGATTTCACAGATGTCCATCAAATGTAATCCGTGCAAAAATACCTACCTGGGTATACAAAGAAACTGGAACCACCACACTGAGGGGTGGATTTGCCTCACTCTGTCAGTGAAGATGCCCAAGGGAAATGCTCTGAAAACATCACCAGTGTGCAGGTAAGAACACTGAAGGAAGGGAAGGGAGCTGCTCCATCTGCATGGGTAACACCATTGCAGGGCATATGTGGGCTGTTTGAGGGCTGTCAATGCTATTTTTTCCTCTCAGCAAATTGCCCAGTAAATCTCAAGAAACAAGCTCAAGAAACTCAGTATAGACTGTGGACAAAAGTCTTTGAGCATCTGTGCAGCCATTCTGATCATTTATGTTGAAGGAACCTGGAGAAAAAAAACATTGTTTTATCCTTCATAATTTGATAGCTGCTCCTTGTTAGAGGTCACCACAAAAAGAACAGTGAAGAGTATCAAAGACTTAAAGAATGGTGTCACCTTCCTCCCTGGATCAGAGCTGATGCTCAGGGAACTTCAGACCATGAGGATCTTTGAAGCTTTATTTGAGGAACCATAAGAAGAAAATTGTCCTTTTCCCAGAGGTTGCTGTAACCTGAAGTTCACCCACACAGCTCTAATTTCAATACAGAGAAAGATTGCCCAGCTACATCACTGCAATCAACTCACATAATTTAACAGCTGTTCTAATAAGCCTTAATGGCCTTGACCAGCCTCACCTGGGGCTTCTTCCCACATCTGTAGGCCCCGGAGCTCTGTTTAAACTCAGCCCAGGGCTAGTAATCTCTGATTAATTACGGAGAAGAGCTAGTTTCTGGCTTGGTTGCAGCCCTACATGCCTAAGGAGCCTTTGATTTTGACTTCAACTTGTAGGCTGACTCCTTAGCTCTGTCTCATTGCTATAGGTGTGCCTGGAGGTTGCTAGACCTGATCCTAATCCTGGCCTGCGGGTTCATATCTCTGCTTGACCTTGGACCTGCCTCATTGCTGTGCTGTTGCCTTGTGATGTGGACTTTTTGTTGGACCTAGCCCGTCTTTGGTCTGTCCTGCTTGCCTCCCTTGGGTGCTATGGGGTTGGGCTCTGGTTGGCAATACCTCTGCCAGGTGTGGGATTTACACCTTGGCTGCTGCCCCCTCTTCCCCTGGGGAGCAGCCCTGCTCTTGCTGTTCCCTGACAACAGCAGTACCTGCTTAGCTAGTCCATAAAGTGACTTGCCTTTGCTCCCCTTCTTGTCCCCTATGCCACCCCATGAATCCATACCTGCCTCTAATACTTCCACAAAAGCAACTATATTTGATTGTGGCTATCAACATTTTTCTATCAATAGAAATGTTAACCTGCAAGTACTGTTTTCCACTCCCCGCTTAGCACTCTAAGCGGGTATTTTGTTCTGAGGGAGCCCACTCCAGTCTAGAAATAAACATTCAGATTTATACCATTTTCTGGAAAAGCTAAAATTAAACTAATCCATTTGTTCTGAGAAAGGTTTGTGAAAGAATTTTGAAAGTACAGTATGTCAACAGCTGATATTGAAGCCTATATGGGGGGAAAAATAGGGTTCATGTTGCCAGTTAAGGAGCTGGTACAGCAGAAAGGCTCATGCATGACTTCTTTGCAGGTATTCTTTCATATGTTCTCTGGTTTTATTTTTCTGTGAAACTTGTACTTGGTTCTTGGGAAATGTGGTCCTTGAGCAGGGGTGTGGAGGGTGTCAGTCCAAGGGGGTCCTTTGTCTAACTTACTGTGGTCTCAAAGGGCAAAAGTGTGCTGGAGGGCTGGGGACAGCTAACAGGGTGCTCTCCAGGTAGACAAGAAAGGAAGAAAAGGAGCAGTGAAAGTGGTAAAAACCTGCAGAAATATTGGCAAACTTCACATAGATTTCTCAGCAGATCAATATTAGTGTAAAACTGTAAGATGCACAAAATATGCGCCTGCTTCCCCTGTCTTGCAGAGAGACCCAAACTCGAGTATCCGAGGCAGTGAGGCTTGGTTTTTAAGCTTTAGAAACCTACACCTCCCGTTGATGAAAAAGAGAACTGCAGGCACTCAGAATCACTCCTAAAGCCTTCCATTTTCTCTCCTGCAAGGTTAGCAGCAAACAGGCCTTTTGATTCTCTAATACCTCCCACCTATGACTTACGCAGCAGCATGTGGCAGTTATAGGAGGAAAAACAACTATATAACTATGTGATCATCCTTCGTGGGAAATACTGAAAAAGTGTAATGTAAAATAAAAAGGAATTTTATAAACTGGAGTGGACAGGAAAAATCTGTTTCTTTCTGCCTTGGTAGAAAAACTTAAGATGTGAGCAAAGAAAAACAAGGAGGATGAGTGATTTCTTCCCCCCCCCCCCCCCTCCCCCCCAAGTGCTATAAATATTTCTGGAGGTGCTTTAATGCAAATCCCTAAAAATGCATGTGGGCATAACTGTGTGTGTTTCTATGTATGGCTATCAACATAATGACAGTTTTGTACACTGATTTTGTCACCTCATGCAAATAGAACTCTCAGTTTAGTTAGCATAATTAGAAATAGACACTTGAGTGCTGGATTCTGTCCCTCATTCCTTGCCCTTGCAAAAATAACACATGTAGTCCTCAGAGAAAAAAGAGGCAAAAATGTGGAATACAATTAGATGACGATTCTCCTAATGATCTGCAAACTGTTTCCGTTGATTGCAGGTAGAGCTGTGAATGAATGTTCAGAACAGTGGGTCATGAAGTGGACACTCCTGGTCCTTTGGGTTCCTAAAAAATGTTTATAAACACAGGTAAGAATTTACATTGAATGTTTACAAGCAGAGGTTAGAATTCAAGTTCCACAAAGAATCAGGGCTAGGATTGTCACTGTCTGTATCATTATAGAATGCGTTATACAGCTGATAAATAGTTTAAAAACATAATTAAAATTAGCCTCTTAAATTTACATGACTATGTAAAGCTGCCTATAGAGATAGAAACAATTTAAGCATCTATTTTATAGGTACTTAAATGCTGCTACAGTAGCAGTTATACCATAGTAACATCATTGATCTCTTGTGGTATCAGTTGCTCAGAAAGAAGTTTCCCTCTAGTGTTCCTATTGGTTAGAAAAGCTATCCGAAAGAAAAGCAGCCCTTAATTTTTTATTTTCAAATATAGAGCTTTTATTTCAAGAATAACATAGTGAAATGCTTCCTCCTCTTCTGTTCTGAAACAGGAAATTTGCTGAACTGGTCTGCAAATTCCTCAAAAAGAGGTAAAAAAAGGTAAATCTAGTGTATGAGACACTGGGTCAGGTTTATCTTTAGTGTGACTCCACAGAAGTTAGAATATACATAAGAAAAGAAATAAACTGAATGTTATAGTCCATTAGGAAAGGGATCTGGACATGGATGTGAGTTTAAATTAATATTTTAAGAACAACAAAGCTGAGTTCTCTGTGATTCTTACATCCAGTGAGATGACACAAAATAGCTCCTGGAGTATATTTTATCTTGTGAGACTGAAAATCGTTGATAGAAGCTGATTGGCCGTGTGGCAAAATGGGTATAAAACCAGTATTTTAGTTTATATCCTTTGGGCCTGTCCTGCCAATCAAGAAATATCGGGAATAGGTTTCTAGAGCAATAGAACAAAGAGTGGGTGCAAATATCCCTCAATGCACAGATCATTTTGCTTTGATAAGTTGTGTGCTACTGCTTTCACATGTGTGAATACAGTCTTCCTCCAGATAAAACAGACATGGGAAACAGTGTAATTTCAGTAATTAATATCAGCTGTTGAGAGCAGGTCTGGTGAAACTTAACCCATTCTTTCAACAGATAGGCCCCAAAAGCAGGAGGAAAAACTACTCCATGTGCCTTTTTCTCCAAGGAGTTTGGGAGGTTTAAAGACATTATGGTGAGAACTACTTATATCCTAGTGAAATGGATGAGTAATAACACCATCCTTGCAGATTGCAGAGGAAATTGTGGGCACCACAGTATCTTGATGCTGTCATAGGCACTAAGAAACACTTGGATTTTCAAAAGCTATGTGGCTTCACCAAGGGTTGCATACCAAGTCTTTTTCAAAGCCAAAATTAAAACATACAACTGCACAGCCCAGTCGTGCTAGAAACTAGAAGTCCCCAGTTATCTGCACGCCTGATCTGGTACATGGAACAAATTCAAATAGCCCAGCAAAAACTTGGCTATATAATGCAATCCAGCTCCTGAATAAAAAGCATTCATATGGTCTGTCTTCTTATCTGCCAAGAAATTTCATAACCCTGATCTAATCATATAGAGGTGTAGTGCAGGTTGCCTTATAGCAATGATCCAATAACTCAGTTGATGTTAGTCTTGGTATTGCAGGGTACTTTCTGGGTCATTTTCTTACCTTGAACTGCTAATTCTTTGTTTCCTTCACTCCCATTGTCAATGAGACACAATCTTTGTATAACCACTCTCTGAGCCTAATGGGTACCTAGGTTATTACTGAGTGATAATGTAGTTTGTATTGTAGCACTATGTTTTTAAAGTTCCATGTATTCTCACATTATGACATGTATTTACCACTGCACACTGAATAGCAAGTTGCTAATAATTGAAAGGGAGATGTTCCTTGCAGGAAAAAACAACTGTCAGTAGATGGAAGGTCAAGGTCTGTGTACCAGTGCTCAGTGGGCACTGACAGCAAGTACCCTGTGGCTGCCAGCTTAAGACACTGTTTTATTGCCTGTAATGAAGAAAGAATCCTAGCCAATTTTCTGTACTGTTGCCTTACATCTCTCTATGACTTTCAGACTGAATGATGTGATTAGCTGAATCTGGAACCTTCTCTTCTGGATTCAGTTAAACCACCTCTGGTAGGTGTGATGTTTACCTCTGGCATATGAAGGCATCTCTGAAGATCAACCTTTGGATTGTAGGTTGATAAAGCAGCATGTGTCTTCACTTCCCACAGCCCTAATCCTGACTTGCGTTGTGCATGCACAGGACTAAATCCATGTCCAGGTTTGTGTTCAATGCAGTAGTATATCTATGCACTGAATTGTAGACTTATTGTTCATAAACTCAAAAAGGCTGTTTATTTAATAATTTGTATATACGATCTCACAAAAGAAAGCCCAGTCTTTGAGGGGAGCCTCTAGACTATGTCAGAATATAATATCTAACAGTAAAAAAACCTGTAGACTTAGTTACATAGCTCATTAACATGGTGCTGTGTAGATTTCCAAATGTTACAAAGAATACTTAGAAGAACTTTACTTGTAGAATTAAGAACAGAAGACATCAATTTCCGATCTACATTTATTTATAGAACCTGAATTCTGTCTTTTGCATGTCTGGCTAATACACAGACTAGGGAGACCTTTGTAGGATCATAAGATTAACCTCTCCCCCACCACTGCAAACTAGCCTAGCTGGTAGCTGCTGTAATAGCATGGTTACAGGAACAGAGGATCAATTATGCAAAATTATTTGAAAAAGACTCCATGTATATTTTCTGCTCCATGTATGTATTCCCCGGGATGATACTTAAGCTTTCATGCCTAACAGGAGAGCATTTTCTCTGTGTGCAGGCAGCTGTGACTAGATAAAGGACTCTGGGCATTAACATGGCCAGTCATTGATTAATATGGATGGTCATCTCCAAATTGATTATTGTAAAATCAGGATGGTCTAAAAAGGCCCAAAGGAAAAATCAACATACGCTGCTGCATTGAAAATTATTAATGCTAACTGTATATCACCAGTAACTGTGTTCAGTTTACAATACTTTCAGCTAAAAATCAATTCCCAGGCCCTTAATGAATCAAGCAGTCTTTATTGGCGTGAATAATAAACCATAAAGTAAATTATTTCAGGATGGATTCTCTGGAGTGGCAAAGAGCAGAAATGCATCTTTACGCTTGCTAGGTTTAGTATAAGAAATGACAGTCACAGTATATTTTCATACAGAGGCTGTATGTACTGAACACCCTTAAAATTAATTCACTTACAGAAAAGAGGTGCTGCAGGAAAGGTTTTGCTACAAACTTCCCCCCCCCCAACCCTCCCCTCCAAAAAAACCCAACCAAAAAAGGATGGACCTTCTAGAAGTCGTCTCGGTCTACAGCACAGACTAATATTGCAAAAGTTCCCATTTGTTTTCTTCCAGGTTCTCATGGCAGACTTGCCAAGATGCGACCACAGCGAATGGCCAGAGGCTGAGCTGGTTTTTTTTTCCATCTCCTTGGTGAGATGATTACCAAAGATTCCCCTGGACTATTTAAAAAAAAAAAAAAAGAAAAAGAAAACAACAAAAAAACAAAGAGCAGAAAACCCACGCTGTGGGATGCCATCTGCTCCCCCTCTTCAGCCGTTTATTCCATTCCCCCTGCCCAGCCCTGGACAGATGGTGTCCATCCCCTCCCAGCCCTCTCGAGGGACAGGGGACCTCACTCCTGCCTCTGTGCGGGGGATGAGAAACGGAGGTGTCGCAAGCTGGGGCGACCTGAGAGGAGGCTCCGGGGGCGATCCCGAGCCTTGCGGGGGGCGGCCGGGTCCTCCAGCCCTGCCGAAGGAGCTGCCTCCTGCCTGGGTTCAGCCGGGGAGCGGGGCCGGGCAGGTGGTTATTGTCCCCGGCGGGAAGATGGAGGCGGCTGGCGAGGAGCGGTGAACGCCGCGGGCTGCGCCGTGAGTGCCGGCGGGGCGGGGAAGGGAAGGGGCCGCGGCCCCCGGCCCGGTCCGGCCCCGCCGGGGGGGGAGCGGGGCGGGCTGCGGGCTCGGCTGGCAGGGGAGGGTGGGAGCGGGTTTGGGGAGGTGGGGTTTGGAAACCTCCTCCACAGGCTGCTGCTTGCGATGACCCCGGGGGGAAGGAGGAGGAGGAGGCAGGGGGGGATCGGCTCAGTGAATGAATGGGCGGCAGCGGCGGCGGCGGCTCCCCTGCTCAATGGCTGCTGGGCTGATAGGCGCCAGCCCCGCAGCCGGTGCCTCCTTCGCCCTCCCGTGTTTTGTCTCAGGCTCGCCCCGCTCGGGGCTCCCCAGACATGTTCAACCAGCAGCAGTTCCAGCAGCAGCTGCTGCAGCTCCAGCACCTCCTCCAGCAACAGCAGCAGCAGCACCACCACCCCCCGGCGCAGCAGGGAGGCCGGTAAGCGCCGCTACGCGAGGCCGGGGATCTCGGGCCTGTCCCGGGGGACCGCTCTCCTTCGCCTCCCTCCCCTCCGTCGCTCCTCGCCCCGCGAAAGCTGCGGCGGGGCTGGCTGCGGGCCTGCCCTCCCCCGGCGAGGAAGGCGACAAAGGGAGGCGGGGGCCGGCGGGCGGGGGCGCGGGGGGGTGCAGGCCTCGACCGGAGCAGAGCCGGGGGGCTGGAGGCCTCGAGGGGCGCCTGGGGAGGAGGGGGGTGGCCGGAGGGGCCGGGGGGCAGGAGGTGGTGTGTGGGGGGCGATGCCTGAGGAAGGGGGGGGGGGTGCTGTAAGGCGGGAGAGGCCGGGCCGGGCGGCACACCCCGCTGTGGGGAGGGCGGGCGGGCGGCTGCTGCCGTAGCCGTTGAACTCTTCCCCCGGCGCTCCGGAGATGCCCCTCCGGTCGTCGGGTCGCTGCCGCCGCCGAGCCTCCGAGGGCGCGTAGGGTGACCCCGGGCAGACCCCGTCGGAGGGGAATGCTCCGAGGCCGAGCGTCTCCCCTCACAGCGGGTGAGGGCCCGGGCGGCCGCCGGGCTGAGGCAGCGAGGAGGGGGCTCGGGGGAAACCGCCTTCTCCTCGTACCCACCCAACGGAGCCGCCCTAAATGGAGAGAGACACACTTTATTTTATTCTTGAACTTCGCTTATTTATTTATTTTCCTTCTCTGGCTGGGTCTCCCGGCTCTGGGTGAGATTATTGAACTTACTTTTGCAGTGGCACCAGCGCTGAGGATGTGACTGAGCACTGTGGGGCAGGGAGGGGACGGAGAAAATCATGTTTTGTTTGTTGAAAGGCAAATGACATCTTCCAGAAATAAAAAGGCAGATAACCGCGGTTTTCCTAAAAAACGCAGGAGGTAAAATAACTGTCTTGGATAGGAGCAGTTGTCCCTGATGAGCTGACATTTGTAGAACTAACACAAATTCTCTGAAATAATGCGTTTATTTGCAGTTACTGTTATCTTTAAAGCCTTATGCTCTGCAAATTCAAAGAAATGGGATGTGAATTTAAGAAGAAAGTTAATTTGTTATTTAATAAATTGTAATGATTACTTTATACTTAGAAGGCATATGTCTCTGAGGTAAATGTTTGTATTTCTAGTAGAACCAAAAGATTCCCACCTCTAAATCTTTTTAGCATTATTATATGTCTTATACTGTAAACAAAGCTGCCCTTAAAATGCCAGTATGGGGCTGACTGCTGGTTAACATGGATGCATCTTACACCTTTAAAAGTATGGTTTTTCTGGTATCAATATCTCAGCTCTGAGACTGGAACAATCTAGAGCAGCTAACGTGAAGATGAGCTGCTGTATATTCTGTTAAGAGGGTTGGGGTTTTTTTGTCAGCATGGATATTTTGATCCATGTTTGTACCTCTTTACAGCCCTGTCAGATTTAGCTGTGTCAGCAGTTGTGCTTAGAGGTGGGCCTGACCTTGCAATCGCCTGAAGAAGTGCCTGTCAGTTTCTTCAGACTTTTCTCTCATGTCTGCTCCACCCTCCTTAGAAGTGGAGAGTTCTTCTCTGCTCGCTTCTTCCTCCTCGTGCTTTAAATATGAAGGCCGTGCTTTATTTTTCCATCTGGTTCTTGCAGTTAGGGGGCACCGTTTACAGTTATGACCTGTCTGGCTCCGTGTGGGAGGCATCGATTTGGAAAAATGTGCTTTAAGCTACTGAGAAAACTCCCTGGTTTTTAGAACTACTTTTTTTGTTGTTGTGTTAAATGTAGCTGCTGATCTAGATCGCTCGTTTCTACTGACGAGCTGCTGCATAATTCTGTAGAACTGCAGTCAGCTCCTGGGCTTTTTTTATGCTGCTTGACAGGCTTTATGTGGGCTTGGTGCTAAGGAGTTCTCTCTGACCTCAAATTCCTTGATAGACAATCTGTCAGCTTTGGAAATTCCAGGAGAGTGGAAGAAAGAGGATACAGTGCCGGTGTATGGTATCTTTTCATGCATGTATATCAGCATTTCGTCTGTCCTTTGCTCCTCTGTTTTATACTTGTTAGGTGCCTGGAATTGAAGGGTACAGTTTTTATTGGGTTCTTATGATTAATGCTGCCTTTTCCAGGGGTTTGCCACCACCGCAACAGCAACAGATGCTGAGCTTACGGGCAACAAATCAACCATCGCTGCTCAATGCCAATCCTATGCTTCAGCGGGCCTTACTCATGCAGCAGATGCAAGGTACTGTCGTTATGGGAGACGCTTACTTATTGGAGTTATTTAATCATCCTTCATGGACTGAAACCATAGTATGGCTATTTCTTGCTGAACCATTGCAGTCCTTGTATTTGGTAGTTCTGTTTGTCGTCTTTTTTTTTTTTTTTTTCCTCTTCAAATTTGTCCATAGTCCACATCACAGAGGTTCTTCAGTTGTTGAAAATCCTGTGTGCCCAACTGTTCACAACCAGGAATAGCACTAGAAGGTGTCAGGTTAGATACGAAATACATGCCTTCCCTCTTAGACTTGGTGGAGCGAATATTTTTTCATCAATATGTTTAGATAAAATACTTAGATTTTTATTATTTGTTCATCTTTCTTGGTTGGAAGGTTAAAACAGTTTATTTCATTGTCTGTTACATACATGCTAACCTTGTTTGCAGTAGATGCTTGTCTTTATCTAAACTTAGTGCAGTACAAACAAATAAAGTATACTGTGGTGGAAAATGGTTCAGGTTCAATTGTCCTGTGAAATTTCGATTCCCTGAAATGACTGTCATTTGTGTGGTAGATAATATTGCTGTGCTTCTATCACTGTGTCTCCACAAGTGGATTTTTTTTGCCAGATGTGATGTTTTCAAAACAAATTTATGAAGCCGCCTTAATAATAGCATTGCTAACATAAAGATATTAGGAATAAAGCTGGTTTTATTTTTGCTTGTGTCTTAACCTGACAGCTCTTTTCAACACAGAAAATCACTACCTGGGATAGTTTTAATGTGCCTCGTTTAGATTAATGCCTGCAGTTTTTGTCTTGCCTGTGAATCATGCCCAGATGTGAAGACAATAGATTTATTCTGCATGTCGTTAACTCCTTTTGTTCTCACTTGCCCATTTAACGAGAAAGCTCTCTAGTGACTCCAGTGGCTCTCTACAGATCTCTCTCAGGTTGTAGGGAAACTGGCAGTGAAAAAGGACAAGCCACGCTCTGAAGATTGGTGTATATATTTGTGTCAGGAAAAAAGTCTGACTCCACTTTAGTCAGCCATACTCCTTTCAGATACATTTGATGTTAGTGTGGGCTGACCTTTTCCCTAAGGCGAAATCTCTTATTGAGAAGTTGTGTTTAAATAGTATGCCAAGGACCTGAGGCAAATTAGATACAAGAGCAGGATAAGGTATGTTAATAAATACTCTACATGCACTTTGTCTTAGCATTGTTCATCTTCTTTTCACCTCTACGTGCTGAGTTGAGTTGCAACTTCTCTTTCAATGATCTACACCAGCTAGCCACCAGTAACATGTAATATGGTTGCAATGTCCAGTGTAGCCCTTCTTAGGAATCTGAAATTTTTCAGTCATTTGGTTTTGGGTTACATGTAAGAATATCTGATGCTGTAGTATTTCTCTACCTGGGAAGCATCAGCATAAATAATTAATTGACTCTATGTGGCTTCAGCAATGGTAATAGGAAAAAATAAATACTTCAAGTTGAAATGGATGTGCGGTTCTTTAAAGGTACTAAACCAAGAGCAGGAGATGATTTCTTGCTTTACAGACTTTTTTTAATACAGCTGCATCTTTTTACAGTGAGAGATTATGGTAATAAGAGATTAGATTACTTTTGAAGACAAACATGGCGCAGTACTTCCTGTGGTGTTGCAGGCTTTAAACAGTGTAGCTTGTTTTTTCAGATTTTGGGTATCTGTCTCCAAACTTCTCTGCCCTGTTTTGACAGCTTCTAAAAAGCCAGAGTATGCACTAATTTAAGTGAGAAATAAAAAATTGCAATACAAGTCCAGGTTCCCAGAACGCTGGACAGCTTCTGAGAGTGTAGCTGAGGCATCTGTGCACTTCCATTCCCTCGCCCCTGAAATGGGGATAGCAAGGACTGCCTTCGTAAGAAATTATTGAGACTTAGTTAATAGTCTGTGGATGCTGAAAAGAACTGTTCAGAAAGCAGAGCATTATAATTGGAAATGGCAGAGTCTCAAGTGTCAGAGTTTAGGTTGACATGTTGAGCTTGCATGACAACCAGGTGGCAGAGAGGACTGTGGAATCTCTTGTTTGAAAGGTCCAGTGTTGTTTTACATGAAATGTTGTTACTGGCTTGTGTTAAATGGCATCCATACTATGGTGTGAGCTGCCAGCTGCACAAATGTGGGATGAATTTTCCTTTTTTACAGAGAATTTTTGTAAAACGAGACCTTGTTTGTTGGAAACACAAGCACTAGTGTGCTCAGATCAAATAATTGCTCTAATGATCTTAGCCTGCAGTGACAACTATAATTAAATAGCCTGATACATAGTAATAGTTGCTATTACATCAAATTGTTCTGTGTGGGCTGAAGAGGGTAGAGCATAGAGCACCCATACAGTGCCCAGTAAAGTGCAGGGTCTTGTGTGGACGAGCCCTTCCCCTCTCTACCTGCTGCTCGTACAGGTAGAAGATTTTCTCTCTCCTTTGCATGCTGCAGCTGGTGATATGCGTGTGTTTGCATTTGTAGGAAATCTGCGTGGATTTAACATGACAGCGCCAGCGCTGCAGCAGTTTTTCCCTCAGGCTACAAGACATTCCCTCCTGGGGCCACCACCTGTTGGGGTCTCCTTAAAGCCCACTCGGATGGGCTTCCCCAGCCTTCCCTTCCAGCGGCAGAACCGGACCTTTCGCAAGGTGGGCTTGTAGTTTCCAACTGTTTGGGGGCTTTGTGCTCCTTTTGCACTTGCAGCAGTTGACTGTATCATAGGTGGAGAACAAAAGAGAAGAGAGAGAGCCTTACAGTGAAAACTACCTTTTGCACCATGCTGCTGACCCAGAAATGCAGGAATAAGTCTATCCCTAAGGTTCTTGTCCATATTTACATTTATGATGCAAACGTTTCTTGTCACTTCTTGCCCAAGAGAGAGAACTCCTCTTAGCAGAACTGTTTAAACCTAAGGTATAAAAGGAGCCTTTAGAAGTACCAGCTTCAAAGTAATTATAATAGAAGAAATCCTGGCTGAGTGCTTTGCTCTTCACAGAGGCCAGTGTTCTGCCCCATTAGCCTTCCAAAGCAATTTCTTGTTCCCAAATGACTTGCTCCTACCAATTACATGTCACTCTGCCTCTTTGGGCTGTTTTCTCTTTTTTGAAGATCAGGATCATATTTGTTCTTGTGGATTTTGCAAAATCTAAATATTTTTTTGGGGGTAAAAAAACCTTTCTCAATTTCCACCATTAAGAATTCTTCTATATCCTGGAAATGGTTCTTGGATTAATTGATCGTTACTTCCCTCCTCTTAGATTAGCTTTTGCATATTTGGTCCCATTCTGTCAAAAAGATGTGGTGGATAAGGTAGACTTCCACTCTTGGACTGTAGTTTCTCCAGAGTTGAAAGGAAGGGGGATTATTTTGGACTATTCTTTTTCCCTGCCCGTGCACTCTTGCCAGAGTTAGTCTAAAGTGACCCTACTCTCTGCAAGCAGCTGGGTCTCCTACAGCTGCTACTTAAAGCACTGGAGAAATATCATGGGCTGCCTGTGGAATTAAAGTGCATTGCTTTGTTTAATGATGTAAACTTACTTGAAGCAAGGCAGTCCATTGTAAACCATCTAGTCCTTTCCATTACTGTGTGCTGGAACTCCTGTTTCTGCCCCACAGTAAAACATGGGTGCTTTGGGCAGTGTGTTGGGTTTAAGGAAGGACCAAGAGCTGGCAGTGACTCTCTGCCCATTGCAGGACTTCCAGAGGGTCCCTGACAGGAAGCGGGAACTAGATCCTGGTTCTTCATCTCAGACACAAGGTGATGAGAAAATGGAAATCCCAGAGGTAGTGCAAGCAGGGTCAGAGCAGAACAACTCCTCACCATCCACAGGTAAGGGGGAGCCTGTAGTGAAAGAAATGCTAGTCATTATAAAATTCTCTTAGCTATTCCTGCAGCAAAGACTGGAGATGACTTTAGTCTTAACCAGCTACATTCCTTGCTAATTGTAAATACTTAAACTGCCTCTGATAGCTCTCTGCTATGTGCTTTATATATCCTTTTTACCTGGATACTTTTGGTTTTTATAAGCTAGCTCTGTATCTCTGGCATGGAAGCCTCTCAGAAGTCACTTTGACGGTGAGCCCCATTTAAGATGGGGGGAAAAAAAGAAAACTGGTTTGAAATTAAGGCATTCACATTGCCTTACCCATGCTGAACTCAACATCTCATGGAGTCAAACACGTGAAGCAGAACCAGTTGCAAGCAATATGGTAGGGAAAAGATGAGTTGAAAGAGTACTTGTAATCCAGTTGTCAGAACAGAAACTGCTGGCACTGAATCTCTTACAGTGTTGGATGCAATACAGATGTGGGAATGTTATTTCTGACTGATGAGTGCCTAATCTAAAAATGGAGGCATATGATGAAGTTGTGACCAGCGTATATGCAGTGGTGAAAATTACCTGATTAAATGGTTGCTGTCAGATAGATATGCCACCTTGACTTACATTAATGTTCCTATGATCTGAGCTCTTGTCACCTAGGTATAGGACTAAGACCCACTTAGTAGACATAAACATAGATTTCTTTCTGGATGACAACTTCATACAGTGGCATCTGCAATAAAACTCAAATCTCTTAGATCATTATCTAACCTTGTCACTACAATTCTCAAATTCAGAATAAGCAAGTGTATAGTAGTATTTGCTCTAACAGAGCTTTATTGGCATTGGCCATTCAGCTAGGGAACATGCTTAAGGCAGCACGGTCTGCTTTGCTAAGGAGATCTTCTTCTGTGTTCCTGCAGAGCCAAGAACTCCAACAGAATCTGTGTTGAACATTGAGCCTGCAGCAAAAAGACTGAAGAGGTATTTATTGAATTGGATATTGAAATAGTTACTTGGTTTAGAATTATTGTCTAATTTTATTTTCTAATAATTAGGGCTGTACTGTACTGGCCTGATGTCTAGCATGTAGGAGGTATTTCAGATATTCATGGACAATTTGGAAGATTCATGATGCTGAGATCCAGGGTGTGTTGTAGGGTCTCTGCTATGGGTGATCCAACTACGGGAATGAAAAAGAAGAGATGCAGCTCATGTAAATGTGCAACAAGGATTCTTGTAAGAAGCAGAGAGGTTATTTTCTGTTCTGATACATTTCTCTAATTTTCTTCCCTAAATGTCAAAAGGGAAATGAACAGCCACATATCAGCAGAGAGGGAAAGCCTTGGAATTTGTTAGGTGACAGTAGGTGTAGGATAGGGTAGTTTATTTTGAGGAATGAGAGTGGGAAGGGAATCAATACTCCCTAGTATCCAAACCTGTATCCATGAAGAGTTGAGTTCTGTATCCCTTCTGCGAAGATTGTCTCGCCTGTACCCCTGTCTGTTGGGTAAAAATAGACAAAGGCAATCCTATTATCCGCAAGGGATGTGCAGCGCGCAGGCATGCTGGCCATGGCAGGCCCGTCTTGGCACTCCCTGCCTCCCGGATGGGTGCAGGAAGGAACAGATAAGGCTGTATTGCCATCTAGTGGGAAGGCATGTCACGGAGCTCCTGGTGCCATCTGCACGGTGCTGTACCTCTCCCAGAACTGTCGCTGTTAGCTGGTGTGGAGGGAGAGGAGGAGGGAGTGAATACAGATTTTTGGAGGCATTGATTTGAGAATTCTCCAACATATGTTAATGATTGTGAGTCAGGACTCCTGGGTCCTCTTATCTTCCCTGTTAACAATTCACTGTGTGGTTTTGGACAAGTTTCTTCACCTCTGTTTCCCATCTGTAGATTAGAGATTAATGGCTAGCTTTAGGGAGAATATTCCAGGATTACTTTGATGTTTGAATATTACCTTGATCATGTAAAACATTACAGAGTGATAAATATTATGTGAGCAGGGACTATTGTGCATTATGGACTCTGATTAGTAAGAAAGTGAATAAATTCAATTAAAGCTAAGTCGAATGCATTTGAGCGTATGCTTTGTTAATCTGTTTGTCAAAGCTAATTTAATTTTAATTACATTAATATTTAGTAGGGTATTAATCAAAGTCCTGTTACATACATTGAAAAAAAGAATCAAGTCTGAGGAATGACAGATCTCACTGCAGCAAGACTGCTATTAGGAAAATCCTTCCCTAAGCAGTAGTTAGCGACTGCTGGATTTGTGCATATATTATGGCTGGTATTTACTTAGAATAGATCATACCTTAGCTTTTTTTTGAAGTGTTTATGTTTACTTCCAATGAACAGATGATGGATCTCTGAAAAAAATAGTTTACTGTTCTCATATTGCCCTTCACAAATGATAAGGGCATTCCCCTCATCCATGTCACAAACTTCTGTTTCATGCTTCGTCGTTCCATTTCCCTTTGGCCAGGAATACCATCCTCCTCCATTTCAGGTTTTTCCCACTTCTGCCTTTTTTCATATGTGCCATCTGTATGCCTGGAACAACATCCTCATTCCAGTGCAGAAAGCACTCATCATCTTCAAATCCTCCTTGAACACCCACTTCTTCTAGCATGGCCTGACAAGTATCCATATAATAGCATTTTGTCCTTAGATCATGCTCGTGATGGCTTTTGCTTCCCTAGATTGCTCCTTAGATTTGCAGTTTAGACTGCAAACCCTTGCCCTGGAGTGCTGTCACGATCTGTGTGTGGTATAGTGTTGAGCCTGCTGGCAGCACTTGACAAATAATGTTAATGCCAGACACTCTTGTTTTCTTCGTGTTTGCACTGCCCAAACCCTGCTGCATATTTATAGCCATGTAACCCAGTTACATTATCACTTATCAATCTGATAAATTATGCGATGCGTGTGTGTTTGGATCACTGGATGCAGTACCTGCACAGTCTGCATTCTTGCTTGTGTAGAATGTGCTGCTCCCCGTTGGCAGAAGGACACCAGCGGGTGGGATATCGAGTCAGCCTGAGAGAGAAGACACTCAAGCCATGGTGAAAAGTGTTAGCCCTGGTAGAAAAATAGGGGCTTGAGAAAGATATTGTAAAGTACACTTTGTGCCCTCTGGAAGTCAACCATTTATTCTCAGCAGTCCCCTCAGGATCTTTTTTTTTCTCCTTAGCAGATCGCCAATACCAAATAAAACCCAGCAAAGTCCCTTTGATTTGTATCTTGTACAGTTCCACTTCCCCCACAAGCAGAACTGTAGGGACTCTGGAACAAAACACAACTGATACGAATAGAGCAGGCAGTTATGATGAAAACCCTGTAAGACACCATTGAGAACACATTCAGTTCCGACAGGTCTCTGTTCCCTCGTGCACAGAGCAGCCTGGAGTACTGTCCGAGTATTGCAGTTTCCCTGCAGGTCACCAATCAAGACAGGAGTGAGCTCTCAGAGCTCTTACTAAGAATATTTCCTGTACTTACTCACTGCAGGCCTCTTGCAGGAGAGGGCAGTGAACCAAAAAATTGGTTGTAACCTTCTTGTCCAGATTATTTGGCTGCTGTTTCTGAATCTGTTCTAGAATGCCCACTCTTCATTGTTATAATTTATTTCTGCCGAATCCTTGCCTGAAATGCCACTTCCATTAGCTTATTGATGTGGGGGTTTCATAGAGAGTGTGGTAGTTTAGACCCCAGCCTGTGCCTTGGTGTGTCTTCTGAATCTCTTTGTCTATAACATGGCAAATAATTTTCTTGATACCCTTGAAGTGTGACCGAGGAGTCCGCATTAGAGGATGCCACAGACAGCAAGGAAGTAGGGGAGTCAAGCACCTGTGTCCAAGCTGATGGTGAGTTGCTGAGCACTGTGATTTGTACTTCTGGGCACTCCTTGCTGGTACTGCACCTGTAGATCAGCATCTGTAGATCCCGTGGGTTTAATCAGAAATGTCCCTCCTGCAGTCATACAGGATGGGGAAAGGAGGAGAAAATACAAGAACCAAATCCAGACATAATCCCCTAAAACCTATTGCCTACCAAATGCAAAGAATGGGAAGTTTCCCTCTTTAGTAAGGATTTATTTGGAGAAAGATTTTTGAACTGGGCTTATGGCTGACAGCACTGTGAGGAAAGCTCCCTGACTTCATTCAACTGCTGCTTTGTTTTTTCTGTCATTGCTATTTTGATTTAAGGCAGCTAAAAGGACTCCCTCTTCCTAGGTCCAGACAATGCAAAGGAGTACACAGCTGAAGATCTCTCTAAGGAGAGGAAATTCTCTGAGGAACCAAAGGCTCCTGAGGTGAGTAGACACCACTCCATGCAGGGGTGGTGCAGAACATACAACCTCCCCCTCCATCCCAGAGAAGCCCGTTGCCACTGGGAACCAGATGGCACCCACGTCTGGAGCTCTGTCTCCTGCTGTAAGCTGTTGTCCCTGGCAATAAGGCATAATATGTCTGCAATTAATGCGCAGTCTGCTCTGACTTGCTGCTTTTGTACTTCTGCTAGCCTGCACCTTACCTACTGCTGGCTGTTTGTGGATGCTGAGGTTCATTAAGATTTCAGTATTCATCTGGAAAGACAGAAAGTTGAATCGAAAGAGCCACTGAAAAATATATGTATTGAGGGCCGTACCTAAATACATCCTTTATGTTGCTGAAGAGCAGATGTAAAAAAATTCAGGTGATGGTAGTAAAGATGCCGCTGCTGTGGCACTTGCCGTCACAGCTGGCATGGGCAGATAGTGGGAGTCTGTGCTTTTGAAAGGCAGCTTGCAAAAATGAGACACAGGTAAAGCCAGCAACCTGAGAGTCTTTTGCATGAAATACCTTGCTCACATGCTAGATGTTAAAGCAGGATCTTATGCTGTGTAAATCTGTAAGCAAAGATTTAATCCATGGTGTGAATCAGGCTTGAGGAGGAATTTGTTGATGTGATCAAATGTATCATCCTGGCCTTGTTTGAGTTCCTTACTCCATCAGGTGCGGTGCTGAGCTGCCTTTAGTTCTGCAGTGGAGAAATGTGAGCTAATTGTGTCCCTTACCCCAATGCATTGTTTGTTGCTCCAGTCTCCAGAGACTGGATCATACAGTGTCTACAGAGCCTGTAGAAACAACCATCTGTACTAATAAGCCTGGTGCTATGACATGGGGATCATTGATTTAGCAGTGTTGGGAGAAAGAGTGTGTACAAGTCTTTCTGATCAGCCTCATGTGGATTTAAGCTTAAATGCATTTTCTTAAGTGGTAGAGAGCCTAGGTCACATACAAAAAGCAGGTGTAATTTTTAGTGTCTTCTACTGAGAGATTGGACTTAATCTTGACTCCTTTTGGCAGGTGTTGAGCTCTGGAGGTTCGCTGAAAGTGACTATCCAGCAGAGCAGTGAGAGCAGAGCTATCAGTACAACAGCTCTGAAACCAGGGCACTGGACCTGTGAGGTGGGCACAGCTGATCCCAACCCTGAATCGGTCCTTAAATTCTACTGTTATATCTGCAAGACCAACTGCTGCAGTCAGCAGGTAAAAATCCACAGGTCTGACTGGGATATGGGTGGTCAGGAGAAGTGAGTTAGATGGCTGGCTGCCATGGGGAGGTGCAGCAGGAGACATGTTAGCAAGGGCTCATGCTTCAGGAACAAGGAACATAAAAAATGACGACAAGCATGTAGATAAAATAAAGCTCTCCTGAAGAGCTGGCAAGCAACCTGCTAGAGAGCGAATGTGGGTGGATGCACAGGCAGCCATGCTCTTAAGCTTTTATACAATTTCATTGTTAAACAGCAGTCAAGAGAATGGAAAGCATAGCTCATACTTATTATTTTCTGTATTTTGAATACATTTAAATTTTTTTTTCTCCTAACCTCTCTTTCAGAATTTCCAGTCCCACATGGCTGGAATTCAGCACCAGCAGCGACTTGGGGAGATTCAGCACATGAGCAATGTTTGTTTTGTTTCACTGCTGCCCATGGTGAAGGAGCAGAAGGTGCTAGCAGAAAAAGATGGGTAAGTGTTGGCCTGCACCAGAAAACTCAATCTGAAATTGGACCTACATAGGTTTCAAAATTCCTCATTGCACCAGGGCGCCCCTGTGTTCTAGGTAAGGTACAAAATCCCTTTGGTTTCAGGGGCCTTAATCTCCTTCAGGCAACTTTCTTCCTGCTGAAGGATACCAGTGTTGACTTTGACCTGCGGTGTAGTTTTTAATACCGTAGATCAGGTTGGAGGCTTATTTTAACTGGTGCCGTTCTGTCAGCATGAGCTAAAGCAAGGGCTAAAGGGCTGGGAAGGGGAGAAGATAAATCCAAGCCTGTAAATATAGGAATGCTGGGGAAAACAATGCCAAGAACAGATTGCAAACTGCAGTATTCCATGTAGAATGTAAAAAGGTGTGACTTACAGATATGTCCGTTGTCGCTTCAGAGAGACCCAGCAGCGATGGTGTAACACTTGTCAGATACACTTCACAGGGGATCTAATCAAACATCGCAGGACCCAAGAACACAAGGTAACAACCATAGCATGGATTTCATTTTTGCACTGACCATTCGTGGGGATTGAGTGGAAGTGTCTAGCATCTCCTGCTCCCCAAACAGCAAAGGAAAAGTGATTGGAACGGAGAGATGCACATAAAGTTCTGCCAGTAACATCCCCACTGTCTAAGGGCACTGCCATGCTGCCTCCTGCCTCTGAACACTGGCACTGTTGGAGCTTCCAGTTGTCACGCTGTGTCAGTATGGCCTGAAGCACCTCTAGTTTATAATTCTTGACTTTTCTCAATAAATATGGCCTATCATACTCACCTAATCAATTGAATGGGGGAATTGGTGGGCAGTCTGTAAATTTTCAAGCTAAAATGTAGGCAGGCCATCATATTTATTGGCTCTTAGGGGAGAAGTGCCAGAACACCTTTTATAAACCACATTTGTTTTACTCTGCATGTTTGCCATCTTTTTGGCAGATAAGAGCTAGGGAGTCCTTTCTGCTGAAAAGAAGACTCTTCTTGGTGGGGTCCCTGTTTTAGATGCAAGGCTGTGACTTCGTTTCATCCAAGATTTATCCGCATTCCTCTGAAATGGTACCTCTTGTGACTTACTGAATTGTCCTTCTTTCCTTAGCTGGCCAAACGCTCACTTCGTCCTTTCTGCACTGTCTGCAGCCGCCACTTCAAGACCCCTCGCAAGTTTGTGGAGCATATGAAGTCCCCTGAGCACAAACAGAAAGCCAAAGAGGTAATACTGCCTGAGTGGAGAGCTGTGCAGGACTGGAGACAGCTACACTGTGGAACAGGTTAACTTTCTGCTTCCCTGACTATTGCAGGGATGAAAGGAAGACATGCAGTTCTTCCACCTGTTTTCATTTTTTCATCTTTTGCTGGACTTCAGTTGTTAGACCTTAAAGAAATTGAGTGGAAAAAAAGGGGCAAGGAATTAGACGTGTCTAGAAGCAAGACAGCTTTGTGCATCTCTTGCAGTCCCTTCTACTTGTCAAATGTAGTCTGTTCAGAGTTTGGGGCCTTCCTTGGTTAAATGGAGAGTACAAAGTTGATCTGATCTTTCTTTTCTGTACCTGACAGGTGAGGCTAGGAGAGAAGGAGTTGGGCAGCCCAGAAGATTCAGAGGAGTTGATCACAGTGGATGCTGTTGGCTGTTTTGAAGATGATGATGATGAAGAGGAGGAGGAGGAGGGGGGAGCTGGTGAGGAGGAAGACCTTGATGTAGTGCTGATAGAGAATGAGGATTCTGCTGCCAAGCAGGTATGCCTTGCAAAAGGAGAAAGGGTGACCTGTCTGAGAATCTGCTGTGGGATCCTGTGACTTAGTTGGTCTTGGCTGGTTGAGCTCAGGGTTTCAAAAGTCCAGTCAACCTTCCTTGCACCCCACAGCAGGAGGGTGAGGGCTCTGAAGTTCTTCCAGAGCACAGGGCAGTGCAAATGAGAATCAGGCACTATGTTTGGGATGCAGGAGGGTGTTTCTGCTGTGCTGTACAGCTCCTACTGGTGTCTTCAAACATTATGATGTTGTTGAGGAGCATAAGCAATGTTTTTTTCAAGGGAAAGAATTTCTGACAAAGATATTGACATAGTCTCTTTGAATAGCCCAGCAGTAGCTTAGTCTCATAGGAAACATATGTGTGGAGGTTTATCTTGATAAATATTTTCCCAGTAGAGAGCAGTTACCAAGAAGGAGATAACATGGCTAAGCTACTTCAGGCTTGGAATGCAAGGGTTGTTTTTAACCCTTGTAATGAAGTGGCCTGCTGACATTGGGGTTTGTGTCTGGCCCTAACCAGATGCTGTGCAAATCCGTCTCTGGTATGTGAATCCTCTGTTTTGCTCCCAAGCTTACTAGAAAAATGTAAGAGCCCAGGAAGGGAATTGGCATAGATACAGTAGGCACTAATTTTCTTTTGGTTTCCAGACTGGGCTGAAGGAAGTGTCTTTGGAGGATTACGAAGGAAGTGAGAAGTATTGTCCAGACACAGCCTATGGTAAGCAAGCAGAGTTAAGCACAAAGGCCCACAGAGCCTTCTCCGGCCACATGCTGTATCTGTAAGAGAGGACCTACTGCTGTAAGGACTTACTGGGCCATAGTGCTCCAGCATCTGCATCGGACTGGTGCAGGTCACTGCTCTGCCTGGAGAAAGGGCCAAATGTTGCTTTATTACTGTGTGATAAAACATAAGGATGTGATTGATATTTGTGAGCTGCCTTTTGCTTTGAAGAAGAAAGGATGAGAGCCAGATACCTTACTTACTAAGGTAGGAAGTGGAACAAGTAGGGCCCGAGTACTGAAGAAAGTAGGTAGCAAATGAGGGATGCTCTGGAAAGACGGACCCTGAAAGCATATTGATTAGAATGCTTTCCCACAGAAATGCAGTTTGTATAGAGATACTGAGCAGTAATGACAGTATCGAACTCTCTGTCAGAGCCCAGACTGTGCATGTTTCCTCCACTTCAGAACCCCCACGCTCTACCTAGTGGTTATTCAGACATGTTGCTGGACTGGTGGGCAGTGTTGCCTCCAGATGGCTGTCTTGGGTCCCAACCCTATAAGCGATTCTGACTCCAAACCTCTAACAGCCCCTCGTGTTCTGAGGAGGGCAGCTCTGCAGAGGCTGTTTTGTGCCCAAGGAGAGCTCTGTTTACACCAATCTTCCATATCGCTGTAACCTTCCAGTATCGTGTGGCAGATGGAATAATGATTCATGCTGTGAATGTTCTCTGCGTGTTCCTCTTGCGCGCCTGCTGTCTTCTGCTTGGTTTGATCCCATTACATTAGATCACATGTTCTCTGTAGTTTTCCATTGTATTCTTTTTTCCTTTTTTCCCCCCCTTAATGCTCTGTGTAGTTTCTTTGCTCTGGCAGCCAGATTTCTCTCTGAATATCAACCACACAGCCATTCCATGGTAAGATGAGATATTCAGCAAGTCATCTTGCAAATCCGTGATTAACAGAGGCAAAGCTTTCCACTTTTCTTTTTCTCCTTCCCTTCCCCTTCCCTTTTAACATGCTTTCATTATTTGAGTTCCATTCAATGTGATCTGTGATTTCCCTTCCCCTCCCGTTTCGCAGGCCTGGATTTTCTGGTCCCCGTCGCAGGTTACCTCTGCAGGCTGTGTCACAAATTCTACCATAGCGACTCTGCTGCCCGGCTCGCACACTGCAAGTCCCTGATGCATTTTGAGAACTTTCAGGTTAGACCCTTTGGCGATTGCATGGCCTGGCATTTGTTACCCCCATGCGTGTCTTCAGCGAATCCACCACGTTAGCTGTCTTGTCTTCAGTTCATTTCCATCATCCTTGGTGTCCACTGTGCCATAGCTTTCTCCTGGTGTGCTTTGTGTTTGTCTCCCATCATCCCTGTAGATCTAAAACCAGTCTAGTCCTGCTTCCCAGCTACTGCTGCTGTCATCTTGTTGCCCATTTCTGGCTGGAAATCTTCCTCAGAGTGTCTGCTCTGTTTGCTGAACCTGTGGAGTCTGTTCTTCAGTCTAGGCCTCTTCTCTGTTAGACAGATTACACGTGGGTCAAGATGGGGAAAGAACAAGAGACAGAAGCTGTTCCTTTTAAAGAAAGCTGGTACATTTGCATCTTCTCATGCGATACTGCAGGAACAGCTCCTTTAGCCAAAATTGTGGGTGTGATTCATCCATGAAGGGGCCTGGTAAAATCAGATACTCATCTTAGAAATCTGGAAATTTAACATTACAGACTCTTTATGTGATGGAAGCTACAAGCTGATGAGAATCCATTTGGTCCCCAGGGTCAGCCTGCAACAGGAAGTCAGTCTGTCTGTCTGTCTGCTACCCTTTCCTAGAAACTCCTTAGCACAAAGCTCTGCCAACTGATGCTGTTCCTTTGCTTTACTGGCTCCACCTAAAGAAGCCGTATTGCCCCTTGCTGCTTTTGTATCTAGAAGCTTTTCCTACTGGGCTGGCCTGGAATCTGCCTCCATTGTTCTGTCCTTGTTGACTTGCCAGGGGGTGAGGGGCCTGGATTAGTACCTTGTGGTGGGTATGCAGGGCTTGCACTGTCTCTGCCCTCTCCCACGACCACTGCCTGGGCCCTGCCTCTGCAGGAGAATGGTATTCCCTGACCCTGGCAAGGAGGGAGGCTCCCACACTGACTTTGTCCTCTGCCTGCACCCAGAACTTGCTCCAACAAAAGCCACTGTGCTTCCCTACCCGCTTTTGATAGTGTTTAAAAAAAACCAACCACAACCCCCCCCCCCAAAAAAAAACCCCAAACTTCATGTTTTTCTTCTAGTCTTCAGACAGGTTAACTATTCCTAGTCAACTGTCACTGCCTCCAGTAAGGGGTGGGGTGCTGCAGAAGCCAGCACTTAGAGCAGTGGATTTGGAATGGCAAGTAGCAGAAGACCACAGGTGTTCCTTCATGGTTGCTCATCCTCTCCCACTCCTGCAGCTAGTCATTTCAGGAATGAAGGAATCGGCCTTGCAGTTTCCCTGGCTTATTTTAGATCAGCTTAGAGTGAAACAGCAGCAGCAGTGTGTATGCCTCCCTTTTGGCCTGCTTAGAGCCGAAATCAGATGCTCTTCAAATAGATGCTGGAGCAATCTGAGGGAATTATTTATGACAACAGTCCAACCTTAAATATCTGCAGCCAGATGACTATTATTGTTGGCTGCCTAGGTGCATTGGGGTTGTCACAGTCTGAGTTAAATCATTGCCAGTTGCTGGGGTACTCTCATCAGAGTAGCTCAGCAGAGGGTTTCAAAGCAGAGAATTGTCTGCTGGTGAGGCAGTTCACAGAATCACTCTGAAAACAAATTGGCATGCTTGCACCTGGTTTAGTTTGAGTACAACATTATGACTTGACTGATGTAGTTCCAGTGCATTATGATATTGTGCATATTCCACTATTTGAGGACAGAGAAAGAACAAGCCTGCAATGATAAACTGAATTATAATGTAAAGCTGCCCATCTGATGTGCTGTAATTCCATGTTGCAGACTACAGTAGCACTGCTTAAGGCAGTGATGAAAGCCAAGTGTGCTCAAAATAATTTCCTTAAATTATCAGGTCTAATGCTAGAGCCAGTTTAAGGGACCCTTTAGCAGAAAGCTGAAAGTGAGTTGATTGTGGAGGGAACTGCTATGGAAAAGAGGGAGCTTTGTTTTACTCCTTTAGCTCATGCTCTGTCTGGGTCTTGAAGACCAGATTCCTACTTCATGTTAGATAGCTATACAGAGTTGCTGTTTTTCTGAAATCCAGTCTTGAAAATGGCTAGTAGCCATTTTAATCTCTTTACAGACCTCTACTGGTTCATTGTGATAGCAAGTGCAAATGAGTAATTTTATTGATGATATGCTTACCTTTATTCTGTAGAGAACCTCAGCACCTTGTAACAAGAAGTGTTCCTGTCAACAGTTTCACTGACTGCAGATTGTATCAACACAGTGAAAAAATCTTAAGCTTTCAACTTAAGTCTTGCTTTGGCTGATAAACATTAAATCATACCTCTGTAGCTGAGGGCAGTGCATAGCCTCATGTATCCAGGGTCCATGTCCAGAGTTATGTCCTGGCAGCAGCTGAAGCAAGAGCTGTCACCTGCACTGTTACATCTACAAAGTCCTGAGTCTGACTGAGATTTAACAGTTGCCAAAACATGATTTTTGTCTCAGGAGCCACAGGTCTGCCATGCACTCGCTCAGCATTAAGTAATGCGAGAGGGACTTCAGGTTTTAATATCACCACTTTTCCTCACAGGAGCTGACCCTTCTCTGCTTGAAAGCCTCAGCAGCCAGGCCAGGAGAGCTGCCGAGACAAGTCGTGCCCCTGCAGATTCTAGCTGCCACTCACCACTGTTTTTGTACAGGTTTTCCTGGACCAGCTGCTACTTGCTGCAGTGACAGTAGCTCAGCTGGGCTTGTCTCTCATGTTGGTTTGTTTGTATTTGCAGAGATACAAGGCAGCGAGGCATCGTGCCACAGCTGCCTACCCCGAGGCTCCTTTGCATTCCCAGGGCTCCAGCTCCCAATTGCTGGATGATCCGAAACAGCCTCCTGCTACAACAGCAGATACCAGCAAGAAGGTGAATGATGATCATGGGATAGACAAGGAGGGTACAGAGCTGTCAGCCCTGCAAGAACAAGCTTTGATGCCTCCAGAGGGTAAGGGTGAGCTGGCCACCTCTGTAGCAGAGGGCAAAAGCCTAGCCAGCGTGACTGACGATGTATGTGGAATCATGGTTGCAGAAGAAGAAAATCTACAGGAAGAGAGCAAGTCCGCTACCACTAGTGCCGACTGCCCACTCCCTGAAGAGAACCGCACTGTAGGGGAGTTGTTGGGACACACTGTGTGTAAGGAGGAGGAAGCCAATGCAGCCAGGCAAAAGGAAGGCACAAATGACTGCCAGGATCCAGGGAGCGGAGGGGGTTTAGGACAGAATGAGGCAGCAAACACAGGCCAGGAGGCAGCAGCAGAGCCTTCCTCCCTAGCCAAAGGTGAGACAGCTGGTCTTACCTCTGCTGGGTGCAGACGCTCTACGAGGCGCAAACCCAGATAGAGTGGCCTTAAAGGGAGAGTCCTTTACATACAATATTTGCTGGAAATGTTTATTTTCTGAGTCTTTTAATAGAGCAAAACCCTTCAACTTTACTGCTGTTTTTATTTTAAGAATAAAATAAGCCTGGCTTTAGCGTGTCTCATACAGGATGGTGTTGGTTATTACTTGCACAGTTGGGATACAGCAATTATGTGGAAAGCCTGAGGCTTGGATTGTTGAACCTGAAAGATGGTAATGTGATTCCAAAGGGGACAAAGTTCATGAAGTAGATGGATGCAAACTTATTTTTCACTAAGAAATCTTTGTAGTTCCCCTCGTTTCCTCTCCAGGCAGAGGAAAAACCTATCTCTTGGGAGACTGTGTGCCCAATTCTGTTCCTCGGAACAGTTTCCTTTCAAAGATGCACACTCTTGGACAAGCACTGTGTCCTAAGCTAGGCAAGAATGTGCATCTTGGTCCTTTGTTAATAACACTACAAGGCTTAATACATTCTGTTCCCATAGTGGAGACTCTCAGGAACAAATTTTGTTTCAAACTGATTTTAATAAAACAGATTTCTTATAAATAACTTCTTTAACTTTCCAAAACTTTAACTCTACAGAAGTAGAACAGTAAGACTTGCTTCACAGTGCTGGCCCCAGGCAACCCTGACAAGATCACAAAGTTTCAGAATGCTCATGTGTACTGTCAAAATGTACAGGGAGGACTCTGCTCACAGCCCATGGCAGGCAGGCCTGCCTCTTTGCTCTGTATAGCTAATGCTGTGGTGGGGGCCAACCAGGCTGCTCTGCCTCTCTCTAATGCCTGAGTCCTTAATGGCAGCTTAAGGAGTTAGGCAGCTTCCAATTATAACAGTCAAAAACATCACCCCGGTAGCTTGTCTTCTCTGCTTGGAAGGGTATAGAAGTGTCCAGTGATCTGGGACCATCAGCCTATATTTCTTACATCACAGTTAACGTGAATAATGGGGAAGCTGTATTTTCAAGGCAGGAGCTGGCCTCCCTCTCCAAGTCTGTCACCTTAGGGGCAAGCCTGAAGTCAGGACAGCCCCTGCCTAACATGCTTTTTGAGGGAAGAGGCTAGAGCCATAACACTCCTTGCTTGGATTTAACAGTGTAAAAGAGCAGAGATCATTTTTACTCTTTGTGAAGAAGGTCTGCTTGCAAACAACCTCTGTAGCATCAGGTTTCCTACAACAAGCTTTAACCAAGTGTCAGTGCCAGGCTCATGTTGAGGAGCAAAAAGAACCAGCTCTCCTACATCCACCTGTGTGCTTCTGCACCTATCACAGCTAAAGAAAAACAACATGGAGGTGAATGGCAGGACACAACCACAGGAACAAGTAACAGGCATGAGGTACCTCTTCTATTCAAGTTTTACGTTAAATCGGTGACCAGTAAATGTCCCCGTAGCAATACCAACTGAGAGTTTGTGGCCAGCACACTAGACAGGAGGCTGTGATCCCTGGACATCAGCTTCCATGTTCTGCTGCTCACTTTGCTGCTGGAACTCCAGGCGGGTCTGGCGGTTGGACTCCAGCAGTTCTTTCAAGCAGGCGTGTAGATAATCATTTTTCTCCTCCAGGTGATCCAAGCAGGAGTTGATCTGGTCCAGCATGGAGTTTATTGCTGCATATTCTAAAAGGAAGGGAAATGAGAGACTGAACAATGTAAGTATATTGTCACTGCAGCCAGTGAAGGCAGCGAGAGCTCTTGCTAAACGTGCCCACAGCATTTTGGCTGTGCCTTATTTGCCACTGGGTGCATGAAGTAAAATGCAACTGAATCCTGCATGTGTTGTGTTCCCCAATCAAATGAGACCAATGGGAAGCGGGAGGACTGGTAACAAGATCTAAGGCAAGTTACCTGGGCAGTCCAAACCCATTCTTGGTGTATCTGATAGCCTTTGATCTCATACATAAATAGCTGACACAGGCTGAGTGCTAGAGCACAGTGATCCACATTGCAACAGTACCAAATAAATCCCAAGGGCAAGTTAGCCTTTTTAGCTTCCTTAGGGATCATCTTTCCTGACAAAGGTACAGGCATTTTGGCAGCATGCCAAAGTGTTTACATTCTGTGAATTATTTGTGCAGGGCTCCCAGGCTGGGATGTGCTTCACAAGGGCCTGGCTGGGGTCAGGCTGCCGAGACAGCACAGCCGTGGCTGGAGCAGGAGCAGGGATGAGCCCAAAGGTGCTGGTAGTGGCACCATTATTTCCAAAGGGAGGTAAGCGTGGGATACCAAGTTCAACCACAGAATTTTCATGCACTGTGGCTTTGGGTACTTCAGATTAAAACCAAACTCATTCAGGATGATCCTGACAGTTGGTTCCCTAGGTACAATTTCTTATTCATAGCATTTGTTTCAAGTGCAGAAGTGTTAGCCTCAGTACAATGGCATTTCACAGGGATGTGTATTAGCACTGTTAATCGGATGAAGATAGCTGTGCTACTGTGATGAAACACTTGCTTTTGAATTGCTCCAAGCGATATTCACACCATCCTAAAGAATAACAAAAAAACAAACTGAAAAACGAACAAGATAAACCTCTGCTGACGAGTTACTCAGGAACCCTGGGGGCATTACAGGAGACCCGAGGCAGAACCAGTCCCATGTTCCTTGCTGAAGCCGCATGGGCTGAGCGAGAGCAAGAGGCTGGCATCGAGCTGTGGCTCGCAAGCTGACATTTACAAGGATTGTGGGCTGCAGGACAGGGAAAGATGCCTGCGTGGGTGAGACAATCCCACACCTCAACGGCTGGGGCTGGCTGCTCTCCACCTGGCTCCTCCGAGCAGCTGGGGGAGCGTCAGAGCCAAGTGTGACACACGCAGTGCCTGGCTGGAGCGCTGCTCTGAGCTAACGGAGGGTATAGAGAAAGCGAGGAGGATGAGGCTTGAGCCGTGCTGAAATTTCTCAGCCTCAGAAGCCCAACTTTGCCCCTCTTGGCCACCCCCTTGACGCTTCCGTAGGCAGGGTGCCCTGGTGCCCAGTGTACCAGGCCCAGGTACTGTCATTACCAGCAGCTTTAAAAGAACTGTGAATATTTAAATATTGCAGTCATTTGCATTACTAATAGTTAAGGAGAAGTTTCATTATAAAAAAACAATTGTCCTCCTTTTCTTATACTACTTTAGAGCTATTTATAGCAGTATTGCAGTCTTTAATTTTTTTGAGAATTGCAGACGTAGCTTTTAAACTTTTTTATAAAAGTTTGGCCTTGCAGGTATATGCAGACGTGGCATTATGAACAAGAGCACTGCTGATGTCCTTGCATTTAAAAACCAATCCCACAAACACATTCTTTCCAAAAAGGTGGCAATTACCAGTATTCTTCAAACCTTGTTTCAAGGTATGTGACAATGTCCATGAGTTAGAACTCTTTACTTCAACCTAGTATGTGATGCACCGTGTTCCAATGAAATGGTGAGCAGATCCCAAGCAGATACAGTAACTGCTTCTGACAAGCAATATTCATCCACTTGGCAAGGAGTCTGTAATCCCAGCAGAAGCCTAATTGTTCTCAGTGCCTAGAGCTCAAGCAAAGGCTATATAAGTTGTGCAGCTTTGGGAAGAGAAAAAAAAATTAACAATTTTAAAATAATCTGTAAAAACATTTTATTTGATTGTCTTCTGTTGGTTGCAAGCTTGGTCTATTTTTGTGGAAATGTAACCACATCCCCTAATGAAAATGTTGACCAGGAGTATGGCAATTGCATTGTTCACCATTCTGCATTCTTACAAGAACGGTTGCCAAAAGCAAGGTTTCTGATTTGAGATCAAGGAAGTGATCCACAGCTTCAGCTCCACAAGACCAGGAAATAGCTACATATCCTTATGACCAACTGCTGCACACAAAGCCCCAACTAATTACAGGCAGAGTGACTCAATGTAGAGCAGATTTAGTGACTTTCTCCATCACATCCAATGTGTCTCTTAGCTTTTCAAAAAGTTTGAAACACAAATCACTGTGATGACGCAAAGCGATGAATGTTCTTGGGGCGTTTCAGGGCAGAAATGATGCTCCTGTCACTGCAGGTGGATCACAGCCACAGCTATGAGATTCACCTGCGCGAATCACATCTGGAAACGGTGTTTTGGGAAACAGCATAACCCAAATCTTCACCATTTTCAAGAGAAGAGTAGCAAAGTGCTTATTACCCTTTGAAAGATTTCCAATTTTAAGAGTGACCTGTACATACACATTACAGTCCTGCCACTGTTTCACTTCCTCCATTGGCTTTTTCTAACTGGACAGGACAGCATCAGAAATTTAATACCTAGGTGCCGTAGAAATGCCTTAAAGTGGAATCTGCCAAGCTAGTTACATTAAATTCACTTTTTCCACCCGTGACTACTTCTTCCAGACCTGCCCACATGATCTGTCCTGCAATTTCAAAATCTGAACATCCTCTTTCTCCTTGGTCACCCACACCCTGTACACCAGCAAAAGCACAGAATCATCTTTTCACACAAAAAAACAAAACAAAACAAAAACCCCCAAGGCAGCATGCAGGAGCTCCCTGCCCCATCACTGGGCTGGAATCATCCCAGCCCCGCTTGGTTTCAAAACCCGCCGTCCCCGCAGCCACGCAGCGGGCACACCCTGGGCGTCGGGCACCGCTCCCAAGCAGAAGCAGCAAAACATCTGGGCACATCTGGGCCTTGCCACCCGCACCGCCAGGCCCACGGGCCCGGCCACCCAGCCCCACCGGGGGCCCGGGCCAGGCAGGCGGCACTGCCCCGGGCCGTCCCCACGCACCTTCGTCCCCGAAGCTGTCCCCGTCCTCGTCCTCGTCCTCGTTGCCGCCGGCGCCGCCCACCGCCACGTGCGGCTCCCCGTTCGGCCCTGACATCCCGCCGCCCTGCGCGACGCCGCCGGTCGCGCCTCGGAACCGCCCGGACGGCGCCTCGGTGCTCCCCTAGGGTCGCTAGCCAATGGGAAAGCTCGGCGTCGCGCGCGTCACGCAGGCCGGCCGACCGGCGCTGGGGTAAAGTCTGTGGTTAGCGCGCAGGGAGCCGGGCGTGCGTTGAGCGGACGGGAGCGGTCGGCAGCTGGACGGCCACTGAGGGCAGCGCGCAGGGGCGGGCAGCTCCGCGCTCCCCATTTCTCGGGTGTTTTCCGCAAACGCGTTCCCAGCTCGAAGCTGTCGCCGTGCCTGCTGTGTCCTCAGCGCCCCCCCCCAGGCCTCCCCGTCCCCAGGGCTGTCCCAGCCACAGCACACACCAGCAAAAGCGAGTGCATTTGGGCACGAGGTGAAGTTGTCCTCAGGGGCCGCCATGGGCACCCAGCGCTTCTTTCTGAAGACAACATATGACATATGTAAGTTCACACATATGAGGAGGCCCCCTCGGGCCATCCCGGGGGTGCCGAGGCCGCAGTAGTGAGGGCTTTGCTGCTGAACTCCAAAATGCAGCCCCGCTTTGTCCGCGGAGCAGTTTGAACCCCCTCAGGTCACCTTCAAACCTCTTCCCTGAAGGAACGAGCACGATTCATTTTGCCCTTCTTTGTCTTTGGCCCAGTATTGGTGGTACCTCAGGCGCCCTGAGGAGATCTAATCGCTGCGTGGTTTTTTCATCCCCGGGAGAGATGTCACTGGGATGAAAATAACCTGAAATTAGAGCATTAATTCAAGCAGCGCTTCCGAGATGAACCCGGTTTGAGGGCTCCATTATTAAGTGGGTATTTGGGGCAAGGAAGAAAGAAAAGGTTACGTCCGCATTTAACATCACAGCCAACTCTTCTCCTTTCTGTGGGGTAACCCTACTGCGCAGTGCTGAGTTGAGCCCATGTTGTGCCCCAAGTAGGGAAATTGAACATTAATGTAATTAATGGACAACGAGTAAGATGACGACTTTCAGCATGAAGGTTTGCGCTCGTACGTGCCGGTCAGAAGCAGCAGCCCCCACAGTAAGAGAACAGAGTATTTTACTTCTACTTTGGTATCTTCTCAGCGAAGTCGGATTTTCTCATTACTGCGAGAGAGCGGGGCTGCGCTCGCCGTGGCTCTCCGCAGCCAGACAGCCTCGCCGCGCCCGCTCGCTGTGGACTTTAACGCCGCTGCGGCTTCTTTTACCTCAGCGGTGCGCCGGGGCCGCCATTTCGGGGGGGTGGGGGGGGACGCGCAGGGGGCGGGGCTTAAAGGGACCGCCCCGCCCCTGGGCGCCCGCCCGCCCGCGCCGCGCCGTGCCGGGAAGATGGCGGTTGCCGGCAGGGCCTGGCGGGCCGCCGCGCTGCTGCCGCCCTGGCGGCTGCGGGCCCCGCGCCGAGACTACAGTGCTGCCGCGGCAGCAGCGACAGCAGCAGGAGGCGGCGGGGGCCGCCTGCTGCTGGGCGCTGCCTTCGCGTTGGGCGGCGGCGCCGGCCTCTACCTGGCGGCGCGGCACCGCCTGCGGGAACACTCGGCCGCTGAGGTAACACGCCGCCGGGCCCCGCTCGCCGCCTGAGGCGACCCCCCCCCCCCCCCCCCCCCCCTCCCGCGGGCTGCGCTCTCCTTCCCTCCCGGCCGCTCCCTGCGGCTCCTGCCGTTTCCATACCCGCCTGCTTCCCCGGGCGCTTGCCCTTCCCTCGCCCCCCAGCCCTGGCGAGGCCCGGGCCCGGCCGCGGCGCCGACCCCCTGGAGACAGAGCTTCAGGGAGGGCGCGGAGCGGTTTCTTCCGTCTCTGGGGACCAAGCGGCTGCTTTTGCTCCGGTTTCAGTGAGGAAACAGCGTAAAATTGTGTAAAGGAGGCCCCGGTAGCACTCCCTTTGAGGAGCTGTAAGGAATGCCTGTCAGAAAGCGAGAGCTTGCTGGGGATGTGAAGCAGCATTGTCTGTTGTTGCTTTTTCCCAGCACCCACGGAGGGTTGTGTAACCCAATAAATTGCAAATGAGAAGCAAAGTGAGATGGCTGCGTTTGTTTTATAATGTATGACTAATGATTGGCATGGCCTGTCAGATCGCTGAAGTATAGCAGTGTTGGAAAACATCCCTCACCTACTTGATGCCTCGCTCTCTGTGATGCCCTGAGTTCTCCCTGCCTTGTCTTAGTTGTGCTCATGTTGGTTCATCCTGGGAATCTGAACTTGGGCAGACACATGCCTAAAATCAACAGCAAACTCTCTGCTCTCCCCACCCTGTGGCCTCAACAGAGGTTATTGGTGGGGGGTGGAAATTGGATTTAAGAGGCTATTTTGGTTTTCATTTAAGGATGATTAAAATATGGTTGTGTTTTTCTTTAGTTTCAGAATTGTGTATAGAGGGATAAGCTGTCTAGATTTAACTTCTTTTTTTTCTGGCTGTGAGTAGGAGTTTCCAGCAGATTAAATAGATGTTTAGAAAAACAGATATTTGGTCCCAGTGGAAGCTGAATATTTATGATGCCATTTGAAGTATCTGTTAGCCAAGATATTGTGATGATCAGATGTTGAAACTGAATATTAATGATTATGACTTCACGACTAAAGTAAGGGTGGAAGGAAGGTAATATTTATATTTTTAGTATAAAATGGAAGCTTCTGATCTCTTCCTTCCCCAGCTGCCTGCAGGGAGCCTGCAGCTCACTCTCTACCAGTATAAAACGTGTCCTTTCTGCAGCAAAGTCCGAGCTTTTCTTGATTATCATGGACTGCCCTATGAAATCGTGGAAGTGAACCCGATAATGAGGAAAGAGATAAAATTTTCTTCCTACAGAAAGGTGCCTATCCTGCTAGCTAATGCTGGAAGCCCTGTGGTAAGTCTTACTATGTTTCCCCACAAGCAGTGGTTTGGATGCTTTGTCTCTGTCACATCTCTGTGGTTTATCATGTGCAGTGTAATCTTTAGATCATCTTTTAGTCTCTCAAGAGCCTAAGATTTGTTTCTTGCTTCATGGTTTTCTATGTCTTGGTCTTATTAGATTTTTTTGCTGGCCTTTCTTACAAGGCATGTTGTTTGTGGAGTGACTAATGCAGTGATTATCTAGCTTCTATCAACCCTTATGCAGGACATATCGTTTGTACCGGTGGTAACAGAAACTGCTTATCTTATGGGAAAAGGAGGGGATCTCAAGCATACTGAAGATTCAAGTTGTCTTGTTTTTTTATGTTGGTGTTGCTTTCCTCCTTTGCTGCCAAGAGCCTAAATCCAAACCCACTAATATTGGATGTGTACCTGACCCTCAGGCCCTCTGTTGTCAAAATGGAAGACAAATTTGAAGTGATACTCTAAAACAATCACAGAAGAAATCTGAATGTAGGGCTGTCTTTAGATGTGCAGGGACTCCCGTGGAAATGCATGGGGGAAAAAGGGACTGCAGTACTAACTTGGAGCCTCAGCATGCAGGGGAAAAGGTTTTGAAGAATTTCCTTTTCAATTTCACCAACTTCTTTTAAAAGTTTGTTTTAATTCTGTTTTTCAGCAATTGAATGACTCTTCGGTGATCATCAGTGCAATAAAGACCTATCTAATTTCCAAGTAAGAAAACGGGATGATGGGAGAAGAGCTGAATGTGAATGGCCCTAGCAAAGTAGAGATTGAGAAGACTCTATCAGAGTCGGTCATAAGTACCTTGCTGACCTTGGACTCTGAAGCTCTGGGTGTTTGGTCCAGCAGACCTGACCCTGGCTGTGATGGTGTGGATGGTGCCTATATATGTTGTGATGTTACCTTTCAGAACTACTCTTTTTTCAGCTGTGAGATTCTCTTTGCACAAAACCTACTTAAACATGGACTAGTGTTAGTCCTGGAACTAAGCTTACATTTAGCCAGTTATAATATCTAGAATGAAATAAATTTGCTGTGCCTATGGCCTGTCCTTTACATCTGTGCTACAAAGCACTTGAGAATCGTAGGTAGTTTTATGCCTGCAAAAATTTCTGTTCTGACACAAAGTTATATACACTAATAATAGTTACTTGCAAGTAGCTGTTCCAGTCTCTTTTCAAAACTTATTTCAAATAGAATTTGCGCACTTATTTTTAGAATAATAAATTTTCAAGTGTGTATCTTTCAATCTGTCCTTTGCTCTTGCTCATTTTTGTGGCAGCCAGATCAGTGCTAACTGGGTTTCTGTCCACAGGAGGAATAGCTTAGAAGAGATCGTGTCCTTCTATCCTCCTATGAAAACTGTGACTGAGCAAGGCAAGGAGGTATTTGAGTATGGGAATAAATACTGGCTCATGCTGGATGAGAAGGAGACAAAGCGAATCTATCCTGTCAAAGAAGTGAGAGTGTAAGTGCTCTTAAGTTTCTGGGCTCTCCAAGTAGGGTCACAGCCTCCTCCATATGTACTCAGGGATGATGTAGATACAAAATCCTGCTGGTGCTGACAAATCTTGTCACACCCCCATTAGTGTTTAAAACCTCAGTAGTTAGAGTGGTTTTGCTGTGTTTCTTGCATAATTTGACACAATGCTGTTAGCCTGGTTCCCACCATCATGGTGATGCTAGCCTTCAGTTGCCTCCAGTTTCCTTCTTGACCTTCCCTTTATGTCACAGGGGAATGCTATGGAGTGCTGATTTCCCTTTCTGCTTTAGTTCTCGTACTGGGAGGAGAAGCTAGTACTCTATCTTCGTCTTAATTTTAGTTTGAGATTGGAGGAGCCTTGCCAAAGATAATGATCCTGAGTGCATTTCAGAGAGGTCACAAGAGCACAAGGCTGGGCAGGAGTTTCTGGCACATTTGTCCTTGGCAGAACCTCTGGTTAATGCCGCTGTGATTTTTGCCTGCCTCCTGGGACCCTGCAATCTGTACCTCATTCACTGAAAAGTTTCTTTCTCTTGAATGCTTGCAGGGAAGAAATGAAGTGGAGAAAATGGGCAGATGATTGGCTTGTTCACCTCATCTCCCCCAACGTTTACCGTACCCCAAGAGAAGCCTTGGCATCTTTCGATTACATTGTCCGTGAGGGGAAGTTTGGCACCGTGGAAGGTTTCTTTGCCAAGTACATGGGGGCTTTTGCCATGTTCTTCATTAGCAAGAGGCTGAAGAAAAGGTTGGTACCACTGAACACCAAGTACACAAGAGTGTACTTAACCTCCTTAGCTGTGAACACCAGATGTCAAAGGGCAGCACTTCAGTGTTTTAGACCAAACTGTTTAATCCTATGTGAGTAACAGCTGGGTACTGAACCCCTCTACTCATCTACTGTTTAATCACTAACTACCCCCTTCACTCTCAAATATCTCCCTAATTCCCAGGCAAAGACCAGCCCATAACATTAGAAATGATAAAAGGGTAAAGAAAGAAACAAACTAGTGTCTTCAAACTAGTTCTCCTCTTTATCCAGACATCACCTTCAAGACAATGTCCGAGAAGACTTGTATGAAGCAGTTAATGAGTGGGTAAAAGCGGTTGGCAAACATCGACTGTTCATGGGTGGAAACCAGCCGAACCTTGCTGACTTGGTAAGGGGTTAATTCCTGCATTTATTGTTAGGTGTGTTACAAATCATCCAGTTGCTCATCTGTGTGAAATGGTTCATACAAATATAGGCAGAGAAGGTCAGTTACATGAGATACATTGTCACTGTACTTTGAGCAGTAATACAATTCCCACGTGAAGGGGACTTCAGCTTTCCATTGTCCAGAGAAAAGTTTGCTAAGATGGAACCTGTGGTTCCCACCTGCAGGTGGGTGTTGTTCATCATGTGAAAGCATGATAAAAGCAGGTTACAAGCCAGGACACTGCTCTGTCTCATAAATGCTGGTGAATAAAGCCTCATACCTGCACAGGTTTTATTAGACTCGGTGCTGCTGGGATTTCCTTTGCAGGCAGCAGTGCAGAGTGGAGCAGGATTCATCCCCTGCACCGGCAGTTCTCCTTGGAATACAAGTGAAGCATTTCACACCGGGGCTTCATGCAAAGATGGAATTAACTTCTGCCCCATAACTACACATAGATCCTGATCTTTCCTTACTATTTCCTCATGGAAAAACATGCATATTCTTAACTACCTTTCTGCCATTCAGTCTTCCTTGCTAATCAGAGAGGTGGAGTAGATGGTAGGACAGGGAAAAAAGAGCCTGACTGGCTAGGCTATTCAGACACTCATGTACCCTAAGCCGTTGTCCCTGCTGACTCTTTGTGTTGTTCTAATCTTTATCCTCTGGCACAGGCAGTGTATGGGGTCCTCCGAGTCATGGAAGGGCTGGAAGCCTTTGACGACATGATGGTTCACACCAAGATTCAGCCTTGGTACCAGCGCATGGAAGAAGTCATTCAAAAAGCTGAAGCTGCAGTCTGATGACAGCTGCAGCTGCCTTCCTGAAGTACTTGCATGGTAAAAAACTTCAGAAGGAATGGCATTTGTTTTTTAAGAGTTGAATGGACTGACACGCAGGCACAGAGACCGTCCCATTTAGAATATCGAGTTGCAGTGAGCAGGAGGGATCCAGCTGGGTGTATGTTTGAACATGGTATTTAGAAGGACGGGGACAGGTAAAAGGAAGGGATCTTGGATGCTGCTGGAAAGGAGAAGCTCTGAACTGAAGAATGCAGCAAATAGGCTTCTTTTAGATGAGCCATTCTCGGAGCGGGTTACTGTAAAAGCAAGATGCTCTTGGCTAGTAAACAGCCATATCAGATGGGGTGGGTCTGAGCAGCTTTTACTTCAGGCTGTCTTCCACTACTCATCCATGTTATCTGAAGTGTTTTCCTGACTGAGACACTGGATACTAGTCTTTAAATGACAATTTTTCCTGCAATAGAATCCTGTAAGCCCAGTGCTGAGGGAACTGGAGGAATCCACGGTGCTGGGAAAGGCATCCTTCCTATGACAGAAACGATGCTGCACTTGGCAGATTGTATGCTTTTACTCTTCCATGTAAACGGTTCTTTCAGTACTTGATTCTGTACAATCTGCAAGGATAAAGGCTTGCTTCTTCCTGTGCCCGTTGTGAGATCTATGAATTCCTACCTTACCTGTTATGCTCGGAAAGCGTGCCCCATGCAGAAATCACTAATGCAGAGCAGTTACTTGAAAGATTTATTTTGCATGAAAGCTCTCTGGAATACCCCTGAAAATCAGTTTCGTTTTGTTTTGGAAAAGGAAGGATTAAGAGCAATCTGCATGCCTGGGACATCTCTAGATGTTTCTGCTGTGCAAGAGTAACAAAGGATTTGCAGCTGTAGCACTTGGATTAGGAGCCTTTTCTGCAGGTAACGTTGGGAAATACAAAGTCTACTGAGCTGTGCCAGGTAGAAATGCCTGATGTATGTCGTAGTGAGAGACGATGCAGGTTTGAAAGGGAGGGATCTGCTGCAGCCCAAGGCTTAAGTTTCCTTAACTGTCAACTTGATAAAGTTCTGTTTCCCTAGAAGAAAGGGCAGTTTCTGGGGAAGCTGGTTTGAGATATTTCAGGTGCAGCTGAGGTTGATACGTAATGCAGCTGCTTGCATGGTGTGGGTTCTTTTTTGGGGGGGGGGGGGGGAGAGGAGGGGGGTACCGTTATTGGGTATAACAACAAAGGTTGTGATAGAGGTTGGTTGGTTGTTTCGCAAATGTAAGACTAGTTACAAATTCAGTTATGATCTGACAGGGAGGGGAGAAAGAAAACGTTTACAGTAAAAACAGCTGGGTTGCTGGTCTGTGACTTGCTGTATTTGCTTGTTAAAGCTGTTCTGTGCTGAAACTGATGTTCCACGGTATCAAAAGGACAAGGTTCTAGCAGGTAATGCTGCTTTAAAGAAAATGATACCGAACAGGCACAGACAGGATCTTGGAGGAACCCTTTATGATCACGTAAAATACCCGTCTCTGTGACCCCTAGATGGAGGAGAAGTCTTGCACAGCCTCGTGCCCCAGCACACACGAAATGTGGATCCGAGACGTCACCAGCTCGGTGACGCGACATCTCTCCGGCCGCGCTCCGCCGGGCCGCCGTCCTCACCCGGGGGCAGCCGGGACCCAGCAGCGCTCGGTCCCCCGGCTGCTGGGGAGGGGGTGGCGGGCCGGGGGAGCGCGGCCGGGGTCGGGTCCCCGCGGCCGGGTCCCCGCGGCCGGGCCGGGGGAGCGCGGCGCCGGGCCCCCGGCCCGGCCCCTCCGGGCCGCTTCGCGTTACCATGGCGACGGAGCCCGTTGCGGGGCGGGGCCTTGTGACGCAGCGACGGTGGCGGCGGCGGCGGGCCGGATCACGAGGAGGGTTTGAATCGCCCAATGGGGGAGCCGCGGGCGGCGGCGGCGCGGCGGCGGCCCCGGAAGTGCGGCGGCGCCTCCTGCCCCTGGTGCAGCCTCCCGCCGTCCCCCTCGCCCCGGCTGCGGGGTCTCCATGGCAGCGGCAGCGCCTCCCGCCGCCTCCCCGCCGCCGCCGAAGACCTCCTGAGGCGGCAGCGGCTGCGGACCTCGCGCGGCCCTTCATGGTGAGGGGGTAGGGGCGCGCCGGGCCCGCTGAGCGGGGGCGGGGGGGGGGGCTCGGCATGTGGCCGCGGGGATGTCGGAGCCCCCGGGAATTATTTCTTCGGCGCCTTCCCCGCCGTGTCAGTAGCACCTCCTGTCTTGGGATGGTTCCTCCCGCTGCGAGGGAAAGCGGGAACTATCAGGCGACTTCAAATATAGGGCGGAAAGTGTGCTGGGTGTCGGGGCAGGCGTGGGGACGGGCTGCTGGGAGGGGGGTGTGTGTGCCACCCCTGGGGGTTTTCCAGCCCCGCCTGGGTAAAGCCCTGCTCTGAGCTCAGAGCTGGTCCTGCTCTGACAGGAGGCTAACCCCAGACAAGGTCCCTGCCAGCCTGAGGTAGCTAGAGATTCTTTGAAAAGCCTCCAGAGACGGCAGGAGAGGTCGCTTAAACTTCTGGAATAAGCCTCGTTGCTGGCGAAAGCTGGGTGACAGCATCTGAGTTTCACCTGTGGTGATTCAAAAGCTCTGCCGAAGTCCTCAGTCAGTGCTGCAGCCGATGCACATGTTTAGTCCTGAGGAGAGTTTAAGCTCTCCTCGGGAAGGAGAGGATTAAAACGCCCAGCGGTGTTTGGAGTTGTTCATAGCTAGAGGCTGGGGGACCCTTTTCCTTCAGAAAACTGTCGCTTCCTGTTCCTGATCAAGGGAAGTACGGCTGCATCTTCCCCTCTGTAAGGCTCATAAATCTGACGTGATATACAGGTGTGTTTTGTCTTAAACACATACTGCTTAAAAACAGATGCAGTATTATTACTTTTATTTAGAGTAGGTTATTACATGAACCTTGGCAAGCCGACAAATTAATCAATGAGCTATAACAAGTAATCTAAATTCTAGTCTAGTAGAAGTATTGTACAAAATCCTGCTCTACTGCATGACAAGCAGCACTTTACTTGTAACACTTGTTATTGCATAGCAAATTGTGAAAGAGTGTTACCATAAGGTTAGCTAACTAAGCCTGATATACCACCACTTTGTCACTCCCCGATAGATATTAGTCCTTTGGAGATCCCTCCTCCCTCCCTCTCATTTCTTCCAGTCCCCTAAGAACCACCAGGCAAGAAGCTGCTCGTGCTGTAGCTGACTCCCAGTTCTGTGTGTGCTGCTGGTTAGCCAACTAGTACTCATGTATCTGCTGGGCAGGCAGTGACCACATTGCAACACAAGTCTGTGTGGTCCTGGGTTTCCTTCAGCATGAGTGCTAATATGGACACATCTCTTCAGCCTGCAAAACTGCATAAACCTAGAACCTCAACATTTCAGTCAAGTTTTACAGAATTTGTTGATGATGGCAGAATTTAGGGAGGGTGTGGTGTTTGGGAGGGGATGTACAGGTACCCTGGAACTGTTCAGACCTTTTTTCCTTATGAAACTGGTTAAAAATTTCAGTTAGAATTTGAAGGTTTGTAACTTTGGGTAAACCCATCATGTGTGATTGTACAAAACATTTTCCATTGTTTAAACCAACCCTCATCATCAGTATGTGGGGAATTATAATCTCGGTCCTTCCCTCATTGCATGTTTGTCAGAGGAAGCCAGGACATGTCAACTTTTGTTGTTTGGGTTCATACATTTGATATGTTTGAGCTTGCATGTTGCCTTAAATCAAAAGGAAGAGGATGTTCAGAAATTGGCACCTTTTCCTATTAGTGGTCCTTTTATTATTTCTGTATCAGGTGTCCCTCATCCATCAACAATGAAGTGACTTCAGTCTCTGCACAGAGCACACTGTCAAGAAGAGCTAAAAGCTTTAGAATAACTGTAAGTAATTTTACCTAGGCTGACAAAAACCTTTCTGCCAGAATCAGATAAGTGCTGCTGGTGGATTTTTGTAAGACTTCCAATTGTATTATACCATTACCTCAACCAAAGCATCAAGCTCAAAGGTAATGACTTTAACTTTGTGTCTCTAGGCTTTTCCACATTGTGTTAGGTATTGGTTAAGGTTATGCTTTTTTCTGAAGATTAAAGAAATGCCGTGATCCAAAAGCTTTTAAGCATTAGTTTAACTTCAAAAACACACTTAAAATTAAGGACATACGAGTTTACAGGTTCAGGTTCTAGGATGGAAGGATCTGATGGTTTCCTGTTGATTTGTCTTAACTAAACTGTTAAATTAATGCTTCTCTTCTTGCCACTTCAAATTTCTCTTAATAATCAGATTGTGTTAGTTACTGGAACCTTTGATTTGCTCACTTGCTCTAAGACTGTGAACTCCAATGACTCTTACAGACACCTGCTATCCGTCAACTATATTTGGTCTTTAATAACCACATTAAAAGCAAAAAATACCAGAAACAGAAAAATTACTTGTATTAATCCTAGCTTTACAGCAAAATAGTGTGCAATTCAAAATGGCAGATGCTACTGAAAGAAACCTCCAACTTTAACCAAAGCTGGCCATTGTTGCTCTCTGGCACAGAGGGAAATGTTGTTATTTCCAGTTTCCTTATTCACAGGTTTCCTTTCATTGTATTGCCCTTTCCCGCTTGTGGGAGAAGAGCCATGAAGAACCGTTCCTCATCTCCCCCTTTGCACGTCCATGTGGATGAAAACACCCCTGTCCATGTCCATATTAAAAAGGGTCAGAAAACCACACCTGCAAAATGCCAGGTAGGAGTGTGTAGCTGGGTGTTTTTAAGGGCTACAAAGAGGAAGGTGAACGGTCCTAGAAGCACCACAAAATCTTCAAGGTCTGTTTTACCATTGTATTAGAACTGTAAGACTTGAATTCATATTCAATGGTGCATTTTCAGTAACATGTCTTCTGTGTTTAAGACAATTTAAGTATGATGTAGAGTATATAGTTACTTTTCACGTTCAAGTGTGTGATTGTGAGGAGTGTTGCTTCCAGTGTGATGTGGTTTGGGGGAATTTTTTTTTTCCTTTTGTTTCCTGGATTTGTGTCCTGAGAATGGTTTTTCTTTGGCTTCATCAGTATTTCTGTAGGAAGGGTTTGGGGAAAGGTAATATCTAGGTGTTTCAAATTCCATCTTCATTGTATTAAAATAAATGTTTTTAGATTAAAAAAGAGTCTGGATTCAAACTGTCTTCTGGCATTAAGCACCTTCTCAGTCCTCTGAGCTATGCAGCAAAGAGGATCTCTTTGTAGCCTTATCCACAGTAGGTAGAAGGCAATACTGAAGTTGAGTATCTAGCTATTTCATATCCTCTTTTATAGTTGGATGTTTATGTAAAGTTCTCAAGAGGTGATGGAAGTTGCTAGCTCATTCTTCCTTATGTGCAAACATCCTGTTCTAAGCACTCTATTAATTCTGTGTTTGTTGCTAATGGCAAATATCATAACGGGCTAAGGCCTGACAGTGAGATCAATGACTCCTATTAGTTAATTGCCTGTAGGGAATATTTAGAACACCTGATTTTTCTCTAAGGTTAGAACTGTGCAAAACCCCTTTAACTTTCCTTCAGTTAGAGCACCTCGAGTTCAACACAAGTAAATGTGGATTTATTACTTGACTGCAAAGCAGGGAAAACACGTCAGGGGCTTTTCATAACCAATCACACTGCACTGTTCTTTTTTCTCTGGTAGTGCTGTTGTCAAATGATATAGCTGCTCTTTTGTGAGTTGAATCTGGAATGGAGAGGGGATGTCCCAGGTTGTTCCTTCTTCATGTGAATGGGTTGTATTGCAGTATATTTTGGTGTATCTCCCTACAGAGGAGACTTCTTTTCTCCCCTCCCCGAACTCCCAGCCCTGGCCTACTGGGTAAGGCTCTCATCACAACACAAGTGCAGGTATCCCGGTGATATAACAGAGTTGCTATGTGATAGACAAGAATGTACTACACCTAGCCATACTGTCAACTGAATGTGCAATAACCTTTCCTTCTGGCTGGTGTTAGCCTCCTCTGATGGCTGCTGGCTTGTCTTATCTGATGTATCATGTGAAACACTATGTGATGTTTTTGTATAAATAAACTTTCATTTGGTTTTGCAGCACCAAACATTGTAAATGGTTCCTTAAAAGTCTGTGATTTATTTTATTTTCTCTTTCTTTAGCAAAAGCACAAACAGAAAATGAAAGGGGATACCATAAGCACGTGCCGAGCTGTGCGGGTGAAAACTAAGGCCCCCTGGATGCCCCCAGGCAAAACATCTGTCCGGGAGTCCACCTGCAAATGGGAGGTATGATTGATTTTTCTCTTTAAAACAAACTTTCAAGTTTATCTGAGCTTGAAGAGAGCAGTTGTGTAGTGAGGGAGCTGGGCTGATCTGAAAGAAGGCTACTATCACCTACCATCCATTTTAAGTGTCTTCTATAAATCTTTTTCACCTTTTAATATAGAAAAATTGGAAATTAATTAGCAGCCTATGGCCATATCATGCCTTTCTGCTTCTAGAAGCCAGACAAATTTATTTGTTTATTGTAGTTTTTTTTAGTCCCCTTCAAGATCGCATCTGGAGGCACAGCAAGCAGCTGCTGTTCTTAGTCTCTTCCAAAGCATGGAGCATTTGCGTAGTATTGTGTAATATTTTCGTTCTCATGGGTTGATAGTTTTGCCATTTGTATTCCTGGCTCTTCCTAGATAAGAATTTGAATTTTCGTTAATTTTTCTTCTTTTTCTATTCTAGTCTTTCTGCATTCTTGACCTTTCCCTGATGGAAATGAAAGAGCTGTTTACAAATGTTTTTTTTCCTTACTAGCCCTATTGCAGTGATGTGACCTGGTCTCTGTTTGTGGCAGAGTTAGAGTTAGAATACTGTTATAACTTTATACTAAAAAAATTATGCTCTTCATTGCTTTTCTACTAGGGACCAACTCACCGCCTAGAAATTACACCTCCAGATTCAGAAAAAATGCTGTCAGTATTGCGCCTGAGTGACCTCTCTACAGATGAGGAGGATGCAGTTTACTGCAAAATGAATGAATATGAAAAGAAGATAGATAGCCTGATGAATGTGGTGGGAACACTGAAGAATGAGGTGAGGAGATAGTGTAAAGTTACCTGCTTACTCAGGCTTTGTAGCTGATTGTTGGCACTGGAGACTGGAGTCAAGTCTTGTTGCAATGGAAGATTACCCAGGCCTTTGATTTTATTTTTTTTCCTTCTTTTTTAAGCAAGCTAACCAGTCTGGGTTGTTTAGAAGAGCTGAACTATCCCAGGGAGAAATTTACTAAGCCCTACTATGAAACATTTTAAAATATTATCCATTTAATAAGGTATTGCTGTGCTTCAGTTTCCAAATAATGTCTTTGCCCAAGCCCCAAATCTGAAAAATGGTCCTTCCAGAAGGTGAAAACTACTATGATGATGTTTTATTGTCAAAGAATCCACTTACTCAACAAGGTTATTTCTTCTGACTCCGTTTCAAAAGGTGCAACCCAGTGATGTTGTGTTTTCCAGATAAATAGTCTCTTACATACTTGACATAATTTAAAAAGTGGGTAGGAGATGTTTCCAGATCTCATAAGATGCATTATCGTGGGGGAAAACTGCATTTTTAACTTTAACACTGAGGGTAGCAAATCTTGTCGTCTTATTATTTTACTCAAAACTACATGAAGTTCAAATCAGTGAATAAGAATAGGATTTGAGTCAAGTAGATTCTTCTGTTAAGTATTTTCCATTTTATTTATGCTACAAAATGTAATGGAATTACTTGCATGATTGTAAAACAAAAATCCATTTTGATACTTTCAATAAGTTAATTAATAAGTTAATCTAAATGTTTGATGGTGTCACTTAAATAAATCCATGGTGTAAGATCACATTAATTTTGTTAGCTTTAATTCTGTATAAGCCAGGGAATCTCCAGTGACCTTTTTTTTGCTGCAAAAAGAAACAAGTCCAGTACAGTAGTTCAACCCCCCTCTACGTTCTCTCTTATCGCATATCTTCAACTGTTTGTAGTGCTCTTAACTGCCACATGGGATGCACATGTCATTCATGAGGAGCAGTAGTCAACTTCTGAGCCCCATTCAGTTCTTGAGTAGTCTGTACACAACTCCAACCACACTGCTAGCAGTGACACTGAGCTGTCACAGAATGTCCTGGGAAATCCAAAATGGGTAGATGGAAACAAAAGTGCCAGGGACTATTTAGGTTGATTTCACCCAGTTCCCTGGATCTCACAAAGCAAGTGGAGCAATGGGAGGCATCTGAAGCATGTGGACGGCTACCAGAGCTCCTTTCTTTCCATGTTTGAGGTCTGTCACATGTCGTGGTTGATGACAATTTTTGGTGTTTGACTTAGAGCCAGGACACTTGTGTCTCCCAGTGTTTGTGGGATGGGAGGTATTTCCAGGCAATAAGTGAGTTATGCCCTTCGTGTGCAGGAACAGCCTGGAAGTATCTAGGCAAAAAAAAAAATATCACTTTAAAAGCACCTGGTTTGTCTTAAGTTCTATTTAAATATCTTCATCAGGCCAAGCTTCAGAAAAAGGAGGAACAGCAGCAAATGACAAAGCGTCTCCTTGAGGAGCAGAAAGAAGAACTGAATGAGGTCACACAAGAGCTGGTAGAAACAGAACATGAGAATACACTGCTCAGGCGCAATATTGAGCGCATAAAGGAAGAGAAAGATCTGACTGTGTAAGAAAGCTCCAGTTGTCTGTAGTTACTGCAAGTAGCGGTATTTACAGGGCACCTACCTTCTTTATTGCTAACATTATTTGAGGCTGTAGTTTGTACCTGGGTTGCAGTGCTGCTGAAGAACTGATGTTCTTGAGTTTTTCATCACCTTTCAGAAGGGGGACTTCAGATGGCAATAGCTGCAGAGAAGGGCTCTAGGATGATTATTGGAACGGAAAAAATACTGAGAGGAACCTGAGAGCGATTGGCTTGTGTGGCCTACTGGAGGCTCATCCTAGCTCTGCAATTAATATCTTGGGGGTTAAGAGACACTGTTTGAATTGCGATGATATTGGTAGAGCAACAAATGAATAAACATGGAACTGAAAACTAGAGGAGAATTTTTGGCCTTTGTGAAAATCACACTGAGAGAGGAGTGATAGCCCCTGAGAGGACTGAATCATTTTTTTTTTCTTAGTGACCTGAAGGTCTCCAAGTCTAACATTTTTGTATCTGCCTTGTATCTAAAGAATTAGGGAAGATTGTGTCTCCAGGGGGACACTGATGTTTTAAGAGAGTTAGTTATATTTTTTCCTTAAGATCACTTGGAAGTTAGTACTGGGTATTCCTTTTTCAGAAAACTTTGTGAATGCTTCTGAGATTAATAGCCCTGGCTAAAAACTTTGAGCAGTATATCTTGATGTGCTTTCCTATTTCATGTTCAGCCATTTGGAGTCTTATTTCTGGTGTGGCTTAAGTGCCCAGGAAAAGCACAGCATTGTGTTTTGGGTTTAAAGTGTGTGCAGGCTTTTGTATAAGCCCAGTTTGTCCCCCCTAAATTCCTGTTTCATAGCTGTGGTCCTAGCAAGCTTCTGGTTTCTACTTGCTTCTGTCAGAACAACTTCCACACTTGGAAGAGGGTAAATCTTACGTAGTGTTTGTTTAGAGCTTTTATCCTCTGATTTGAGGGTTTATATGAGTTTTAACCCAATCAACTGTATATCAATAGTGATTGGTACAGCTGTCAAAGCTTCATGTTTCTCTGATGGCTTAATTCTCATTACAGGCTACAGAAAAAGTACTTGCAGCATGAGAAGGAGTGTTTGATGTCCAAGCTGAGTGAGGCAGAAAGGGACGGAGCAGCAGCAGCCACGCAGATCCATGCCCTGAAAAATACAATTGGGAGACTCAACATTGTAGGTGTTGCCTTTTTTGTTCTTGCCTTTGCTATATTGGCCTGTTATATGGTTGTCTTACAAATGTAATATTACAGTTGATGATCCAAAAAGATATACGGAAAAGTGGAGGTTTTTAATACGCTTAAGATGTTTGCTAGTTTTGTTTGGAAGTGGGGTATTTACTTGCAGCATCCAGTCACCTTCTGCACATGTGGTGCTGACTATTTCACTGCTTATGCTTGTATCAGCTTCATACATTAACTCCAGGTGAATGATTCCTCTCTTATTTTTTGTTGTTGTTGTTTTGTTTTTCCTCTAGGAGAAACACATGAGCAGCTCAGACATTAACACACTGACAAGACAAAAAGAGCTTCTGCTCCAGAAATTGAGTACCTTTGAAGAAACCAACCGGACACTACGAGAACTTCTCAGAGAGCAGCAAAACCGGGAGGTGAGCAGTGCTGTGTGCTTGAACACAGGAGGCTATGTTGTCTTGTGGACTGAAGTGGAGTTTGAGAGCTTTTAACTGCTTTTTTTTTTTTCCCCAACCCTTCTGTTGACCCGGTGTCATAAAGAGTGGTTAGGTTTTTTATCCCTGTCTACGTCACACAGTAAGACTGACTTTTCTGCTGTGAGGATGTTAGAGCACCTAAGTCTTTGACTCTATTAAAAGGTATAGATAGGCACTACTGTGTTGCCAGCATTTTCTCATCTGGATACAGCTGTATCTGCTGATTATGCTAGTCTGAAATGTTACTGCCACAGTTGCGTTGGCTGAAGTCTGAGGACTAGATGAGGCCTTAGCTAATGGGAGCCTAAGGATGTTCAGAGCTTTATTTTTGTAGGCTGTAAAAGCAATAACAGAGAAATTGTAAATGGTTCTGTACTGCTTGTACAGAACAAATCTATACTGCTTGTAAGAGTAATAGAGAAACGAAATTGCTATTCCTCCTGTAGTTTATATTCCATTTGAATAAAAGCAGGCTGATGGTAACAGTTCTTTCAGACACCAGTGAGACTGAATAAAAGGACTGAGTTCTTCCACAGGACTTTCCCTGAGTAGCGGGAGAGTTCAGAAAGATCTTAAATTGCCATCATGCTTCTTATTATAATCTTTGACTGAGAAGTGGGAAAGCTTTCTGAGATGGGTGATATGTGAAATATTTAGCAAATTTGATGCTTCTGGGTATCTTCTGAGAATTGCTGCTGCAACTGTGAGGAAATGGTTGATTTGCCCAGCTCCATTTAAAGAATCTGTATAAAATTGACTTTTTAGTTAACAATTTTTCTCACGTATTTCTTTTGTAGAAGGATGTTCAGAAGATACTGGAGCGGCAAGGAGCACTGCTGAAAAGGCTGGCTGACTCAGATGCAGAGAAAGCAGTAAGCAAACCACAATCTCTCTTTTTTCCCCTTTCTTTTTTTTTTTAAATGATAAAGCAGAGAGATCTAAAATGACAAGCTCTTCTTTGTCTTGTATTCAGCTGTCAAGTCTTACACTAGTGCCTTTTAGACCAATAAAAAATACTTTGGCTTTTGTGGTAATCAGAGCCACTACATTGCTCCTCTGGTTAATAACCTACATTTCAAAGTGGACAGATTTTCATAGCCTTTGAAATACGGGAGCTTAGAATGGGGATAGCACAACTGAGACCTACATATAAGAGCACCATTAGGATTTACAGGTCTCAGCTATAAAGGAGAACTTAAGCCTGTTCTTATGTTTAAGCACAAATGATTCTGCTTACCTTTTCTTATGGTACTGAATGTACAAAGCAAAAATTGTACTACATGTTTCTTTAAAAAGAAAACTCTGAGGGTGGGAGAGAAAAAATATCTACTGCCAAAATACACCTGATGGTCAGGATGGTCAGTATAGAATTCTTCAGTTTGAAAATATCTTACTGTTTATGTATGTTTATCATGTTATCCTTAGAGATAGAAAAGCATGAAGAGGGTAAGCTTTCTGTGTCTGCTTCTGTCTCTGAATGAGCAAGTGACCTGGTGCCAGTTTTTGTTCGTTCCCTTATCTGTAAACTGAGAAAAGTGTTCTTACATTGCCACAAGTTACCAAACTTGCTGTGAGACATAGGCAATGTCCTTTTATGTTTGTGGAGTATATATTCCTGTCAGATGCTCGTTATTGACTGGGTATCCTATGCCCTATTACACAAATGTATGTGCATCCCTTTTGCTTTCTGCTTGAGGAGAATGCAGCCTGTTTTTTCTAGCACTGAGGATGCTGTTGCTGCGGATACCAGACAGTGCGCTGTAGATCAGAGGGTCTCAGGAGGGAGGCAGTTACACCTCTTTCCCTCCAGCTGCCAACCTAAATGTGTTTGTTACTTAACATCTGAGTGGCGTTTGTTTTCTCAGCAACTTCAGATGAGGCTTCAGGAGAAAGAAAAAGAAGTGGACAATCTTACCATTCAGATACAGGCAGAAAAGGTAGTTCCCTTTTTCTGTGTTCTTCTCTCTGCTCCACCTTCCAGTAGTCCAAAATATGGATTTGTATTTGTAGACGGTTACTTTTTAACGGATGACTGGCTTGCTTATAAAACTAGACAGACAGCTACCAATTCCCACACACTTTGTGGATTCTGTGTTCTGCTAATAAGACACCCTTCACAAGGATGAATAGGTAGTAGTCTCTTTGCTTGGGCTGAATTGCCTTTCTGTTTAAGGTTCTGTTGGTTCCTGATGTCAAATTCCAGTCTGTTTCTCTGTTCAGGAAGTAAAAGGGGAATGTGGGGGAGGAGATCAGATATAAAGGGTGTTATGCCTCAGAACAAGTCTTTCAGGCCAGTCATTCACATGTGATGTAAAATAAATGGCTACTCATTTGTTCCCCATTTTGTTGGAGTAGAACAGCTGTGGAGGTCGCTGGAGATTGTTCAGTGAAGAAATCTGAGACTGCTACATATTATAAAGTGTTCCTTCTATTAGCTTGTTGAGGAAGAAGGTGTGCATCTTGTTGCTTCTTATTTAGGACCAGGCAAAGACAGCATGCGAACTCTCCAAATCTATGGAGGCTGTGAGAGGCCATTTACAAGCACAGTTGCGAAACAAAGAAGCTGAGAACAATCGTCTGTCTATACAGATACGGGTATGTTTTCAGTGGTCCCTGGAGATTGTCTCTTCATTTACTCTCATGAACTGAATTGACTGACAGGGGAAGTAGCACTCACCAACTATTCTTCTGCTGTGTCTGGTAGACTGAAATATTGGCTGGTGATGTTTATGCCACTAACACACAGCATACTTGTCGAATGAAGTAAGAAGAAGAAAATCTCTTCACTTTTGATGCATGAGGCAAAATCATAGCTTTAAGGTCTATGTGCATTAATTAGGTATTTTTTTCCTAAGTTAAGTATTGCATAATTATTTAAAAGATGGCTTTAATTTAGTCAAGCATCAAGACAGATTGTAAATTATTTAATTTGCTTTCTGGGAAAAATGCTGTGCCATGATTTCCTGTATTTGATCACACTCATGCATGCTTTCTACAGTATTAATGAGGAGGCAAAAGTTCCCCTGGTTTATCTTGTTCAAAGTCTTGTGTTTAACATATCTATTGATGTTGTGATGAACATATGTATGTTGATGGTTTAGAAGAGCTTTAATTCTGTTAAGCTATATAGCTGCCTAAAGCAACATTATTGTATGTGAGCCTTTCAATTAATAAAGAGAATGTTCTCAGGTAGATCAAAAGACTGGTAGACCAGTATTTATCTTGGTCAGGAGAGGAAATCAGTATTTTAGAGAGCAGCTTATGAAAGAAGAAAGGAAGACTTGGAAGGAAAGGAAGACATGTCATGCTGACGTGCCTGTCAGCATTACAACGAGATTGTGTAGGTGAAATGTGATTGCAAGTACCCCCAGGCTGGAGGTTGGGGGTTTATCCTAGCTCTCTCCACTGTTTCTAGGAAATTGCTGCTTTGGGTATGCAGGTATAAGGACATTATTCTGTGTGGTGTGTTTTCTCCCCCTGCTGCAGAATTTGGAGCGCAGTGAAGCTCAGCATAAGGCAGAGGTGGAACATATCATGCAACAATTGAAAGAACTAAGGCAGAAGGCAGACCGTGATAAAGAGGCCCTGAAGAAAGCCATCCATGCACAGAAAGAGCGGGCAGAGCGAAGTGAAGAGTATGCAGAGCAATTAGCTGTCCAGCTAGCAGAAAAGGTACCTGATAATACAGGAAGAGAGACCTCATTTCAGATCATGCATCTAAATCTTTCACTTCTGGTAGCAGCCCTGAGGAGAGTCTCTGCTTTCAACTAATGAGATTTATTTCTGTCTTGATGCTTTGGCCCATTTATGCTAAGTTTAGAACAAATCCAGTTTTCTCAGCTGTCACTATGTTCACAGCATGTCCTTAACTTAGGACATAAAATAATTTAGATCATACTAAACTAGCAGATCTGTTTTTTTGCCTGGTTCTTTAGAACCATCTGAGGGTTGACAAAAGCTGATAAAATAAAGCGTCGTGGTTTTGGCTGAAAATTCTGAATAGAGTTGGCTGCTAATTGAGAAACTAGTAACAGAGCAGAAAAGTACCAAGATTTAGAGTTGTACTGGAATTTCCTGTTGAAAAACAACTGAAGGATATCAGGAAAAAGTAGAAAAGTTAGGACTAAAATCAGAAGAGAACATGGGTTTCACGCTACTTGATTGGTTTCTTTTTTCTCCACTGTTTTTAGAATTCCAGGGACCAGAGCCACTAGTAGAATCTTAGCCATGCTTTGTATTTATGATAGTTCATCTGCCTTCAAAGAGGATGCTTCTTTCACTGCTGTTATGTCTGTTGGCTGACAGTAGTGTTTGGAGAACACCTCTCCGAAGGATCAGGAAGAATAAAAATAAATACTTGTCCTCAATATTTTAAAAGTCTTAGTGAAGTCTCTGCATATCAGCATCTCTGCATATTGTCTGCATATCCCATGTCCAGTGACCTTTTTTTCACCCTTGGTCTTTTCCTCATGTATTTCTTTTGTTTGATAGGACAGTTATGTTGCTGAGGCACTGTCTACTCTGGAATCCTGGAGGAGTCGCTACAACAAAGTAGTAAAGGACAAGAGTGACCTTGAACTGGAAATTGTTACACTGAACAGGTTAAAATAAAATTAGTGTGGAGAAACAAGCATGAATGGGGATGAATTCTAAGTTCAAGGATAATTTAATTGAATTTAATTTAATAATTTCATTAAATTGAATAATTTAATTGGATTGCCTGTAACTATCCAAGCAAAACCAGCACTGCTTAAGGGCTAGAGCAGAATTTAGAGAGAGAGAGATGTGGCTTCTGCTGCTGACTTGCCACAGCAAAGGCAGGCTTTTTAAGGGTTTGCTGACCCTTAAAGCTCTGTTCCTTTGCCATTTTGTAATGCTTTGAAAGAATTAAGGTTATCTCTCTTTTGAGGTCTGTTTGAGATGCTTGAATGGAAGGGATTAGAAGGGATAGGCAGTATAGTTTGTGCCAATTTTTTTGTGAAGGTAAATAAATGTGTTGGTGTCACTGCAGTACCGCTGTTGCTGCAGGAGAATACAGATAGGCACGAGACAAGAGAGAGGTACCTCTATCCTGTGTATCTTGGAGGCAATGTATCTGGGCTCCAGGGGGACAACTCAAGTTAATTTCCAGCAGGTTAAGAAGATTGAGGTGGTAAAACAGTGTAACAGATAAGTGTGCATATGTGACTGGAGAAGGAAGATGAAAAGATAGGGAAAAGCCATGTTTCTGAAGCTAATTTTCAAGGGTTAGGAGTCTTATTCTTTCTTGTCACTTAAGGATTAATTTTCTTTCTGTATGGCAGCCGTGTTGCAGACTTGCTGGAACAGCAGACAACCCTGGAGGACAAGATGAGGGAGGACAGAGAAGCTTTGGTGGATAAATTGCATCGACAGACTGCAGAGACCACTTCTTTCAAAATGGAGAATGAAAGGCTAAAGGTCAATTATTCTAGGGGTTTGAAGCTGAAATGCTAGGGGGAAAAAAAGGAGAAATTATAACAAGTTGCTTGACCTCTGAGGACAGAGTTGAATTGCACTCATTGCTGCCATTTATTTTCAAACCAGTTTTACCATAATCTGAGTATGACAGGGCAAGTATGCTGGAAAGAGACATAAAAGAAAGAAAGTGAACATTCTGAGATGACTGGGTTTCTTCCATGTTTTGGCTAGGAGTATCTCCAATCCAAATACTGTTTCTTCCAGCTGGGATCTTACATCTTGTCCTTACATCTTCATGCTGCTGGCCAGAGAACAAACAACAGTAGCTCATGCAGAGAGAATGGTAATCTCCAGAATAAAAAAAATGGCTGGTATTTTTCTCCTGTCAGCTCTTACCACTGTGATCTTGTAGGTGACCTACATTATTTTCTTCTTGAAAAGCTAGGCATTGATCCAAATAAGGAGTGGCCCTAATCCAAGTAGCACAGCTCACTCAGGCAAATGGAAAGACTGCACATCCATCCCAAACCTCTGTGCCCTGCTGATGTAAATTTGGTAATCCACTGAAGTCTGGAAAGTTTTACCAACTTACACTGACAAAAGTATTTTTTTCTTAGTCTAGACAATGTTAGACAGCTAGCGTGGCAGTTACTTCCAAGTGCTCAATGGAAGATGTTTTCTTTTTTAGGCTAGTGTGGTCCCAATGGAGGAGAAGTTGAACCAAGCGCAGATGGAAGTGCAGCAGCTCAAGAGCTCTGTTAGGAACTACGAAGGGTTGATTGAAACCTACAAGTCACAGGTAGGCATCTTATCAAAACTTTCAGCCCTTGCACAAACATGTTTTCTCCCTTCACTGTTGTGGCTTATTCTGTAATGCCTTAACCCTTTGTTTGCTCTTGGAGGATGTTGTAGTTTCATAGGCTTTGGTCCTTTTGTCTTTATTAGCCTGATTTTTACTCAAATGGCAGCATCCACACTACCATGTGCTGTATGCCAAAGTGTGGAAGTCTTGCCTTCCTCACTATGTGCTGATAACTTGGTCATTAGGAAGAACTGACTCCCACAGCAGAGATCTTGATTAATGGAAAACAAAAGACTGGTTTTAATTACTTCACTTTTCCCTGCTCCTTTTCAAAAAGTAAAGGGGAATAGTGAGATGCTTTCTTCTGACTTTTAGTGTGCCAAGTACTGTTCCTTGGCTGCTTTTGGTGGGGAGCATTTTGCATATTGTGGTAGTAGGAAGACAAGGCAAAAGGGGAGAACATTTGGTGGAAAGCCCAAATTGTCCAGGTGGCAGAAGCAGAAAGTGAACTTCCAAATATAGTTCTGGAGTGGTGGTTAGTGTGGCAGGAAACTTGTTGCTGATCCTTGAGCAGTTTTAGTTACTCCAAAGCATTGCACATTTGTTGAAAACTACATATAGCAGATAAAGTATGTGGGGTTTTTTTGAATGTCCAGGTGTTGAAGACCCGAATAGAAGCAGATGATGTGGCAGCAAAACTGGAGAAGTGTGATAAAGAAAACAAGACACTAAAGGATGAAATGAACAAGGAGATTGAACTGGTAACTATTCCTCTAAAGACTGATATGTTGTAAACATTCATGGATCTTAATGTTCTGAATGTAGTGAAAAATGGCTATGAATAGGAAATAAAAGGCTTATCTGAGTTTGCCTTTTCCAATAGTTTTTCTCAGGACTTGTTCCTTCTGCAAAATTTATTGAATATTTAGCAGCTTCTTTTTTACTATATGGTGTTTTTCAGGTGTTTAAATTGCTTAGTGTGTCCTTTGCTGCAGAAATAGTGGTTTAGAACAGCGGACTATGCAGGTTACACCATTGTCTGATGTGGAACAGCTGTCCTCAAAAAAGAGCTTGTACTTCTAGTAAAATTGAAGCCCAGGTTCCAAAATACTCATTCTCTCTCCATCCGTTGGGAATGCCAAATCCTAAGAGAAAGCCTTTTGGAGTAGGAGAAGACCTGAGGCTTTGAACTCCAAAACTGGCCAAATATCCACGCGGTCTCATCACGGTTGCAGACTAACAAAGCTTCACTGAAGTTGAGAAATTTTTTAGTCTTGATCTTATGAACATTTGAAAGTTCCTCATGTTCTCTTCTTTGACTGTAGGCACGTAAGCAGTTCCAGAGCCAGCTTGCTGAACTGGAAAAGCTGCCTGAGATACTAAAGATCACAGAGACACAGCTAGCAGAATGTCAGGACCAGCTTCAGAGTTACGAGAAGAAGAACGTGGACCTGTCTGTCATGATTGCAGATCTTCGTCAGCGGGTAAGGGACTGGCAGAAAGTACCTGCAGCACTGCAATCCGCAAGTCTGAGACCAAGATGAATTTCTAATCACAGGAAGGTTCAAACTTCGTCTCTGTTTTCGTCTCTTTTTGAAAAGATTAAACGTGCACTGCAAAATAAAGGTGTGTGCTATGTCTTTGTGCAAGAAGTTAGCGGCGTAGCTGGTCGCATTCCTTACTGTTTGAAAAGTTTCTCGTCCCTCAGTGCAGAACCTTATTGGGACTTGAATAGCAGCAGTGACAACACTTGCTAATGCCAACACTTGCTTCTGTTACTTCCATCATCTTGTCAGCTTTCCCTCCTGTGGTTGTCTGCTGATAGTGCTGTCTCAACCTTGTTTTCTCACTCAATTTCAGGTTGTTTTCCCAGTCTCTGTTTTTTGTCCCCAGAAGGACTGCATAGGTATTGCAGGGCAATTACAGACAGGCATGACTTCTACAACCATGCCTCAAGACGCAGCAAATTATCTCGCAGTCTGACTGCTTTACTCTGATTGGCTTGGAATTATAAACCTTCCTGGTATTTCAGACTCTAATGTCTTTGTGGGCTGCTGTCATGTATGTGGCTGCTTTTTAATGTGTGTGCTTTGCTGTGCTTACAGGTGGCTGCTCTGCATGCAAGCATTTACAGACCTGGCTTTTCATTTGCAATACAGAAGAATTTCCTCATACCTTTCCAAACATTAACTGGAACCACCAGCAAAATAGATGTTTTAGTGCTTTGCTTTTCTATCCACTGTTCCTTTTCTGGGGCTCTCCAGAAATTCTGAATTGAGCATGTTTCCTTCTGGAGAGCTGCATACGTTTTAGGTGGTTGGTTGTGTGTGTGTAGAGACTACTCTGTAAAGTAATTACTTACTATAATTTTTAGATTGAGCTCCAGGGGGACAAAATGGAGATGACAAGAGAGAGGTATCAGTCTGCCCAGGAAGAGAAAAAGCAGCTCACCTTGAAGGTGGAGGAGCTAGAAAGGTTAGAAATATTAGGCTTTCTTGCTCTCTTAACCTTCCATTTCCATCTGCTTCCCATTGTTTTTTCAGGGGATTGAAACAGCTTCAGTCTTGTTCCAGTCCCCCATGTGCCTCCAGGGTTCTGTGCATTTGTTTATCCCACAAGGATCTCTAATCAGTAGCAGTCCACTGGAGAGAGAGTTTTATGTTTTTGCAGCACCTGTTATGAATGTTGTTAGAAAGGATGATGGCTTACATAGCAGATAAACCAGCTCCTTGCCCAATCTAGCCTGACAATTTTGAGGTTACCTACATATTACAGTATTTTTACCCGTGTTTCTAAATTCCTTTTAGTGACATTGTCTGGGAAAATGCAGGTATGTGGGTACTCTGTACGTCCTTCAATCTTTGAGATTTTGATGTGAGAAATGGAGAAGTGTTTCTTGGGGCGCTCACCTTTCAAGGGGGAATAGAATGTATTCCCAGACTAGTCAGGACCTGACAAAAAGGCAGACTGAAACACACTCCATTTAAAATGAATAGGTTTCCTTCCCTTATTGTCTTAACCTAGAAAACTAGAAACAACGAGTGCCCAGAACATAGAATTCCTTCAGGTCATAGCAAAACGTGAGGAGTCGATCCACCAGTGTCAGCTGCGGTTAGAGGAGAAGACCCGTGAATGTAGCTCCTTGGCACGTCAGTTGGAGATGGCCATTGAGGATGCCAAAAGACAAGTAAGTAATTTCTTGTGTTTGTGAATTTTCCCCAAACTACCTAGGCTGTAAAAGGGGAACAGCGAGAATGCTGGAAATATCTCCTCAGCCTGTGACCAAATTCATGAAAATCATCATGTTCAGGGAAATACAAATATTAAAATGTGCTGGTACTGTTTGTCAGCACTTAAACCATTGAAAAACTGAACCCTGTGCTCCAGTTTGCAACAGAAGAGAGGAAAGCACAAAGACTGAGCTGCTGCTTATGTATGAGAATGTGCCCAATTAAACTTGATAGGGCTTTTGTGGGCAATAGGATAGGGAAAAATCATTCTTCCATAGACAACCCTTTAATATAGTTGTTGTTCTGTTGTTACACGTAGGTGGAACAAACTCGAGAACGAGCAACGTCTAGAGAGAGGGCAGCCCAGTCCAAGATGTTGGATTTGGAGACCCAGCTGAGTAGGAATAAAACAGAGCTGAACCAATTGCGTCGGAGCAAAGACGATGTGAGTGACTTGCAAGGGATACTCTTGGTGTGCTGGTGGTGTCCTGGCAGCAACTGGAGTCCATAAACCAAGGTCCTATGGACATGCTGCAAAAATCATGCAGAGCCGTGTCTGAATGTGACATGTTGTTTTATCTGTCCACGACAGATGTGTGATATGACATGTCTTTTATATCACTAATTCAGGAATGTGGACTCTCATTTGCTTGTTATTTATAGCAATGATCTGAAATAACTTGCTCTAATCTTACATGTACGTGTACGAAAAGAATCAGACCTTTCCTCAAATGAGATTTGCACCAGATACCACGGGCAGATTTCAACTTCATTTACTGTGCTTGGTTATCTGAGAGAGATGCAATTTCTCTTCTAGAGGAAATGATTTCTTCTAGAAGAAAGAAGGGCAATCTTTCATGATGTCCTGTTTACCCTGCTTGTTACTTGAGTTTTACTTGGAATTGGATTGGCACATGGATCAGGTCAAGTTGCTTTTCAGAAAAGAATGTGTTTAATTCCCCATAACTATAGCTAATCAGTTTCAAAAGCCAAACTGATTAACTGCGTTGTCTCTTGTTTTTATCAACGGGTTGCTGAATGGAGTTGGTAATGAGCAGAACAAATTATAAATATCATAGCACCATCTATGGTAATATGATCTACTGCTGTGCTAATTCTTGCTGTCTTCAGCACTTTTGGGGAACAGTTTAAGTTTAATGTGAGTAGAATGAATGTTACTGTCTTTCAGCCTGTGTTTTGTGCTTCTTTATGTAGGCAGAGCGCCGCTATGAAAGCCGCCTACAGGATTTAAAGGATCGGTTGGAACAGTCGGAGAGCACCAACCGCAGCATGCAAAACTATGTCCAGTTCCTCAAGTCTTCCTATGCTAACGTTTTTGGAGAAAGTGCCTTGCTGGGCTCCCCCAGCCGCTCTCGTTCTTCTCCATGAGGACAATGCTCTCCTTGCACCTCTGGTTTTAAGCACAAAAGGAGCCCTATTTCAAAGCCATATATTATTTAGAAAATAGGTTGGCATTTCAGGGTCATTATCAGGAGATGTTTTCTTCTTTTCCTTGCAGCATGAGATGATAAAATGGTGGCATATGTCCTAAGTGTGGGGTATCAGCAATACCGGATTGATGCTGGAGGTCTGTGTTACACCATAAACTGTGCCCCAAAACCAGATAGTTTTGCATATGATGGAAAAGGTCCTTTTCATCCTGGAAGGTCCTGATGGTTTCAGCTCTTAAAACCTTTCAGTAGTTTGTTCAGCATGTTAATGTTTATTAAGAGCTCTTTTCCTTTTCATGCTTCTGTTTTCATTCTGTTTCTGTGTTGGGGAGATCATGTGGGGTTTTTTGTTTGTGTGGGGTTTTTTTTTTTGTTTGTGTGGGTTTTTTTAACTATTGAACACTGTATTGATACATTGGATGGTGAGAGAGGGTCTATCCACCAGAAGTGTGAAGCTGAAAATAACTTAAGTGCCTGGGCTCTACACTTAAAAGAGATTATCTCCTGAACCACCACAGCGTTCGTAAACAGTTTTATGCCAGAAATAATGATATTAGTTTTTTTTTTACTTCATTCTTATATATTCCCTGATCCTTACCTTTTTTCCTGAGTGTGATGCTAATGTTGCTTTACTCCTCTCACCCTGATTTCCTGATCCTGAATATCCCCAGGACTGAGCCAAAACCATCTGAGTTCAAACGAAAGATTGTGGTTTAACCTCAGTGGCACTTCAGCTGGGGTCTTGGTGTGAATGCCACGCAAGTTCAGGGTGTGCATGAAATACTGACTTGGTTGTAAGCCAATTAAAGAGCAGCTATGGATACTCAACTTCTTCATCAAACTTGCCTGCACCTTCTGGAAAATCGGGTATTCAATGTGTTGAGTCCCTAAAACTCATGCGTGCTCTACTGCCCTTTTCTTTCCAGTAAATGATTCTTATGGGGGCAAAAATAGACATTGTTTTTATTTTTGTCTCTTTCGTATCCTATTTATGTGCGATGTGGTCATTGGGCAGTATTTCTCATGAAGGTTTTCTAAGTTAATTGTTTTTTGGGAGTTCTGCAATTGTGTGTGTGTGCATGTTTAACACTTCAAAAATCCTAAAGGTGCTATGGTAAAACAAACAATAAACTACACTTTAATTGGTTATGTTGGGGTTTCCTCTTTGTTGTGTTGCATCTAGGGTCTTCTAGCCCTTATTTTGGAAAAATGAACACATCCGCGGGGCTTTGTGCAGGCAACTATGCTCCAGCCCCTTTCCCTGTCTCATGGATGGTGGCCTCTTCTTGCCCCTGCACCCCGGGATCAATGCTGCAGTGCAGGCTGGCCTCCAGCCCTCCCTCCCGGGGCCCCTCCGCGAGAATACACAAAATAAGGGAAAAAGCGGCAAAGGTGCCGGTGTTTCACGGCCCTGTACCTTTCGTCACTGCGGCCAAACCCCGCTCCCCGGGAGGCGCCCCTGGCGGACTCGAACCCGCGGCTCTGGCTCTCGGAGGGGAGGGGAGGGGCGGGGCCCCGCTAGCGGGCAGCCTCCGCCCTTATCACCCGCTCTGCAGAGGGCGGGAAGCGGTGCCCCGGAAGCGGAAGAAGAGCGGGGGGGGGGGGGTCAGGCCGTTGCCAGGCCCTTGGCAGCGGGTCGCCATGCAGCCGCGGCAGCTCCGCTGGGAGACTCTGGCGGCTCTGCGCACCTCAAGCAAGGGCCAGCTGAGCTACTGCCGCCACTGGCTCCAGGATGAGGTGAGGGTTCGCTCCCGGCGGGCGGCTGGGAGCCCCTGGGCCTGTGCGTCCTGGGGCCGGCTGAGGGGGGAGATCGGTGACTCGCCTCTCCGAGCGCTGGCCGAGCGGTGATCCATCGGCTCCTTGTGTCGTTAACAGTCGGGGCTTGAAATGCGTTAAATTGCCCTTGTGGTATCTCTGCTGCCCGCTCATCCTCGCCTGTCGGTGGCTGGGCCCCCCTGCTCCCCTTCCAGCAGGTCGGGTCCGGGCTCCTCCGTACTGGGTAGATAGTGCAGGGTGTAGGGAGGAGGTGTTACAGGAGAAGGTTCAAGCGTGGCGGTCCTGCTGTCCGGCAAAAGTAGGGGAGCTCGGAAAAAGCGTTGAACAGAAACTGTGAGTAAATGGGGTACTGAGCTGCGATTATAAAGCACCTGCTGCTCTGTGCAGATGTTTTCAATGTGTGCTCATTAACGTTTTGTTGCTTTCTTAGTATGTTTCACGCTTACAGAAAATGTTTTCTCTCTAGGATATCTTGGAAGGATGCATGTCTCCTCTTGTGCTGTCCCCTTATTCTGGCTGGGTTCTGGACAGAGTGATTGGGCAATCAGCCCAAGAAATTGCACCCTCCAGAAGTTCAACGCCTAAAGAATCCACTCCCCGCACAAACCAGTCATCTTCTCTGGAGAAGATCACATCTGCTAGCTGCCAGGGCTCTCCACCACTTTCATCTACAGAGCCAAGTGAAACAAAGGTACCTCTCTGATTATAGTTCACATGTGAACAGCTGTGAGAGAAAGTGTACTAACTTGCTGCCATAAATTGTCTGATAAAGGTTGGTTTGTGCTCTGTTAACTTGTGGGGAAAAACATGCTTAGTTTCAAGTTTTTGTAGGATAAACGGGCGAAGATAAAATTGGTATTAACAAGATTTTCATAGAATAACGTTTGATAGTAGGCTAAAAGCAAACTCCCTTTTTCACCATAACTAAGGATAATTTAGTTGGAGCTGTATAGTTACATGAATTGGATTAGCAGCATGGGGTTCATCCATTTGGAGGGATAAGGTCACAGAGTAGGGTCAGGCCTGTTGTAAGAGTCCATGAACCCTTGGGTTCTCTGGAACTTTTGAATGACTGTCCTGGTTTCAGCTGGGATAGAGTTAAGTGTCTTCCTAGTAGCTGGTACAGTGCTACGTTTTGAGTTCAGTATGCAAAGAGTGTTGATAACACTGATGTTTTCAGTTGTTGCTCAGTAGTGTTTAGACTATAGTCAAGGATTTTTCAGCTTCTCATGCCCAGCCAGGGCACAAGAAGTTGGCACAGGACACAACCAAGGCACCTGACCCAAACTGGCCAACGGTGTATTCCATACCATGTGACGTCCCATCTAGTTTAGGAACTGGGAAGTGGGGGGGGCAGGGAATCGCCGCTGGGGGACTAGCTGGGTGTCAGTCGGTGGGTGGTGCGCTATTGCTCTGCACATCATTTGTACATTCCAATCCTTTTATTACTACTGTTGTCATTTTATTAGTGTTATCATTATAATTATTAGTTTCTTCTTTTCTGTTCTATTAAACCGTTCTTATCTCAACCCACGAGTTTTACTTCTTTTTCCCGATTTTCTCCCCCATCCCACTGGATGGGGGGGAGCGAGTGAGCGGCTGCATGGTGCTTAGTTGCTGGCTGGGATTAAACCACAACAATGACTTAGATGTGTTATGGCTGTCTTTTACAAGGCAAAAGGGTAGGAAGCTGGGCAATGAGCAGTCAAGCTGTGGAGGTAGTGAAGCTGATGAAGCACCTGAAAAGAAAACAAGTGTCTGTTGCTATACATTAAATTATGACTTCACCACATAACGATGAGACTGAGCAGTGAAGTTTTGCATCATCTTGGCTCCATTTAGACTTGAGAAATACATTGTGAGGAAAACATCTTAATGAAGCAGCAAGATCTGATAAAAGTTATAAGAGAGAGTCTGAAGACTCCTCCTGAAGGATGATTCAAAGTATGAACCTGTCTTGACTTCTTCCAGTGTAACATCTTCACTGAATGTAAAGAGAGTGTGGGGAGAGTCTGTCTTGCCTTTCTAGGTGACAGTTAGCCTTTGTGCATGTCCTATAGGCTCTTGGTATTCTGCTCCCAATTTTAGTGATTGGGAAAAGTAATTATCCCAGCTTCATATAGCTGCTGGAGGATACTCAAAATGGTGAGGCTGCGCTACTGAGGTATATAACTACTTTAAATTGTTGTGCATTGATTGACTCCTTTGTCTGTTTCTCTACAAGTAATATGCAGTTTAAGGAGACTTGATTTACCTGGTTTCCTCCATGAGTGGCTGATACAGTATTCAGTCACTGATTTTGCTTATACGCTGACCATGCAGGGAAATGAAGATCTTGGTCTGCTGGAAATGGATCAAGAAGTCTTCCCAGCAGTTCTGCCATCTAAAGTTACAGAAGTTGAAGGCTGCATTCGGATGTATGAAGAGATGCACAGGTTGAAAGGAAAGGTAAAAGAAAACAACTTGAGGGTGTATGTGAATCACAGGAGAGCTACGTAACCAGATGTAACAATGCTCTGGTAAAAGTAGCAGGACAGTAAGTTATCCTAAACCTTAGAGAGTAAAGTTTAGGATAACCCCAAGTAGACTGTGGTGGCCCACTTTGGGCAATTTGATTTGTATTTTCTTCTGTCCAAATTCTGGTGATTACTACATTGTGGTGCTTCTGGCACCTCTGCAATCTGCAGGAGGGGCTAAGGCAACGGCAGGAGCAGCAAGAGCAGATGGTGAGGGCAGTGTATGACCTGGCAAGTGAACAACTGAAGCGCTTTGATGAACTGAAAGAGCTAAAGCAGCATCAGGAATTCCAAGACTTGCAAGAAGTAATGGAGAAGAGGTGAGATTAGCTCTGCTATCCTTAAAATATTACAGAATCTAATCAAAGTGAGGATTAATTCTTGTGCCTGACAGATCTGTGCTAGTCACTTGTGCTTGAAAATCTCACCTGCTGCTTTTCTTATATTAACTATCCTGTTACTGTTTGTCTTTCAGTGTAGATCTCTGGTTACTGCTGCGGTTTCAGTGGTTAGAAAAAGACTATATTTGTGACAGTTAAAGATCCTCTAGCTTGGCTTATTTTAAAAGTAACTTGCTGTGTGTTTGCTTGTATTTTGTCTTGTGTGTGTCTTGAATACAGGTTTTCTGTCTTTTTGTGTATCGTAGCTCAAAGGAGGCTCAGGGACAGCAAGAGAAGTTGAAGGAAGAACACCGACACAGAGCCAAGGTCTGTTACTTGTAAGTCTTTCATAAAAGACTGTGACTACTCAGTGGGAACCGGAAAGACCAATTGATTTGTTTGTATTTACATGGCACCCCTGTAGTGAGAATGTATTTTCTGGTGCTGTCCTAAACAGCTGCTGCATTGTTGTGGAAATGCAGTAAAGGCACATGTGTTGTAGGAGCAGGAAGGACCTGTAAAGCTAGTCATCAGACCAGGAAGGACCTGTAAAGCTGGAGTTATTTCAGTATTTTGTGTCTTGTTTCTTTTTCTCCCCAGGTATTAAACCTAAAACTGCGCGAGGCAGAGCAGCAGAGGCAGCGTCAGGAAGAGCTGGAGCGTTTGCGTAAGGAAGAGGGCCAGGAAAGATTGCGTCGCCTTTATTCCATCCAGGAGGAAGTGCTGCAGCTTAACCAGCAGATTGATCCCAATTATAGACACAAAGACTTGCCAAGAATTGATCTTTCTGCATACAGTAATCGTGGCAACCAGATCTGTGGGCTGGTGTCAGGACTTATCCGCACCACAAGCGAGGTAGAGGCTGTAGAGTTGTTCTTAACTTTGGTTGTCATTTCTTCATAAAGCTTCCTGTCTTCTTTAAAGGCAACTTGTTATGAGACTGTTAAATAAGACGTCACAGAAATGTTTTTAGATATTTGGCTTATAAAGTATCTAATTTAAAAGGAGAATTCTCTGGCACTTTAGCTGTTCTCTTGAAAATGGCTTACAAAAATGCATGAGGATTTCTACAGGAGAAAGATTCGATATTAAAATACTGTAAACTTGATGCTGTAAAGTTCCTTTTTGAGAAACCAGTTGTGGTTCTCCACACCATTATGGTTCTCCTATACTCGTAAGCCTTTTTGCAGTAACTAGGTTTCCTTGAAAATTTTTTTCTCTATGTAAAGGTGGGATACAAACCTTGAAAAATAAAACACTGTAATAAGGCTAATTCTCTGTTCCAGCTTGTCACAGCTGGCTTTCTGCAGAGGAAGTTGACTAGGCTTTGCACTGAGGTTCGCTTATCACTGTCAAAGTGTGTTGTTAATTTTTGTTGGCCAAGATCTTATGAGATCTAGTCATGGACTAACATTATTTACAAATGTGACCAATGTTATGTACAAATAAAGGAGAAAAAGATATTTTGACGAAAGAGGATAAAATGTTTAGTTGGTTCCCAGGTTACCTGAAGACTAATGCTTCAAAGGCTGCTGCTTCTTGCCGTTGTTCTACGGATAGTGGAACAAAAGATTGATGCTATATTACCTCCTCTGTTTCTTGACAGAGAGGTTTCCCTACTCAAGTAGATGTGGCCAATACTGAACGAGCACTGCAAGAGATGCGAGGGTTGATATCCAGCATGCAGCAAGAAATTGCTGCAGCTGTAGAAGAAAAAAGGAGGAGAGATGAAGAGGAAGAGAGACAAAAGCAGAAAGAGTTACTGAAAAAAGAGCAGATGTCGGCTCAGACTCCTGCCCCTGCACAGCAATCAGGGGGAAAGCAGCAGAAGGAAGGTTGGTTAGGCTTTTCCCTTCCCTCTCCCCGCCCCTCCCCTTACACACTCTTACTGTTAGACTAAATACTACTTTGGAATCTTATTGTTGTGATGACATACCTTCTCGTAGCCTTTACTTTTAGCACAACTAGCAAAATGAGTATAGGACTGCTGGCAGCAAACTTTTGAAATGAAACTGATGCGGCATAAATTGACTGTATTAACTGGAGCAAAACCTGCTGTTTCTAGACAGTATGCCATATATTGGAGTATTAGAGAACAACATTGTGCCTTCTTGCGAGTGTAGATGGGTCATGTATGATATGACAAAACATACAAGAACAGACCACTGAAATGGCTTCTTTCTTGAGAGTAAGTTAAGGCCAGATACCCTGCATATATAAATTATTAAGCTGAAGGAGGACTCCTGTATAGCTTGCAAACTTGTAGTTCATTTATGAACATAACTTTGTAAACTAAATTCTGGGGAAAAAGCACTCATGCAGCTGATAGTTCCTTGCAATTTTTTTTTTTTTTAAGTTTTCTTAAGGTTCTCTAGAGTTTTGGGTCTTTATTAGTCTTCTGCTATTTTTTTTTTTAATACCAGGACTTCAAGTTAAGGCAGAAGAAAGTACCATGCAGTGGTACCAGCAGCTTCAAGATGCTGCTGAGCAGTGTGTTGCTTCTTTCAGTGGAATCAGCAACTGCAAAGACAACAATGAGGTATGAACAAATGATTAATACCGCTGAAGAGTAATTATCTTAATTTCTAGGGGAAATAGGACAGCTTTCATTTAAAAAAAAATAAAATTTCTAACTTAGCAGCCTCTGTTAACAGTCTGCTTATCCAAACTATCGTAGTAGTTTACTTGTCTGTAAAGGCTTTTGAAGTTGTTTGTTTGCTTGTTCTGCAGGTTAAGAAGATAAAAACAGACTTGCAGAAAGCAGCTACAATCCCTGTGAGCCAGATCTCTAGAATAGCAGGTCAGGAAAATGCCAAGAACCCAATCCAACTGAAATGTCTTTTGCTGTAAAGATTTTAGTAGGGCACAGCATTATCCAATGTTTCTATAACTATCCTTACAGCAGAAAGCTGCTATGCATACAGTCCAAGTCTTTGCAGCACGGTGTTTGCTTATGTTTTGAAGGTCTGTTGCTTCCCTCGGAGGCATCTTGCTTCATCATGATTAAGTTTCTTTAATCAGATGTAGCAAATATGCAGTTTGAGGTGCCTTGCCCTTCTGGATTTAGGTCTAGTTTTTGTGAAGTTGATGTGGTCTGGTTAAGACTTGTCTGCTGTTTCCTAATCTTCTGTCTCCATACCTTCCTTTTATATTTACAGGTTCTCAGCTGAGAGAAATATTTGACAAGATCAATAACCTGCTCTCTGGAAAGTCTGTTCAGAGTGGAGGGCGAACTGTATCAGTGACTCAGCATCCACAGGGTCTGGATTTTGTTTACTACAAACTTGCGGAGAAGTTTGTGGTGAGGAAGTGTTCTCTTTATTGGGGTGGCAAACTAGGCAGTGCTTTAAGAAGTTCTTTTGGACACTGCCCTATGTCTTCAACTACCAAGAAAAAAATTACTAGGTGTTTAGCTTGCATGTATTAATGTTCATATTGATTAGAGAAAGTGCTTTTGGGGTAAGAAAAAGTGAAAGAACTTAGTTTCTTTTTCTCTCCCATCCCCTATTTTATCTCTTCTAAGAGGAATAACTATTTTAAATTCCAGGCTTACATTCTGAACTAGTTAGGTACGGTGTTAGTGGAAAACAGGTTGATAGTTAACTTATGATATATCACAAAACTGTATATAAGCTCAAAACCTTAAATCTTGGCGGGAGGTGGGGGGAAGCCAAGGCCCAAGAGGTGAACTTCTGTCCCTGCTGTGTAGTTAGCACCTCCCAAGAAATGAAGTGTCATTGTTCAAGTTGCTTTTTGAAGTTGGCAGTATTTTTCTCTATTCTTTGTTTGCTAAATTTGGGCTGTTTGAAACTCTCTTTTTTTCCCTGCAGTGACAAAGATAGGCAAAAATTAGCCCATGGAGTAAAACTGACTGATCTGTAAACATTTGAAAATGATTGTTTGGAGTGAAAATATCTGTGCAGCCTTCCACTTTGTGCCTGTATTTGCTAACTCCTTTTTTCTGTCCTGACCCAAAGTTTATTGTCATCCTCTGTGGGAGCTGAGGACTTAGGGCTTTATCAGCTTTTCTGTGGTTGGCTACATAGCCATGAAAACATTAGGATTCTTTAGTAGAGGCTAATTACACAAAAAAGGTGGTGTGTTGGTTTTTTGGTGGGTTTTTTTTGTCTGAGAAATGGCTTGAAGGGGTGGGGAATGACTCCTTTCCTCCCTCCAGAATCAAGGAGAAGAAGAAGTAGCTTCTCACCGTGATGCAGCTTTCCCAATTGCTGTTGTGGCCTCAGGAATCTGGGAAATACACCCTCGAGTCGGAGACCTCTTTTTAGCTCACTTGCACAAAAAGTGCCCCTATTCTGTGCCGTTTTACCCTGCATTGAAGGAGGGGACTTCTATGGAAGAGTATCAGAGGTAAATTTATTACTGGACTTTTTCACCATGAACCCTGCAAGGGTGAAGATTGTATTCTTCTGAGTGAACTCCACTTTTCCCAATCTCTGATTACGTAGGCACTGTGATGTGCTGACATAGACTCTGGAGATTCACTCACAAGTGTGCAGCTCCCCTAACCCTGTTTCCCTGGAGGATGCTGTGTCCTTCAGCTTTGAAGTGCTCTTTTGCTTATTCCTCCTTGTTGTTCTCAAAGAACAGTTGATAGACATAGCTTGATTCTAGTTGAAATATCCAGTACAGAACCTAAATATTCTACGTGGTATAAAATAGTGGAACATATGATCCAGAGGGTAATGATCAGCCTTTGCAGTAATTGTATGGTTTTGGAGTATCCCTATTCTCAGTACAGTTGACTTAAAGTAAGATGAGAGCTGCAGGGACTCAAGTGAATGGGTTTTGCTGTACTAATACTGGAATGTCTTCTCATACATAGGATGCTTGGATATCAAGTTAAGGATTCTAAGATGGAAGAGCAAGATCATTTTCTTAAACGGATGTCAGGAATGATTCGTCTTTATGCTGCCATCATTCAACTCCGGTGGCCTTATGGAAACAAACATGGGGTACGCGTGTACGGCATTGTAATTAGAACCTTGTTACTATCCCAAGAGTCCATTAAATATATTGCAAACTTGATTTGTAGTTAAGGTGTGCTGAACTTTAAACCAGCTTATAATGTATTTGAAGGGAGATGGTCATAACCATAATCAACAAAACAATGCAAAGTAATTTGTAGTATAGACCTTTGCTTCCTTTCTTTTTATTTTCATAATGATCAAGTTTTATGTTAGGCTATTATAAAATAACTTTATAAAGAAGAAAGTAAATCAGAAAACTGCCTGTTTTGATAATAGCATTTTGCAAGTCTTACAAATGGTGGGTAGCTTTTTTGTTGCTTTATAGACACATCCTCATGGGCTGAACCATGGATGGCGCTGGCTTGCTCAGATGTTGAATATGGAACCTCTGGCAGATGTGACAGCCACACTTCTTTTTGATTTTCTGGAGGTAAGTGATGTGGATTACTAATAATTAAAGAGACCTAAATTGGTGACGTTTTAGTTTCGGAAGGGATTGCTGAGGTGAGGTTAATTGTGATTTCTAAGAGGCTTTTTTTAACTTGTCCTTATTCAGAAATGATTGTGAGTATTCCACATTCTTGCAAATGTAGCTTTGGAGCTGAATGATTTGAAAATGGAAGTTTTTATACATGCAACTTCTGTTGTTGTATTTGGTTCTGTTTAAGGTTCCTGGTATATTAAAAAGAGTTGCATGGCCCTATAAAAGTACGGTCTGCTAAGTGCTTGGCATCAGTTTGTACAATGGACTGAGGTCCTGTGGTCTTTCCAGCTGAATTAGTTCATAAAACAGGGTGGGATTTTCAGACTGAGGACAGAGCCTGATGTATATTAATCCCATGTCCTAAGATATAGGCCTATGCTAAATAAGAGCCAAAGTTAAAGGCTGAAGTCGGGGGATAAACACTGTTGGACACAAGCAGCTTCTGTGCTTATCAAATGCCTTCTAAAGAGCTTTAAAAGTAGAAATGAGAAAGTAAGTGCAAAGTGAAATACACCATGGGGATTCTGTTAGTAGTGGTGACGTTTGAGGAACATTCATCCTGTAAACTAACTATGAAGAAAGCTGATGAATCCACACTGCAGTAATCAAGATGGGGAAATGACCACAATATGCCCTAGCAAATGGCATTAGGGAATGGTGTTCTTTTTAGAGGTAGACTGGAGTGAGAGAAAGAATAACGTAAGATTGATACCAGTGGCCACCACACAGCCAACAAGAAAAAAAGGTGATTGTGGTAGCAGTAATGGCATTTAGAGGATTTGCTTGTTTTATTGTGAATATTGGGTGTATTTCTTTAAATGTCTGGATAGAATATTAAGTGGTTGATATTGAACAGCTTTATTGAACTGAAGTTGTCATGCTAGTCTGAAACCCAGTTCTGGAACCTGGTCTTTGTGGATTTCTGTACCATAGGTGTGTGGCAACGCTCTCATGAAACAGTATCAGGTTCAGTTCTGGAAAATGATGTTGCTTATTCGAGAAGACTATTTCCCAAGGTATGATATCTGTGCTTAGGAATGTGAAATGATCCTTGGTTGTTTTGGTTTTTTGTTTGTGTTTTTTTTACTTTATGAGTGTTTGCTCTTAAATGACTCGTCCATCTTTTCCAATCTCTGCCATTTACCCCCACACCCACTTGTAAATCAAACCCAACTGTCTGAGTAGATTTTGAAACATGCTGTTATTTCTGCAGAATTGAAGCAATTACCAGCTCTGGACAGATGGGCTCTTTAATGCGTTTCAAGCAATTCTTGGAGGTAAAGCAGTTTTGTTGTTGGTTTGGTTTTTTGGTTTTTTTTTTAGTTTTCAAGTGTTTTGAGGATTTTTCCCTTCATTCGATATATCCATCATTTTGCTAATGAGGCTGGTGCTGCTTGCAGCATATCTGATAGTCCAGACCAGTCACTGTGATGTAACCCGTCTTTTGTAACTTTTAAGTTACTGAGTTAACTTAACGATAGTTATGACAGCAAACATCTTGCTTATTTCTTACCTCACATCTAATTTTTCTCAGTGAAAATGTATTTTGGTCATAAATGGAAGTTCAGTGAGACTAGTTGCAGTGAGAGAAGATGTACAGGTGGAGGAGGATTCTGCTGAGTCATTTCTGTAACAGCTATTTTTTTATCAGTGGTTTGCTTTTTTATCTGTTGTCCTGATTAGATACATGAGGAAGCAGGCACTTTGAACTGCTCTCTGTAGCATTTGTTTAGCATTGTATTCTGCATCTTTTTTATGAAAGCTTGCAAAACTGTAGAATACTTGATTATTTAAATTGTTTTGTGAATGTTGACTCTGAATCTGTCATGTTTTAATATCATAATCTGAGTTTGTCCTTTCACTTCAAAGTTAATTTTGGTACACTTTGTTAGCAATGATTTGAATATGTGCAGTAAGAGCCATCAAAATTCCTGAGAAAAGATGACAAATTAAGATACACATTTCTTTTTTTTCTTTGTCTTTCTCTCTCCACTAGGAATGTCTACAGCAGAAGGAAATTCCATTACCAAAGGGTGCTCTGCAGTCTTCCTTTTGGAGATCATAGATCAGTTTCTATTTCTTTCCCCCTGGACGTCAGTGCTTTCAGACCTGGCTTCCTGTTTACATGTAAAGGCAAAATAAATATATTTTGTATATAGAGGAATGAGGAGAAAATATTCCATCAACCTCTTAATGTTTAATTCATTAAGATTTATGTTGGGCAGAACAAACTCGTGTTTAATTTGTTGCAAATAATTGGAAGTTATTCTTTACTTTGGATTTTTGTAAGGTGTTTTTTTTTTTTTATAGTGAATTGTAGAAAATTGAAGATACTTCCTTCATGTATTTAAACATGTGGAAGACATTTTAAATATAGTATCCTGATGCCCTTTGGGCTAAAGAGATTAAAGACTTTTGGATTGAAAATTTGCACAGTGCTGTTCTGTTCATGGAAGTGAAAACACCTCATAGCTTTATGAAGTCTTAGCAGACTAATCAATCTCAGAAATTTACAGCTAGAACTTTATTTTTGTATTTATTACATCTGTATTTTATAATTCAATTTTAATTATGCTGATATACTTGCATCCTGTTTGTCTCAACAACACCTTAAAACTACAGTGAGATTGGCCTAGCAGTGTTGACGCTTACCTCTGTTGAATGTAACTTTGCTCCAAGAGGCAGTACTCTCAATTTAAGAGAGGTACACTCACTGTTTTGAAAGTTTGCATGGATAATAGAAACTTCATGAGGGAACAGCAGAGTTCCTGAAACTACAGAAATTCTGTGTCTGTTATCCATCAGATGGATGGAAGCTAATAATCCATTTTCTTAATTCAAGAAAAAAGTGTCAAAATGATGCATTCATTCTAGCACTTTTGCTGATGTTCTGCCGTCATTTGAGGGGGAAATGGTACACTTGGGTTACCTAAAGTGCATTTCATTAAGGGCTCTTTTTATGTAAATGGATTTCTTCCTTATCAATGTTATGGTATTTTATGTATCGAGTACTGTAATACTTTTGTACCAATGGTGAATTATTCTGAGAATAGTTCATTCTAGAAATCTGTTTAAATTATTATTAAAGTTTAATTTTTTTCTTTTTAATCTGAAGCTGATACAGTTTGGTTTTTTTCTGTAGAAGAGGGATGGTCAAGAAAAATCTACAGCTCCTTGGTGAATACAAGAGACAGACAGTGTAAGAGATCAGAGTGATGGGAGATCTATCTGATTTATGGTGCACTGTCCTTGAACTATTTTGGTGGCCTCTAAAATGAGAAAATTTGCTTCTGAGTTCTGGAAAGTAGTCTGTTATTTTTGCAATATACTGTTGCAAGTTAAAATTTATTATTATTTTTACCAGATGAGTTTTTATTATTCCTAGAGGCACCACAATTTGAAGCTGTAGAAAGTGGAGTTGAGGCCATATGAGAATCTGAGTTTGATTTTTATATAGCTCTTGAGATTTCTGAGAAAAGTTTGTAACATGTACTTTGGAATTCAGGCCTTTAAAACCTTTAACCTTGGCTTTTAAATTGACTGGTAAGTAAGTTAAACTTGTATTTGGTTTATGTATTTTGTAAACTGACTCTGGAATTCTTTAGACTGGTGTTACCAGTAATTGTTCTGGGATACTGCAAACCTCCTTCTAGTATTCTTTTACCAGATAACACTGAAGCAATATGACTTCCATTAGTATACTTGAAAATGTTCATAGTTTTTTTTATAGAGTGGAGATGTTTTGATTGCATCTTGCATATCTAGTTATGTTGGAGACTCACTTTGCCAAGATGGTAATTGGTACTGTCTGTTAGAAGCAGTTGTCTGCCTGTGCCAAAACACAAGGTGTGATTCGTTGAAAGATATATATGTAAGATACAATAGCTTTCTTTTTTGCTGACAGGTACTAGGGTTTTCTGACATTTGTGGGGGGAATGTAAGTATATATTTTTATAAATAACAAACATGGTATCCTTGTCTGCCTCAGTAAAGGGCATCCAGATACTTAAATACTACTTCAAACAGACCAATAAGAATTTCTAATTGAATAAGGAGTGCACTTCAAAAGAATCATAATAAATCAATATTTATTTTTAGGTGTAGCTTAAGGTTGCTTCTACTGCTTGAACTAATGGTTGATTTGTATGATGCTATTCTGGTTTTTGTCATTTCAGCAGTTTTGAATGTTAGCCATTTGGTGTTATGGAGATGCAGTGCAAATAAGGTCTTATGAATGTGTTCATGGTATTTTCATACACATATTCATATCAAATATGGCAAAGGAGAGCATCTCAGATGTGAAAATACTGTGCATTCAGGACAAGATGCATTAAAATGGCTGTGAGTCATACTCCTCCTTGGAGACAATAGTTCCAGGCAGTCCCACGGGTTGCGATGCAATGTCACTGCAAGTGTGCTTTTTCCATTTAAGTACTTTATTAAAAGAAAGTATTATTAACTCAAAAATCACTCAAACCCACTCTGTACTTTGATCCTATGAAGTTCTTGCTGCCTTACCAGGTCTCTTAAAAATAAAAAATTAAGAGATTAGAGCTGAACTTCTTTGCCATGTCTATTTTAAACATCTAGTTTATACTAAAGGCTCATTTTCCTTTGAATTTATGCATTGGCTTTTCAAAAATAGCTTTCTCTTGACAAGCGTTTGCAGCCTTTTGATGCTCTGTTCTTGCTAGGCTTCTTTGTGACACTGCACGCTGCTTCAAAAGGACACCCTTACCTATATATATTTTTAATAATGTAAAACTAATGAGGCCGCTGCTTTTAGTCTGGCCTGTGGATTTAAATTGAAAAACCTGTCACCGGTCCTCGGTGCTCTGTAGCCGCAGCACCTCGGGCTGAGGAGAAGGGGGCAGAAACCCCGGCTGCCGCCATGTCGCACGGACATTTTAACTGATTCCCAATGTAATCTTGTATTTTTTTTCGTGTCCGAGGCTGGTCACGGTGGGGGGGTGAGGCAACGGCCCAGCGCCCCGCCGCCGCTGCTGAGGGGGGGGACAAACGCCCCGCACCCACCCCCCCCTCCCCCCCTCCGCCCGGCGTCACCCTCCGGCACCCTTCCCCGCCTCTCGGCTCTTTCCGGAACCCCTCGGCACTTTCCGGAACCCCTCGGCTCGCTCCGGCCCTCTCCGCATGCGCCGCTCCCGCAGTTCGCCTGCTGAGCTCGGGTGGGTGGGGTCCTTCTCCTCCCTCCCCCCGCCCAGTTCCCGATTCTTTCCGAAGCCCTTCGGCTCTTTTCGCTAGCCGGGAGACCGTTCTGCAGCGCTGACGTCATCTCCGGGCCGCCTTATAAAAAGGCGGGCGCAGGCGGCGCGGGGTGTCCGTGGCGGAGGGCGCGGAGCCGGCGGGCGAGAGCTGCGCACCCACCCGGTGAGGCGGGGGGCTGGGGGGGGGGGGAACGCCTTCATCCGCGCTCGCTTTCATCCGACCCCACCGGGATAGATAGAGCCCCCCACGCCAGCTCCGCCTTCCGCCGCTGCGGAGACAGGTGTACGGGTGGGCGCTCCCCTCAGCCGCGGGGGAGGCTGAGGCCGGCCCTGCCTCCGGGGGCTCCCCGCGGCGCCTCGGTTACCGCTCGCCCTCCCCGGCGGCCGCGGCTGTTGCCGTGTTTTTGGGTTTGGTTTGTTTGTTTTTTGGTTTTTTTTTTTTTTTTTTTTTTTTTTTTTTATCGCGGGTGGCCGCTGCGGCGCCCAGGGTCTCGCCCTCGGGGGAGGGGAGGGCAGGGCGGGGGAGCAGCAGCCCCGGGCGCAGCGCGGATTAAGGGCAGGCGGGCAAGGAGCAGCGGGATCCGCCCTGGTCAGGCAAGACCCGCCGTAGGAATTTCATTCAGCGCTCAGGGGAGGGGATAAACAGGCGGGTAAATAACAGTGACAGCGAGTCTGCGTCCCCGCGGGCAGAGCGAGAGTCCCCCGCCTTGCCCGCCCTTCCCTTCGCCCCTGTCCGGTGAGGTTTGTGGTAAAACCCTGCCTCCCTCCCCTGAGGAGAAATCCTGGGGGGGCGACGGAGAAGCTGGCGCTCTGCGGTAACCCGGCGGAGGGGATTCATTGCACAGCAATGGCTTCCCTCGGCTCTCGCCAGCCCAGCCCTGTCCAAGGTCAGGAGATGCAGCGAAGAGTGTGTGCGAGGGGAGAGAAGAAAAGGGAGGGATCGAGGGGCTGGGTTGTTCAGTGATGGCTGGAGAACCCTTTCTTTCCTCAAGGAGCTCGCTGTCTTCCCTGAAATGACGAGCACGTAAATAGCATGCACAACGGAGTTGTCAAGCCGAGCAGGAAGACATTTAAAAGAAATCCTCCCAACCTGTGTTCCTCTCATATATGTGTCATTTTGGTATATAGGTCAAGCACTACGGTTTCCTTCATAAAAGAATCAGGATTTGTTCATCCCCCGATTAACTTTTTTTTTTTTTTTAATTTAACATAAATCAAAGTAGTGACAGTCAAGTTTTTCTCGGATTCATTGCCTGCGTGCATGTTATCTGGTTACAGTGATACAAATCTATATTGCTACATCATAAATATGTACCAATAGGGTAATCATTTGCCCTGATATTTAAGGAAGAGCACAAGCAATTATCACAGTACTTTTTTTGAGCAAGTTCATGTTGACTTTTCAGGATTTTTAGTAGCTATTTTGTCATAAAAAAGCTGCGTGTTCCAGTCTAAAATGTACGTGACTATTGAGCAGTCTTTCATACATATTTAAATAGGTTCTGAAGAGCAGTTGTCTGGAGATGGCGAATGAACACATTAGGGGGGAAAAAAACCCCCACAATAAAAAAAGACCAAAAAAAACCCAACTCAGCCTGAAATGGTTCTGTATCTTTCTGGAAAAAAATATCCATTTTCTTTTGGCATTTTGTTTTCAGCAAAGTGCCAGAAGATTCTGATGACTGTATTCACTGAAAGGCCTTGGTCAGTGATTCAGATTTGTTCAAAACAAATATTAAATCCCACTGTGTGATTTTTATGCATTTAAATGCAACTAGTAGTGAGTTCTTCCATGAAATCTTCATTTGTCCTTACTTATAAATTGTGCAGAGAGAATAATGAACAAAAGATTGAAAATGGAATGCTTTCTGCTGCATTGTGTGCAGGATCTGCAACTGTAGTAATGGAATTGTTAAGCTGTGGAAAATACTTGAACAAAGATAGCGGGTTACATTGTTCACAAGAAGTAATTTATTTCCATTCCTGTTGGGAAAAAAAAAATTATCTGTACTGGCTGAATTGAAATAGAAATCTTATTTTAAAATCAGATTTAGATGTTATGCTTCTATGAGATCCATAGTTGATGAAGTTAGCAAACATATTTGTGGTTGTTTTGGTTTGTGTTTTTTTAATAACATAAAGGTAGCAACAATAACAAAAATGTTGAATGTCAAAGACTGTCTTTTAAGCATTTTTTACACGTTTTTCTCCTGCATGGCAGAAAGGTAGGAGAAGCCTTAAATCTCTTGAGACAGGATGGTACCTCTTGGTGTGAAATTCTTATTTCTCAACTATTATACCTAACCTTAGTAATTTAATGTATATAACTTGGTGTCTTTGCTGCCTTATTTTTGTCTATTTAATGTATTTATGGGGTTGTAGTTGTTTTATTCATAAATACATTGCTTTTTGGGGGGCAACTAATTGCTTCCCCTGTATTGAATTCCTCCCTTTTCTCCGCTGTGTGTTAGTATAGTGTGGGAGTTTGTTTTTTCCATTTGTCCCTGGAGTGTAGGCAGCAGAAAAATGGGGTGGAGCAGACTGCAGATGCTGTGGATGGGGATTGCCAAGCGTAGTCCAGCATTGTACTCCCGTAGCTGACCATGGATCAAATGGAGTGGCAAGCTGCCTCCTCGCTGCTGCAACTGATACACATTAAGCTATGCAAATGCCATGAGAAATATGCACTAGCTTCAGCTGGCACAAAGACACGTAACTGCAGTTGTCCATGAACCATGAACTGCTTCAGGGATTGCAGCGTACTCATGGGGAAAACGTAGGGTTAGGGGAGGCGAGGAAATTTCTAGCTAAGAATTCAGTTGGTTAGATACACTTGACAGCTACATAATTGGCCATCTCAAAAAATACCTTCTGTCACAAATGCTACTTGTCCATTTTTTTACTGTGGTAATTGAAAGTAATTATCTTTGTAGATGTTTATTCAAAACCTTCTTAGTGAGTTCGTGTCTTTAAATTAAGCCGCAACTCTTGATTATGCTGTAGCACGAAGCATCATTTGCCAAGTCCTAACTTTCTTTACTTTCTGTTTTGACCTTCAGCTTATGGTAGGTTTGTTTTTGTTTTGTTTTTAAACTAACTGGAAAGGTTAGTACATACCAAATTAATTCAGTTTTCCTGTTTATATTTGTAACCTTTTTTGCATGGGTATGTCTGTCACTTGCAATAGCTTGCGTAACAATCATGCCAATTGTTGCAAGGAACCAAAAGGAAAGTATGAAGCATGTACTGTGACAGAATATGTATTTTGAAAAAAAAAGAAAAAATTAAGCCATGTCCTTATGGTAGTCATTAGTTGAATGTTATCTTCATTTCCACCTCCCTTTTAGACTCTACATTCCTCCATCATGTTGTCATCGTTTCGTAAAGTCAAAGTCCAGGTATTTTTACGTAATGCATGAAGTGTCATCGCCATACTTGCCTGTCTTTATTGCAGTGACCTATTTGTAACAAAAAGCCATTTGTTTGAGAGTTTGTTCTACATAGCAGGTGCTTTATTTGTACTTCAGTGTTGAGTCTGATCTGCCTTTCCTTTAATACTTTGGATTTCCTAATTTCTGTCTGTGATGCATGATGTGTGAACATTTTATAGTTGTTCAGTATGATCGGGTTTTGATGTGGATTAATTTTCTAAGAGTTTTTTTTTTTTTAAAAAAGTACTTGAGCAGTATCTTCTTACTTATAGCATCTAAAAATCAAGTGATAAGATTTACACTGTAGAACATTATGCATTTGAAGTTGGCTTTGGTTCCTGTTCCATCCACTTGCACAAATTTATAATCCTTGTATTGTTGTGGTGTAACTGTTCATACATCTCTGTGGCTTTCCATTCAATGGTGGTAAAATAAATAGGATGTATGGACCAAACTTCAGCTGGGTACCACAAGCAACTAGATTTTATTTGGAAATTACAATAACGTAAATGTTTATACTACAATTAAAATTACAATGAAAAGATAACAAATGGGAATGGAAAATGCAGGGATTTATTGTGTAATATCACATTACCTGTAAACTCTGCATTTCTGCAATGCAGTCAAGGTAATTTGCTTTCTCAGGAGGACTTGGCAGTGTGCAGTCCTTGCCAGCACTGCATAGTTTTATCAAAGGTCTCTGGTGATACTAAAACCAAAACAAAGCCAAGAAACCCCTCATACATAAAGGCACCAAATTCAGAGAGGCAATTCAGCTGCTTTTATTTGAATAGTGGAATTAAAATTCTAAGACTAAGTGCCTAAATATGAACAGGTCTTTAATTGTCTTCCATATTTCAGAAGTGCATAGTTAAGGCTGTGCACAAACCCTTTAATCAGCCTAAATCACTAGCTTTGCAGCCTGCTTTAGTTCAAAGAATTTGCCTTTTTTCTTTTAATGCTACAGTTTCTTGTGTCCCTGTAATAGCTACTTAAATTTTGGGGCTTGTTTGAATTTTACCTGTGCTGTGGTTAGTCTGTATGAGTCTATGGCATTAAGCAGTGACTTCAACACAGCTTGGGTTTTTTTGTACTGCAGCACTTATTTTTCTGGCTTGGAATTTGTAGAGGTTTGAGGCTGTAGGTGACCTTCCTTGACGGTGACCAGGAGTATTTGGATACAGGGTTCTGCTGCATGTAGTCCACACTTAAAATGTCTTTATTTTGTAGATTTAGATTCATAACAAACCAAATGCCTGGTCATTTGATTTTGTCTCAGTGGTGTTTTAAATCCTCTCAGACAGGGTATATGATATGACATCCTTCAGTTACTTCTTCGTAACACAGTATGTTCATGCAGTTCCCTTCACGGGAGCAGGAGCCAGTGCTGCACATACTTTTCAGAAGGATTCTCTTTTATTTACCTGCAGTACTAGTATGTACTAACTTAGCACTAAACTAGGCAGTTGTGGTGTTTTTGTGTTCGAGACATACGTAGTGGCTTACCTCTTCCCTAGGGTTTTGAGGAAGCTGTGAATGGGAGAAATGAAAGTTGGAAAAAATCTACATTGTTTTTTTTTTCCTCTGTCATTTCCTTTTGAATGTTATTTTCACATCCAATATTAGAATTCAAATTTTTTTGCTTAGAGAAGAAAGATCAGCAATCCATTCCTGTCCCCGAAGAGGGAGGCAGGAAGGAGTAGGCAATATCAGTTAAATGCTCTTTTGACAAGACTTAGGATGTGTAATGCCAATGAATGCAAAAAAAAAAATAAAAAATGCATCAAGCTGCTCATGCGTGCATACCTGGGGAGCAGAGAGTGTTTTGATAAGGAAAGTACTTGTATTACAAGCTACTACTAGGGTCATGTATGCTGAATATATGTAACACACATCAGGACTTGTTGTAAGAGAAAGTCATTATTTTACTAAATCTTAAGATAGTGATCTTTATATACTGATATCTGATTGCTTTTCGGGCAAAGGAGTTTAATTCTTTAAGCTTCCTGTAATTGGTTTTAAAAATATGCTAAAGTCTGTGTAGCACTGAATGTATTTTACATTCGAGTTTTTAAATCCCCGAAAACATGTTTTGGTAAGGGAAGTGCTGACAGCTCTTATGTGTGTCAGCCCTGGTGGCACCGCTGTAATTCCTGTTTAACCCACCTCGATACCGCTGTTTCCCGAACTTGAATGATGTTGCTGACATCATCGTTGTTGCACTGCGGTGTCTATAAATATCTGCAGTTGTATACTCCCATGCAAATTTTTGTGTACCCTTTGTATAATTTGTATCATCTGAGGAAGGCTAATCATTTTAGATTGAAGGATGAGAGTAATACGTTTGTTTTGGTTTTTGTCTTAAATTTATTTCTTTTTGTTGTTTTGTTTTGTGGTGTTTTTTTTTTAAATACCACCACAGTGGTACAGTGCAAAGAAGCATTTCTGATTTTTTTTTTTAGTTGGACATAAGCTGACAAGTGGCTTTCTAAAGTTAGTCTTACAGCGTAAAAGTACAGTGGCAAATGCCTTCAGGACAGTTAAGATCCCCTGGTTTGGGGACATCTTTGTGATGACGCCTGCCTCGGCTGTCTGGAAGGCTGAGGCTCTGGGCAGGAGCCAGCCACTGCCATTCCTCCTGCCCGCACTGCCTGGAAGGTTCGCTCTGCCTGACCTTATCAGCCGGCGCAGGAGGCAAGCAGCGATGTGGAGAATGTTGTCTCTGCGCGCAGCGCTGGGGACGGGGCCGGTTATCTGGGGTCGGGCTGGGCATTTGTGTATCTCCCAATCTAAGCTATGTTTTTCACGTGAAAACATAAAGCACAACTTCTTGTTGGCAGTTCTTTTGCTAGCGGTGCAGAGGTGTATCCTAGATGCCTTTGAATGGTGTCGTTGAACCGAGAAGGTTTAGAAACATCTTGGAGAATTGCTTCGTATTCAAGGGGCATAATGCAGTTTGAGCGTGAAAACGTCGGAGGTAGACTGCATCATTCTGCAGCATCGATGACTTTTGAGTTCAGAGCTCCCCAGTGACTGCTGATCGCGCTCTGGCAGAGCACAGACTTGCTGACGTCAGCTGATCTGCTGCAGGAAAGAACAGTCTATTATTGCTAGACCAAAGCACTTCTTTTACAATTGACTAGCTTGACTTACTGTAGTTATAAAAGGAGCCTTTCTTTTAATGAATTCCAGCAAAAAGATGAGCCAGATTGCATGGCTTGTGTGGTGAGAGGCAAACCAGCTACCAGGCTAAATTACAGGAGGTCTCCTATGTGGTTTTTAAAAATGTAAAAATAATTTTAAGCAATTTAATCATTTGCATAATTTAATAATTTAAATAATTTAATAATTTAAAGAGGTCTAAAATTGCTTGGGCTGTGGAGGTTATTTCTAATACTGAAATACAAGTTGACAGCAAAAGACTGTACGGCGTTCTAAAGACTAACTAGGATTTCATTTTCTCCCGGTAATGCCCATAACCAGAATAAGTGGAGAGAGAGACAGGCTACAGTTGTGCAGTACATCTAGACTAAATGCCACTTTGTTATTTCTGAATATAATTCAGTTTAAAAGAAGTGCTGTCGGAATTCAAACACAGCGTCACAGCACAGGGAAAGAAGTTTTTAGCAATAACTTGCTCTCCTGGAGGGAAAACACTGTTTGAAACAGGGCTTGAAAAAACCAGCTGCTTTCTCAGGAAAACAAATCTGTAGTTGAGCTCAAGTTGCGTTCAGGGGTTTGATCTTTTAATACTCAGATACAGTAATTAAGTGGAGCCTTTGGTACCACTGCCTGGTGAAACCTGGACTTCATTTATATAATACAGTCTACACAGACTGGTTTTTTTGTGGTGTGTGTGTTGGGTTTTTTTGTTGTTTTTTTTTTTTCTCCTTGCCTTCTTTTCACAATAATGAGTGGAATGCCCAGGCCTGGAAGAGAAAGCAAAGCTGAATTTTCTTTCCTTCCTTAAACTGCCGCAATGCAGTTGGGGCTCAGAGTTCATGGGAGTAACAACTGCTGCTGAAATGGCTGTCCTCTTGCAGGGTGGGACTGTTGGAAGAGAGCTCGGGAATGTGTGAATTCGCCCCCATATGTTCCTTTCTATCAGATGGTCCCTTTACAAGTGCTTAGAAACCAAACAGAAAACATGGCCATATAGATCGCTTTCCAACCTGTGGAGTTTTTCATACAATTGTGCAAGATACACGTCTAATTAAAGCATGCGGCTAACTAATGATTAAATAAGAATTTAATATTTAATAATGTATTTTAAGAGATTGCCCTTGTCTTTTAGAATGCAGTTGCAGACTGGGTTTCTTCCCTGTCTTTGATAGGATTGATGAGATGTACATTTAGCTTGATGCTTACAGAATTTATAATGAAAGCATTAAGTGAGCTATACATGTAAACACTTGTAGATCAAGACATTAATTGCATAATTGTTCAAGCACGGAGTGTTTTTTGCAACAGCTTCTTGATATGATGAGTGAGTTGTCAAGTAAGCGGATAAATATCCAAACTGATAACAATAATGATAGTACTTTTTAAATTTGTGTTACAGTTCTGTTCTAATGCACAAATCTCTTACTGAAAATCAAATTGCTTTTTGAAACTTTAGGAACTGAGAATTAAAGGTTATCCCAATTTTAATAGAAAGGAGATAAAGCAGAACAGAAGTCAGTTCTTTGCTGACTGTGGTAACAATAACAGGTTTTAGTATATAAAGCAATGTATAAAGATTTTCAGTCAAAGCGGTCAGAGCAAGATCAGTAGTTATACGAAATGCTCCTTGACTTACTTGTCTAAGGTCAGATCTATGAAGTACTGTGAGCCTCTGTATTGGCTTTTGAAAGGTGATGTAGGGAGTGGCAGGGTGGGTTTGTAACCTTTTTTAATCGTCTGAGAGAACAGAGAGGAGATATGTCACACACAGAGATGTGTGTGTATATATATGTATGTATAATATATATAGATATATGTGGATCAGCTGTTGTTTAAAGAACAGCAATATTCTTACTTTAGTTTATCTATATTGAGTATTTTAAATAAAAAGCTTACAGATTTTATATATTGTACAAGAAACATTTTATGTCTATATATCTACATACATATATGTGCACAGAAACACATTTTTAACGTTTGTAGTAGATGCTTGCATGCTACCATCCAGGATGACGTGGCCTTTATATGACTGCAGCCATATTTTTCTAAAACAAGTAGATGTTAAATGTCTTTATAAGTATTTCTTTTCCATTATTTCCTGCTAGAAGTGTGCTTTTATTTATATGTATAATATTTATATTTTATATACATATCTGCACACGCAGAGTAAGACTGTAAGTAAACCACATGCAAGTTTAAAAAAAAAGCAGGCTTTTCTTTCATGGATCTCTTCCTGCCCTACCATTGTTTTATAATACAAACAAAAATGTTGGGGTTTTTTTTTGGCTTTCAGAAAATGGATCCAAGTGGTGTAAAAGTGTTGGAAACAGCAGAAGATATCCAAGAAAGGCGTCAACAAGTTTTGGACCGTTACCACAGGTTCAAGGAACTATCTTCTCTAAGGCGCCAAAAACTTGAAGATTCCTATCGATTCCAGTTTTTCCAGCGTGATGCAGATGAGCTTGAAAAATGGATCCAAGAGAAACTGCAGATAGCATCTGATGAAAATTACAAAGACCCAAGCAATTTACAGGCAAGTCCTACTGCCATTTTATGTTTCCTGTACTATTAATTTTAGGGCGTATCAGGTCAACTGGGATAAACAGAACAAACGCATAAATGTAACTTGATCTGAGAGTGGTGAAGAAGGATGGATGCAAATACCTACAGCCTTGCAAAGTGTTCTTCAAAAGCCTGGTTTCTTCACTGATGTAATCGGAATATTTCTAATAATGGATTAGATGCTAAATCAGCATAAAAAAAGTTACTCAATGTAATGAAGTGTAAACCCAGCTTTGTTTAATCCTAGAATTTGTTGGATGCTTTGGCTCTGTAAATAAGCATGAATTAACTCTTACTGTTTCCACAAAAAAATATATTTGTAGGGAAAAAAAACTTGTGTGGGTGGAACTAGCTGATGGGTTCTCACATGTCTGAACACTCCGGTGTACGAGAGCAAACACAACAATGAAGTAACTAAAATTGGGGTGTTTGAATCCACTCGTGAAACACATGATACAGCTATGATTTCAACTGTGCTATTTTATTGTTTCTTTGTTGGTACAGAATATGCATAAAATACACTACAAATCTTGATGCTGGGAAATGTGGAGGAGGGCTGTGCACCAAATCTCAGTCATGTTTTTTGATCTTTCACTTATAGGGGAAGCTGCAAAAGCACCAAGCATTTGAAGCTGAGGTGCAGGCCAATTCGGGGGCTATCATTAAACTGGATGAGACTGGAAATCAGATGATTAATGAAAGCCATTTTGCATCTGAAACCATAAGAGTGAGTGTTAATTTTTTTTTTTTATTTTTCCCCCCTCTTACAGGCTTTTCCTTAGGCACTTTGCAGATTGCATGGGTAACTCCGTATTCTAAAGCACTTTCTAAAATTCTACAGGTATTTGATTAGTGAACTCACAAGAGAATTTTATGTTTGTAAAGCTTATGGATATTTTTCTCTTTCATGAGCACCCAGCTCATATCTTTTCTTGGATCCAGTTCTGAGGTGAACTGTCTGCCAGGGGAGTCCAGGAACTTGGATTGGAATATCATGGGTAATCAAAGACGTGTTGAAAGTCACAAGGCAAATGATTAATTATACTTGTGGTTCTTCCCAAAATGGCAAATATCAAGAAACAGCAAATTCGCAAGGCCTGGTGTCAGGGATGTTGACGGCTCGTTTTTTGGTTATACATATAATTTTTATCACAGAAAATTAGAATGTTAAGACAAGCAACAATACCAGTAAACTTCAGGCATCTAATTTCTGTGTGCTCTGGCTCAGATAAAGTCTCTAGTGATTTTTACTTTCTGGTTAAGTTGTACTGGCCATATGTTCAAATCTCTTTGAATTTGCGTTCTATGGCTTTTTCTGTGAGCTCCCAAGTACAGTGCTCTGTCTGCTCTGTTTATCCAGCAGTGAACATCTCTTAGGACAGCTGCTTCCTCAATAACAAGCTGTAAGCTTCCTTCAAATCCTTTTCTGAGATCTACTGTTGGTTTGTTTTTTTTCTTTCTCTCTAAATCTACTAACCTTTGTAATGCAATGACAAATGTATTTTTAAAATCTTTGCTGCTGCACTAGATAGGTTTATATTTGACAGTATTTGAGTGGTTATCAATGTTTTAGAAGTCTGAGCAAACTATAGATTTTATGTAATGACTTAATAGTTATCTTTTCTCCTTCTCCTATGTATTCTCATTTTTCTCTGGTTATGTTAGGTTTTTTTCTCTCTTACTCCCACACACAAGTGCACACACATCTATGCACATACCCCACCAGTAAACACTTATTTGTTTTCTGCATACCAGCTTCTTCTCTAGGACTCATTTTATTAAATCTGCTGTTTCTGGGCCTCACTTGTTTCAGTGTTGGTTATGGCTGCATTTTTCTTTAAGGCAAAGAAATTGTTTAAAGCTTTTTCCTTTATAAGATTTGGATGTGAGCTGTTACAACTTTTCAAAAGCAGAACTCTTGTGATATTTCTGTAGTGATTAGCAAACTTAACTGATACATTTATTGTTTCATTATAACTAAGAAAAGATGGGACTAAGAAAAGCAGAATTTTTTTTATACACTGTATAGAAAAACCTGAAGGTAATGATTATTTTAGAAACCTCATTTTGATTGTATAATCTTTACCACAAATAGGAAAAAAAAAAAAAGAAAAGCTTTGCAGTTGGGTGATCTTAAATAATACCGTGTCTTAGCTGCTTAATATAAGTTGTGTTCTGTTTGGAGTGGTAATTTGCTTTTTAATGGTTCAGTCTTTCACGCCATACCGGACTGCACAGCGCCCAATAGTTACGGCTATCCAAGTTGGGTTCCACATACGAGTAGGTGAAACTTTTGGCTGTGCAGTGCAACTTCTTTTTGCAATGTCTTCTTTCTTCCTTGGTTGACAATTTGCACTATCCTTTTGGGCAGTCCTAGGAAACGGAGTGAGCTCTTTTCTCCTTTGAAACCTACCTAACTGAACTTTCTAAATGGATTAAATGGGTATCCACCCATGCTAGATGTTCAAAAGCTTCTCTAGCGTGACTTTCAAGTTTCAGATCTCGATGAGCAAAGCGTTATAGATGATGGGTGGAGCAGATGCTTTCCTGTTTTGCAAGTTGTGTGCCTGTGTGGGAGTGTGGTTTTTCTTTTAATTGTCTATAAAATTTATGGTTGCTCCCAACAGTTTTGAAAGGTAGAGTGCATCCAGACAGAGACTCAATATTAAAACTAGTAATTGCTCCTGGTATTTCAGTATTATGTTACTTAACAATGTTGGCTAAATGTATTAACTGGTTAGTGCTAAGAGGAATGATTAGAATACTGTAAAGTGGTACGAGTTTGGCTTGAAACAAAATGTGTCATCTTAAAAATAAATCCCAAATGAAGATGAGATTCACTTATTGGGAGTTGACTTCCATGTAAAAGACTGAACATTTGAAGGGCACAGCAGCAAATGTTTGGTCTGACTTCATGCTAGCACGGAATTTAAATAAAATTTTATCTCAAAATGTTTACCTCATAGTTATGTAAAGATAACTATTTGATAGCTTCATTAATTAATAACAAGTGTGTAAATACTCAGTTCAGTAATTTCTAATTTTGCGTTGTTACATCACTTTACATCATTTGAAAACTAATGACTAGAGTTGGAATAGTATGAGGTTTGCCCACTCTTTGTCGAAAGTAAGGTTTAGGATGTACAACTTTAGGAAAAAAAATCTTCTGTTAAGATCAGGAAGGGAATAAATCTAATCTTCTTTGATACAGGATTTTAGTAACAACATCCTATTGTTCTAGACTCGGCTGCAGGAGCTGCACCGACTATGGGAGTTACTGTTGGAAAAGATGAGAGAGAAGGGAGTCAAATTGTTGCAAGCACAGAAGCTGGTGCAATACTTACGGGAATGTGAAGATGTCTTGGACTGGATCAATGACAAGGTATATTATTATCTGCCTTTGCTGTGCTCTTGATGGGAAATTTGATGTGTTTGTGTGGAAATTTTCTATCAACATAGAGCTGCTGGAGTTCAGGTAGTCACAGAGAGCTTTTAAAGGCACCTATACATTTTATTTAGTTTATTCACATTGCATAAGCAGTAGGTATGCAAACTACTATTCCTTCTTTTGCAGCCACAAAAAAGGTACTAGACTAAGAGGAAGCCTGCATGTTGGAGAGCGTAGTTAAACATAATCAATTCTTTCTTTGCTTTGAGGAGACCTTCATATTTCTCATAGTAATCAAATTAAAGTTTCCTGCAAGGGAAATCTACAACATGTAAAAGCAAATGTTTTTTATAAATGTTCTAAATGATCTGTTATAGAAAGTAGCCAGCCTAACCAGCAAGCAGTGTGTACATAATTACTTAATGATTGGAATATCTTTAGATACACATTGTAAGGACATTAGCTGCAGGAGAACTGTTGGCTCTTGATTCTTTGAACTCTGAGGAAACAGACCACAAACCACACTATCGAGGAAAAAAAGCCACAAAATGATCATACAGGTTTTCTTGATGATGGTTTGCTATTTTGTGTCACTGTGGGTTCAAACTGTAAAACCTGCATAACTGTTAGTGTATACGATGGTGCACTTTTCATAAAGAAATCTTGCATCAGAAGCCTACAGCAAATGCCCATAAACAATTTAAAAATGTGAACAAATTCTAGTCACTGTGTGTACTTTGAAATAACACGGGCAATCTTTTTGTAGCTTTAAAAGCATGTCTTCTCTGTGCATACTTTCTTTCAGTAATTTAGGTGGTTGTAGTAGTGATGATCATGCATAGAACAGAAAACTTAAGATAGAAGAATTGATTATATTCAATAACTTGAAAAATGAATAAGAGCAAGCAAGATGAAAAAATAATACCCTTAGTGATCTTGCATGTTTCCTGCAATAATGGACAGACTTGGGGGGGAGTGGAGTTTAATGGAGGAAACCTTGTAGTTTTAAATCTGACTTCAAACACGGTGATTGTAACTGTCTTTGACCTATTAAAAATCAGGACAGTTTGCTTCCTGATTTTTAGTGGTGATTTCCCATAGGATAAACTGAAAATTCACTTTTTTTTTTTTCTCCTTGATGTGCTAGGAAGCAATAGTGACCTCAGAAGAGCTTGGGCAAGACTTAGAGCATGTTGAGGTTTTGCAAAAGAAGTTTGAAGAGTTCCAAACAGACCTTGCAGCTCATGAGGAAAGAGTAAATGAAGTGAACCAGTTTGCTGGCAAACTTATCCAGGTAAACATTCATGTGTTGAAAATCTCTCTTGGCAAGTCTGGTATAACACAGCAAGCTTTTGTCTGCAACTTCTTCCTTTTCCCCTGGTTTGGTAGCAGATCTTTAAGCTTTGCTCCACATGTGCTTAGATACTTGGCTATCTTAATCTTAAGTGGTCATAATTTGATTAATTTGTTCTTCTGCTGAACAACTTGAGTAACTGCCCCAGCTGAGAATGTTCCTGAAAATGTGGAGAGTAGAGATTAGTAACAGAAACTGTTGTATTTGGGGTTAAATGTATTTCCCTCGGACAACCAGGATTAATATATCTTCTCTTCTGGTATGTCATCTGAGGCTTGATCAAGGGTGAAGACAGGGCAGGAAGCATTGCATTCGAGGAAAAAAAAGATACTGTTTACAGCCCTCTTCCCATTGACTTATTAGTACATAGGGAAACTTAAAGTACTGCAAGAGTGTTGAATGTTTACACAGTGAGGTTTCAGGGAAACTGTTGAATTGAGTGATCATCTGGAAAGTATAGTAATTATAAACTGATCTCTTGAAAAGCAGTAGTGTTTCAGGGTTTTGTGAATGGATGTAGAATCACAGAACATATGAAAATAGCATTTTTCCTTTGCTCGCTAGGAACAACACCCTGAAGAGGAACTGATAAAGTCCAAACAGGATGAAGTAAATGCAAGCTGGCAGCGTCTTAAGGGGCTTGCCCTTCAGAGGCAAGGGAAACTCTTTGGGGCAGCTGAAGTTCAGCGCTTCAACAGGTATGATCTTGGCTGGATCTGCTGAAGTGATGTAATATTTGTGCGGATGTTTAATGAGGCATTCAGCTGCATACAGTAGTATGAGAAGAGCTACTGTTGTCTGTTACATTTTTGCTTTACTCTTCCTCTTGACTTGTTGAATGAGGACCTTGTTGTTTTAGAATTACCTTAGAATAGTCATTCTGATTTAGCTTTTCAACACTTGGCAGTTTTGTTCGTTCGTGTTAATGGCAGTTTTGCTTCCCTTTCCTCTGAGGGTTTTTTCCTCCAATTCTGTCCTAGATGAGCCTTAAAAGGAGTAGATTTTTGTTGTCAGATGGATGTCAGTCCAGTTGTTCTGGTGGTCTTTGAGCAGTGTTTTTTCTATCCTCATCTCCATCTAAAGCATTTTGAGATTTGCTGTAATTAAGTAGGATAAGGGTCCAGAGTGGGAAATGGACCTACTAGGTGATGGTGCTCAGTGGTGCTATAATTCCTTGTTCACATCTAGTGACACTGTCTGAAGAATGGCCTGCCAATATTCTTCAAGGTTTTTTGATTTTTTTTTTTTAAAAAGTCTAATTTTTTAGTTTTTTGGTGTTTGTGGGTTTTGGTGGTGGGTTTTTTTTTTTTGTGGCTTTTCTTATTATTTTTTTTTTTTAAAGGATGATTGTAGTTGGCTGCAGTGTTTGTATATACGGGTTTGTATGCCAGTATGTCTGGCATACATACAGGAAGACATCCTGCTTCCTTCCTTTTTCCATACAAGATAGCCTGCTTTCAATTTCTGCTTTGTTTTGAAGGGATGTGGATGAAACAATCAGCTGGATTAAGGAGAAAGGGCAGTTGATGGCCTCAGATGATTTTGGCAGAGACTTAGCCAGTGTGCAGGCTTTATTGCGTAAGCATGAAGGCCTGGAAAGAGATCTTGCAGCTCTGGAAGATAAGGTACCCATACAAGATGCATTTTACCTGCAATTTAAACAAGGTAACCTGCTTGTAAAAGGCTGGAAGCTTACTCACTGTTTGTGACTGTGTTTAGGTTAAGGCCCTTTGTGCAGAAGCTGACCGTTTGCAGCAGTCTCACCCAATAAATGCTTCTCAAATTCAAGTGAAACGGGAGGAGCTGATTGCCAACTGGGAACAAATCCGAACTCTGGCAGCAGAGAGGCATGCTCGCCTTAATGACTCCTACAGGTAGGAATATTATCGTGCTGAAACAACCTTTCTTCCTTATTCAAATTTGAGAAGAGGGCTCTTGGGAGGAGAAGAAAGGGATGCTGTTTTCCAAAATTTTTGGATGATTCTGGTGTTTTCAGAAGCAGTCGTGTTCACCAAATTATATTTTACAATAACTTGAGGTAAAAGAAATATTTATGTGATAAATAAATACAGCTTTTGGTCATTCTCTGGATGTGGATCAATTATGAAAATAGACACCTTGATGTTTTTAGGACATTGCCTTTTTTCCCCATCTGAGTTGATATCTGCATTTTGAAGTACATTTTCTGACTCTATTTTAGTTTTGCTGTTTTTTTTTAAATACACGTATTACAAATCTGTTCACTATGGAGTTTGTTTTTCTGCTGTTTGTTTCCTCCCATGATGCAAGAATTATGGTGGTGGAGACCCATACAAGTAATCATTTTTCCTTTGCCTTCTCTCTCATAATCTCTTCAGATCAATTAACAGCAAGTTTAAAAGGGAAACAGAAACTGATCACTTTTGCTGATAAGTGTTAAGCACATGCCAAAGGCAATAACTGTAAAAGCATGCTGAAAGGAACCTGAGAATTTGTTTGCATGTTGTTTTAAGGCTGAGGCATGTGCAGTTGGAACTTTCTGTCAGTTCCCCACACACGCTGTGTTATGGTTGTGACAGTAGCAGCCCTGTGGGCTGTCTTGAAACACTCTGCTTGAGAACTATCTTTTGATTTCTGTTGTCTTCAACATACAGGCTTATTAGGAATATTTCTTTTACTTTCATTGTAAGTTATATGCAATACATGTCCTTGAGAAATTGGTTTTGAACCTTGCATTTTCCTAACTTCAAAAGGCTTCTTTTTTTGACTGAGAGCATATTTAGTTATTTAATATTCTGATTGCATTTTGGTATTGTCTTGTTTTGTTTCTATCTGAGGAACAGTTTTTATGTTTGTAACCCTGTAGTTGAGGTAAGGATGGAGAAACCGTGCAAACAAATTGTTCCCAACCATTTTTGCTTTTGCTTTCCTAAGGCTGCAGCGCTTCCTTGCGGACTTCCGAGACCTCACCAGCTGGGTGACTGAGATGAAGGCTCTGATAAATGCTGATGAACTTGCCAATGATGTGGCTGGAGCAGAAGCCCTTCTAGATAGACATCAGGAACATAAGGTATAAAGGTTATATTATACAGCCATGTCTGGTCAGCAACCCTCAACAACTGATACATATGTCTAACACAGTCTCTAAGTCAGAACTGCTGATGTTGTATCACTAGAATCAATTGGCCATGCAGCTAACACAGTACTAGATTGCTGTCCTGATTTAATATTTTTACTTTGTTTCTTGATAGTAGATATACACTAATAAGTAAGTATTTTAAGAATGCTTATGATAATATTTTACAAAAAAATATTAGACCTGATAGCAGTCAGTTGTACTAATGACTCTTAATTCTCCATCACGAGGAATTCCTATATGTAAGCAGAAAGAGTATAGCTCAAAACCAACCTTTAGTTTCATTTTAACATACGAATTTATACTTACCTTATCTGCATCATAAGGTAATACATTTCATTCTAGTTTTCATGTTAAATGTAACGTATTTAAAGATAGTTGAATGTTTATCATTCAGGTGTCCAGACTGTTGTCTCTGTGTTATTTTCAATAGCAGTTTTCGTATTCCGACACTCTGTTTTAAGATAAATGTTGGTAACAGCTTACACACATCCCTTTTCACAGGGAGAAATTGATGCCCATGAAGATAGCTTCAAATCTGCTGATGAGTCTGGCCAGGCTTTGCTTGCTGCTGGGCATTATGCTTCTGATGAAGTTAAAGAAAAGGTAAGTTGAGAGCAAGAGCTCCTAGAAGAATTTTGTCTCTTCTGTGTCCCTTAATTTAAAAGTTCATTTCTTGTTAAGATTGTAAGCTGCAAAGTATCATCCCTCTAGGTTACAGGGCTTTTTTAATGCATATAAGTAATGTGTGCTTTTCATTCTCAAATTGACAGCTTCTGCCTGTCTATTAGTAGGGACTATTAGTACTATCTATTAGGAACTATTAATATATCTTGCCGCCAAAAGAAAAATGGGTTATCTGTTTATCTAAGTTTAGGTTTGCTATCAGAAGTGTCAGTAAATATGTAGTATTTTTAAATTTTGGTTTTCAAACTAATGGGGCCTCTTACGAAGTCTGCATATTGAAACATTGGTCAATCAGACAGTTCAAATGCCGTAAGTGAGTGTGGGCCAAAAAGATTTCAGAGGCTGAGAGAGCAGGATGTTTTGCTGAGGAGCTTCACTTACAAATAGGTCTGCAGTCAAAAAGAGAGTGGTTGTCCATTAAATGTCTCTGTGTAGATTTAATTTGGAAAAGCAGAGTTTTCTGACTGAAGTCAGAAGGTTGTAGCCACTGGGCAAGCTTGATAAGCTGAGAAAAGACTTGCCCTATATGAGGATGATGATGTTGGTAACAGAATGATTCTTTACACAGGAGGTAATTTTCAGTCCCAAGTTAACCACTTCTTTAGAGTCACAGCTTGATTTTACATTGAGATGGAAATGAGCCAGGACTGTTAAATAAAATTATTATATATTCCTCTTCCCAATCCATTAGCTGACCATCCTCTCAGATGAAAGATCTGCCTTGCTAGAACTATGGGAGCTTCGCAGACAACAGTACGAACAGTGCATGGACCTGCAGCTTTTCTACAGAGATACTGAACAAGTTGACAACTGGATGAGCAAACAAGAAGTGAGTGCATGTCTTTGAACTCTCCAGATATGGTTGATTTTTATTTCTGGCTAGTCTTCTGTAGACTTAAAACAATTTACTAGTATTTACTAGTGGCTGCCCCTAAACATGCACTAGTGAGCAGGGTGCTGTGCAGAGTTATTTATCTGACTGCCCAAGCTGCTACAATGACTGTTTCCATCTAATGCTGAAGTTATTAGTTGTGACAGGTTGGCTTGAGATTGCTTTTATGTGTGTTAACTCTTGTAAAATGCTGTTTGAATAAGAAGCTAAAAAGAATCTTTGGCTGTTAGAGGTGTACAGGGAACACTATCCCAGTGTATCATCCTTTACTTTTCAGTAGTATCATATGGTATGAAACATCACTGGCCATGCTTGAGTTGACTTAGAGTAGCTGAGCACGGAAACATGAAAATGTGTTTGCTTCCTTACCTTAGGCATTTCTGCTGAATGAAGACCTTGGTGATTCTCTGGATAGTGTGGAGGCTCTTCTAAAGAAGCATGAAGACTTTGAGAAATCCTTAAGTGCCCAAGAGGAGAAAATCACAGTAAGACATTTACATTAGGTGATCATTAAATGGGCAAGAAATAAAACAAGTGAATTTGTTGACTGGAGAGGAGATGCTGCTGCAGCATGATAGAGAAGAATGGGCTTTGCTCTGCAGAATGATCCGCTGTTATGTGGGATGTATTATCTCTAAATTACGTGTATTGTCTATAAAATGGAAAATACTGGAAAAGATAGGATAGAGCTTAATTGCTGCCTCAAAGAGCTGAGTAACCCAGTGCTTGCATACCATGTCAGCACACGTCTGGATGATGATTTGTCAAAAATCTGCATTCTTCCACATGTAAGATGATGGTACAGTAAAAAAGGGTGTAACAATAGCTCTTAATGGCTTTCTGTTAGTTTTACTGTGATAAACTTTTGAGAATTAAGTACTACTTAATTTACTTAGTCTACTTAAGTAGAATTTACTACTAAGTAAACTTGCACAATTTCTATTACACCAAGTAAATGGAAACCATTTTCTCTTTAGGCTTTGGATGAGTTTGCTACTAAATTGATTCAGAATAACCATTATGCCATGGATGATGTTGCTACACGCAGAGATGCTGTAAGTATCCAAAATAGATTTGGACTGCAGACTTCAAATCATGTTCTGCTTTATTATTTTAAACGGTATGACTGCAATACAGGATAAGTCGGAGGAGTTCTCCCAAAAGTATAGATACAGTGGTGGTTTTTACAAGCTTGAAGAATTTAAAAACCTTTTTATTTTTTTCCAGCTGCTGAGCCGCCGAAATGCCCTTCATGAAAGAGCTATGTACCGCCGTGCTCAACTGGCAGATTCTTTCCATCTGCAGCAGTTTTTCCGAGACTCTGATGAGCTAAAGAGTTGGGTTAATGAAAAAATGAAAACTGCAACAGATGAGGCATACAAGGTAAACACAAAGGCTAATGTTAGAGTAATTTTAAGGCAATATCAGGCTTAATGTAATCAGCCTAATGATAGGAAACAGTGTCAGCCAAAATGTTGCTGATAGTAGGCGGTATTAATGGCAACAGGAGGAACTGTAATTTCTCCCTGACCCCAAGGGGAATTTTCCCATCATACTGTAATCACGCTTATTCAGTAGCTTAAGTGTTCTGATTTAAGGCATATTTTTGGCACCAAATCCTCTGGTGACATCTTGGCATGTATATGAATGTAGTCTAATTTTAAAAATTCTTCAGGGACCTATAGATACTAATTTTGGATTGAAAGGTTCTTTTTCTTTCTTCATCTGTAGGATCCATCAAACTTGCAAGGTAAAGTTCAGAAACATCAGGCTTTTGAAGCAGAGCTTTCTGCTAATCAGAGTCGTATTGATGCACTGGAGAAAGCTGGCCAGAAGTTGATTGATGTCAATCACTATGCATCTGATGAAGTGGCAGCTCGTATGAATGAAGTTATCAGCTTGTGGAAAAAACTTCTGGAGGCCACTGAGCTCAAAGGTATGACTTGCTCAGAAGAATATGGGCAATTCTTTTTCTAGAGAGGTTAGCTGGGAGAAGACAGAAAGTGAGTTAAATGAAGTGGAAAACTTAAGTCATCTGTTCCTCTTGCCACTCTGTCTTGGTCAGGTATAAAACTGCGTGAAGCCAATCAACAACAGCAGTTTAATCGCAATGTGGAAGACATTGAGCTATGGCTGTATGAAGTAGAGGGACACTTGGCTTCTGATGATTATGGAAAAGATCTTACTAATGTTCAGAATCTTCAGAAGAAACATGCCCTGCTAGAGGCAGATGTTGCTGCCCATCAGGTAAGGGAAATAATTTTTCTTCCTGCCCTTTTAGATCTGCTCACTCAAAAGTATTCACTCCAGAGACCTTAGCAGGTCTGTATTTTAATTATTTTTGTGGCTTTGGGCTTTACAGTCTATTTATCAGTAATAATTTTGAACTGAAACAAAGTGTATGTATCTAAGAAGAGTATCTTCATGACTTTGACAAAAATAAGCTTTTTGAAAAAGTAAAATAATTCCATACTGTGACCTGCTGACAGCACAGCAGTGTTCTGTGCTGTGAATACCAGCTTAAAAAGATGTGCTGTGCTTTGTGTAGGAATAATTCCCCCCTTAGACTCTCCATTTGCAAACAGCTTAGTCTTGTTCAGTTTGTTTTCATATAGCTCTAAGAAATGGGAGGGGAGTGAGAACAGATCAGTTTTTAAATATAGAACTTTACAGCAAGTGGTTCCTTTGTTTGCAAATGATCTTTAGGGGAATTAAATCCACACCAAGAAAATCAACAAAATCTGGGTTCCCACAACTGGAATTACCAGTTGTTAACAATTGAAAAATGGTTCATCTAGAGTAGCGCATCTGTAAAGTTAATGTAATTTCAAGAATCTTTTGTTTATTTTATGAAATTGACAGATTAAAATCTGTTACACTTACATAATTTGTTGAATATTATCCAGGATGTAGTTATTACCAAATTATTGCACTGGCAGTGTGCAGCTGAGGTTCTCTTCTGTCACAACATAGCTTATTAGCTAAGATCTGAAAATGTTTTTAGTCACTGCAGCCATCTTACAGAAATTCTGACATAATGCTATTGCTGAATTAATTTTAGGATCGTATAGACGGCATTACCATCCAGGCACGCCAGTTCCAAGATGCTGGGCACTTTGATGCTGACAATATCAAGAAGAAACAAGAAGCTTTAGTAGCTCGTTATGAAGCTCTAAAGGATCCCATGGTAGCTCGCAAGCAGAAACTTGCAGATTCTCTTCGCCTGCAGCAGCTTTTCCGTGATATTGAGGATGAAGAGACCTGGATTAGAGAAAAAGAACCTATTGCAGCTTCAACAAACCGAGGTTGGTCCATCCCGATATCTCCAGGATTTAGATGTCAGAACTGCTCTGGTCTTGTCTCTTTATGGAACATTCCCTGGAAATTTCTGAAAAGTTTATTGAAATTAACATTGCCTGGAGTTACATATTTGCCATTGCCCATGGTTATTTAACTGTTACGTTACTTCTACAATTCCAATGGGTAACTTAGGTACTTTTTCTGTAAGTTTGTCTAGCACTGGTTGCAGCTTCCTTGAAATTTTTTTAGTCTGATGACTCTGAATTCGCTGATTAACTATTTTATGTCTTTCAGGCAAGGATTTAATTGGCGTCCAAAATCTGCTAAAGAAGCACCAGGCTTTGCAGGCAGAAATTGCAGGCCATGAGCCCCGCATTAAAGCAGTCACACAGAAAGGAAATGCTATGGTGGAAGAGGGTATGTCTCAATGTTTTTTAATTCTTTCTCTTTCAGAAATGCAAAGGTCTCTGTGCTGGACTTTGTTCTCTGGCCCTGTACAATTAAGAATTACTGCCTGTTTTTATCCAAGTAACAGACAGGTACCTGCTAGCAGAATGAACTTCTGGTCTTTCTTTCACCTGAAAATAGGTTCCTTGGTGGGAACCTGTCACGATTTTCACAGATCTCTATCTGCTCTTGACAAACACATACAAGCCCTGTATTCAACAGCTTTGTGCCTATGATATTTAGTCTCCATTTTAAAATCTTATTAAAGGTTTGTATCTGATACACATAATCATGATGTGAGAGGTGATCCTCCACAAAGACAGTAAGAGTCATTCCTGCTTTTAAATAAGCATGTATCTATTTCTGACTGGGTGTTCTTAATGCCAGAATACTAAAACCATTTTGCTGATTCCAGGATTTGGAATGCACGTCTGAAATAGTATTTGTTTATTGTCAAAACTCTGCCACTGGAAAGAGATGACCATTCCTGTTTCATCATTGAGAAGAAATGTTACGATGTGGCTTGTTTTGTTCTTAATGATTCAAATATTCCTAGTACAGTTTGATTGACAGGTACAGTGTTTTCCAGTCTGAGGCAAAACGACAAGTTGAGTTGTGCTTTCACTATTTTAGTCAGAATAGGCAACATAGGTTTAAACGGGTCTAATTTCTGTGACTTTCAAGAAGTACAAGTAATCTTTTAGTGTGTATTACTTATGTCTCCTTACATCCTTCAGTTCCCTCTCTTTCTGTTACCTAGGACATTTTGCAGCTGACGATGTGAAAATCAAATTGAATGAGCTAAATCAAAAATGGGACTCTCTGAAAGCTAAAGCATCTCAACGTCGACAAGACCTAGAGGATTCCCTGCAAGCTCAGCAGTACTTTGCTGATGCTAATGAGGCAGAATCCTGGATGAGGGAAAAGGAGCCCATTGTAGGCAGTACAGACTATGGAAAAGATGAAGACTCTGCTGAGGTATTTGAGATTGTTGTTTGAATCAGTTTTGCGTAAACAGAGTGAGGATTTGTCCAGTGGTAAAAAAGTAAGGAGTTCTGCTAATTTCAGGATTCATAAGAAAAAGGGCAGAAGATTCTTTCATCAAACTGAATTTTGGCTTAGGGTCAAAGATGACAGTTTTTCCTGTGTCTTCATTATTGCATGTGAAATTTTGCTCTTCAGGATATTAAACCAATTGTAAGGAAACTTTATGTTTGTATTCACCTATTTAATAGGGTTTTTGTAAAGTATAAGACGACTAATATCAGCAAATTCCTCGTTTGATGTTTCATTTCAGTGCAAGTCTGATTTTCAGCAGTTCATTGGTCTGGAAGTAATTTTTTGTCTAGAGTTGTTTTACCGGTATCATTCTGTGGCCAAACACCATGTCCCACACACTGCTGACTGACATTTCATCAAAATGAAGTGCAGTTTAAAGGCATACTGTCAAACTTAACACTATTTCCAGAGTGATATGTGGTATGTATTCCTGGTCACAACAAACAGTGTTTCTGGGATAAGGTAGAGGAAAAGCACCAGAAGCGTTTGGACTATTATCTAGCCTGTGAATAAATAGAAGTACTTATTCTCATGAGAGTCACAAGACTGGCAGCTTTGAAAAACCCACGTTCCCTGTGTATGGAGCCAAAGTATGTATTTTAAGGAGAGTAGTGTTTGTAAAATGGCTAGGTGTACATGTTGTTTTTTATCTTTTGCTTTCAGGCTCTTCTGAAGAAACATGAAGCTTTGATGTCTGATCTTTCTGCTTACGGCAGTAGCATACAGGCGTTAAGGGAACAGGCCCAGTCATGCAGGGTAAGGAAGGATGCTAATCATGTTGCTGAAATTCTTGGGTCAGCAAAAGGTAAAGACAAAGCTTAATAACAGTTGTTGGTTCTGAGAACTTATTGCAGACTGTACTTGATTTTCTTAAAAAATTTAGTCGTCTGTTTTTATAGTCATAAGAGGCAGCTATGTTGCATTGGAAGAAAACAGTATAATGTGGTGGCTTTCAAGGTTTAAGCCCAGACAGCACCTAAAATAAGTCTATCTGCATTACATTTATTTCAACAAGAATCATTTTAAGGCACTGCGGTAGCTTTACTAAGGCTGAAGTATTTTTTAGGACAACTACATTGATTGTAATAAACATGGAACGACTCATTTTTCTTTTGCTGCTTTTTCATTAGCAACAAGTTGCTCCCACAGATGATGAAACTGGAAAAGAGCTTGTTCTGGCACTCTATGATTACCAAGAGAAGAGTCCCCGGGAGGTGACTATGAAAAAGGGAGATATCCTCACCTTACTCAACAGCACCAACAAGGTATGCTCTTGCCTTCTGGTTTGCTGAGCTGCTTTTGGCTCACTTGGTTTTGTGTTTTCTGTGGAGCATTTTTTTTAATTTTTATTATTTTTAGTAAGAGCATTCAAAGAAGTTAAAGAATTTGCACATTTAGTCCATGTTCCCATTCAGCACTTCAGCATACCACTTCAGCTCATTCTCATGACTCCTCTATGGCTGCCAACTTTTCTAAAGTCAGATAAACAACATATGCTATAGGGCATGTGTCTGTGAGAAAACTTATTTCCCTACTGTTGAGGATTTTTTTGACCAAACACAAGGGGAGACATGGAAGTAAGACCTTGATGTCTTCAAGAGATATTTTGTTTGAAATGGTGTCCATAAAAAGAGCAAACTGTTGTGAGCATCACTGTTTTTCTTGCATTAATAGAAGACTCTAATTTGTAGCTTTCACTTGCTCAGCATACTTTATGCTTGGTGCTTGCCTCACAGTGGTTGCTGCTTTTTTTTTCTTTTTTTTTTTTCTCCTTTCTTTCTAGGACTGGTGGAAGGTTGAAGTTAATGACCGTCAGGGATTTGTACCAGCTGCCTATGTGAAGAAACTAGATCCTGCCCAGTCTGCATCCCGAGAGAATCTCCTCGAAGAGCAGGGCAGCATAGCATTGCGACAGGAGCAAATTGACAACCAGTAAGATCTAACTGATGAGATATGACATCCATCCAGCATTTGCTGGCTTGGCCTTTGCCTCACATATGCCAGAAGTTTAAGTTGATGCCTCTTACACTAGGGAGTAATTAACTGGAGCAAAACAAGGGGCTCCTCTACCAGGGGCACCATATTCAGTCGTTTTATTCTAGATTTTCTTGTTGCTTTTCCCATTTTTTAACTGTAAAACTCATGACACTAGAGCTCAACTTGCTGTCTGACTTCAGTACTTTATGTGTTCCTTTTGTTGTTGTACCTAACAACTTAAACTTGTTTGTGAGTTATATCTGTCCTAAGCAGCTCTTGTATTTGTAATTGTCACTGCTTAATGTGTGATCTGTTTTGAAAAGCTTTCTTAAATTTGGTTACATAAAGTACAGTACCCTCCCTATACAGGGCTGCCTCTGGAGGTGACCTCCTTAGGAGCTGTGACTACTTTGGTGCTAGCTCATTACCTCTTTTCCTGAAATGTGGTGCCATTATTTGTTGCCATTACATAAGCTAAAACGTGCTACCCTCTTTGCCCCCCCACCCCCCTCTCTTAAAAGAGGAACATGCCATTGCAAATAGAGAAAACTGCATGGCTGCTTGGTAATAACCTCCTAAAGCACATGGTAGTTGTAGATTAGTTCAAGCAAGTGCTGTGGGTGATAGCTGTGAGCTACTGGCTCATCTTATCAAGCCACTTGGAAGCCAAAGCTGAAAGTTTTATGCATACTCCCATCTGTTTGCACAGCTACACTGTCATTCTACACGAGAATTGCTTCCCACTCAGTTGTTTGGAGTCACCAGTTACTACAGCGACATACAATAATTACTAGCTTTAGCTCTAGAATTTAAAAAGAAAACAAGCCACACCAAAACCAACAAACCCCACCCCCAAAACCAAACCAAACCAAAATAATAGAAATACTTGTACCAGTGAGAAGAAAGGATGCTGGAAAATTGTGATGCATTGTTCAGGATTTTAATAATGTGTAACTTTATCTATGGATTTGCATGCTGCTTTTAAGAACTAGAACAGGGGTGCCTTATTTTAGAGCCAAGGAGAGGGGACCACCCTTTAGTTTACAATCACATGGCACAATGATCAGGAAATGAGGAGACCTTATAGAGAGAGTTCAACTGTACTGCTGAGGTTTCCTTATGTGAATTGTACTCCTGGTCTGATTTGCTTTGTTTGCTTCTGAATGACACCTAATTTTTTCCATTTAAATGTGAACTCTTAACCATCTCCTACCACAGACAACCCATGGATGGAGCTGCTGCTTTCATTATTTTTGTTAATCTGACTAATTTTTTGCATGCATTTGCTGTGCTCCCTCTGTCTGTGCAGGACTCTCATAACTAAGGAAGTCGGCAGTGTATCTCTGCGTATGAAACAGGTCGAAGAACTGTGAGTAGGATTAGCCCTTTCTAAACCATGCTGTCTCCATACTGTCACTGTTCATTCTCCCTTTGTTTCTTTCTTTGGGAAAGCTGCTCCAAAGAGACATGAAGGAAGCAATTTCTGCAATGTGAATTATTGTAGTTTAGATGAATGTTGTGGTATGTGTTTCATGTGTTCCTTATAGCCAGCCATCCAGCTAGCTGCTTATCTTGTTGGTCACCTCTGCGCTGCTAAATTGGTTGATGATGTTATTTTCCATTATGCTGATTTTGCTTACCAAATGAGGCTTTAGTGATATCTAGACTGTTTTCTTTAAAAAGCATCTCTTGCATTTTCTGAGGTGCAGATAGAAATATTAGTTTGTGTGTATATATATATATAAAATATATACCAAGTATTACATCACATATGAATGTCTTAGAGTTTGGGAAGAGTGGGGTTATCATGGTTTATCATATACAGCAACATTCACGCTGGGTAGTCAAAAAGCATTAGTTTGTTTATATAGGATGATTGTTTTTTATTATAACATTAACTTAATTTTCAAACTTGTGTTCATGTCTCCTGGAAAAAATACCAAGTTTGCATTATGGTCTTGGAAGTTGCTGGGAAATCCAAAGCAATAATGTTCACTGGCTGTGCCTGACTGCCTTTTCATAGAGAATATATTTCTTGAGAATCAAAAGTAAAAGTATTATGTTAATCTCTGAAGTGTTGCAAAGCAACTTTGAGGTAAGGCCTGCTTCTAAAGGAATTTTGTCCCAGATCCTCTATGAGCTTCACAAGTATTTAATACCTAGAATTGTATGCTGAGGCAAACATCTGCGGTCAGGGCAGGCTTCAAAACAGCATTTACCTCAAATCAGGGTAGAATGTTTCTATTCAACCCTAATACGAAAGATTCTTAGCTCCTTTCTGTTCAGTCTTAAACCAGGATAGGCAGGAAACCACAAAATCTCTGCTTCCATGGAAAGACTTAGAGTTGATTATCAGTTTGATGTATAGATATTACAGCCCAGGGTATCAAGGCGTTTCTTCAACAGACTTTATCATGTCCAAGTTACTGGTTAGGAAAATGCTACATTGTTGAACTCTTCAAGCAGGGAGGTGTAATTGTTCAGTGTTTGGCTGTGTGCTCCAAGGTGGGGAATGAAAAAATTGTAAGGCTGCCTTTTCCCCACTTGAGGCCCTGGCAGGTAACTCAGCAGTGTCGTGTATGATTTGATTTAATAACATCAAAGTGGTTATCTTCATGGCTTAATAATGAGAATCAGTTGCTAATGTTGATTACTGTAGTAGACCAATGTGCAGTCTGATTTGGGATGTAAAATAACCCATACAGATGCAGCTAGAATATCTCATCTTCCGGAAGACTTAAAATAGGGTAACAGTAGGAATGGGTATTAAGGATGTGGCTTTTCTGAATGCAGATTTTTTTAAAAACGGGCATTATGCATTGCTAGAGAGATCTGTAATTCAGTATCAATGACTGTAAAACTTCTGTTGGCTTTTTTCAGCAATAGCTTGGAAAAGGTCTTGTAGGATCATCTGTGTCTAGTTGGTTACCAGGAATCAAATAGGAGACATCAATTTTCATGTGGTTTTAAATAAAAGGCGGGTCTTTTGAGGTTTATTTGACTGTTCAAACCAGTTTAAACATTTTAGAGGTTTTAATTTGCATTTATTCTAATGTAAATGAGGAGTAATTTCACTGATGTTGTTGGGAATTCCACAGATACAAAAACAGTGTATGTGAAATGAGTTTCATGGATTTCCCAGTTGAATATAGTTGTGTTATCAAAGAAGTAACACTTTTTTTAAAACATTCAGCAGATCTTGCACTGAATAATGGCTAGGTAAGACATTCATGTCCAGGAGCTGGGAGGCTAGTGGATTTTAATAATATGATGGCAAACTTAATGTACTATAGGAAAATACCTCTCAAAGTAAGACCCTGTGGAGTCATTCCTGCCCTGAAATGCTGCTGTAGCTTAAGAGCCTACCCTGATCTAAGCTGTGATTTGGATTTGCTTTTGCACAGTAAAGTTTTGCATGTGGGAGATCTCGTTTTGGTGTGCATATCCATGTAGAGGAGAAATGTACAGTTTACATTTACCAAATGTACAGTTTACATTTACCAAATTATGTGCAAGTAGATCATTCTGTAGAAGAACAGTGTGTAGACTGCAGGGATTTCCCACGTCTTTGGTGATACCAGTTACTGTGACTGCTCAGTTCAATCTGACTGCCCTTTGTTTTCCTTTTCTGCTTGTTCCAGATATCACTCTCTTCTTGAGCTGGGAGAAAAACGTAAAGGCATGCTAGAAAAAAGCTGCAAAAAATTTATGCTTTTCCGTGAAGCTAATGAGCTTCAACAGTGGATCAATGAGAAGGAAGCTGCACTTACAAATGAGGAAGTGGGTGCCGATCTGGAGCAGGTGGAGGTGCTACAGAAGAAATTCGATGATTTTCAGAAGGTATGTTGTAATGCTGCATAATGTGTGTGTTAGTTTTGGCCTTCAGGCTTTCTGATCATATATCCATGATAATTTTTCATAACTGAGCATAGCTGAGAAGGAAACATAGCATTGATTGAAAATAAAAAGGTATATATGCATTTTTTAAATTTTGTTTTGTGAGGATAGAGAGAATCCCACATTCAGAAGTCTTCAGTTTGGTTACAGTCTCCAGGTTGCTACATGCTTCCCAGCTCCCAGAGAACTGAAACTCTCTTTCAACACATTCAAATACAGAATATGCCAAGCTTTGCAGGAGTTTCATGTTCTGTAAAGCATAACCTTCAGTTAAGCTATTCTATTCCTTTTTGTTGAAAGGAAAGATGCATTTTAGTTTCCATCTGTAGAGTTTTTTCCAAGATAAGAAAAAAATAACTCTCCGCTTCAAAATGCGGGTAGGCTTTCAGGTGGATTTTTTTCTCCCAGTGTTTGCAATACTAGTTAATAATTATTTTTTTTATTTTGCATGAGGTGTGAAAGAACTGCTTGGGCAGATATACGTATTCTGCCCACTTTGGTGAGATACTGAGCACTGAAATGCAAAGATGCATGACCTTATACATTAGGCAAGATGGTGATTTGACAGTTCTGTGGACATTATGTTTACAGCTTGAAAGCTGGCTAACACACAATTTGAGCCAACCTAGTATTGTAGGTGAGAAGATGATAGTGTCATCTATTAAAATTTAAATGCAAGTTCTCCAGTACTTTTTTAACCAAGCTCCCTTTCTGCTTTGTAGAAAGCTCTCTGTCAGTCTGTTTGGGTGGAAGCATTTAAGTGTCATAGTAAAATTACTTTTTAAGTTGGCCTTTTAGCTAATTTATGCAGCAGTATGGATGATAGCTTTTGATCTTCATGTTGGTTATGTTGTATACCTGACAGTTTAAAAAATTTATTCTGTTCCTGATTGTTAATTAGCTTTGTGTATGGAAAACTTTGATAGTGCATTTCTTTAATCCATTGACGCTTGGTGTTGGCAGCTGGGGTTTCTTGGCATAGACTCTCATGCATTGTATATTCAGTGGTAACTGTAAAGGTCAAGTGTGCTGAATTCCTGCTGTTTACAAATGGTATGCTTTTTGGCACCCCTCGTGTGCCAACTTGTTCCACATGTTTTGCTTGTGTGAATGTTAATGCTGTGATATTTTACTGTTCTGTGCAGGATTTAAAAGCTAACGAGTCACGTCTGAAGGACATAAACAAAGTTGCGAATGACCTGGAGTCAGAAGGGTTGATGGCAGATGAAGTGCAAGCAGTTCAGCAACAGGTCCACTTTTTCTCTGCCTTAGTCTAAACCTCTTGAGAAGCAAAAGACTTTCTTCCTTTCTTTTGTCTGTTATCTTCCGCTTTGCGTTTCATTGCAAGATTCTAGCTGTTCATTTTTGCTTTCTGGTCTGATAATACTGGTATTCTAACCAGAGATGCTTAATGCCTGTTCTGTAGTGTGGCCATCACAAGGGTACCCTTTGAATTGTTTCTTTTTAAATAATGCTGTAGCAAATTGCACCATCTAGAGCTTTTTTCTTTTCTTTTTTTAGGAATGGAAAGTCTTTAAAATAATATTAAAAGTCATGGAGAATCCATGCATTAGCTTTGCTTCGTATAAATTTGAAATTTCAGCCTTTATGTCTTTGCAGGAAAAATGGTGAGGAATGCTAGGGGAAAAGAGAAATAAAATAGAGCTCAACATATGGTGGAGGTGTTTTATGGTTTTTCTGTTTTGTTTTTTTAGTAACGTGCCTATTTTTTTGCCAGCTTTTCACATACTTGTGCTATTTCTGTAAATAATTCTATCAGGTGCCGACAGAGTATTGAAGCAGCTTGTTTATTTTTCTGAACTCTAAGATGATGTGTTGCAATAGATGGTTGAGTAGCCAGACTCCCATTTCTGCTGCACATTTAGGTTGTACGAGTGCTATTTGGCTTAATGACATACCGGTAACGAATTTATAGAAGAAGGATGGAAGCATATCTCCTGCTATCTTCCCTTTCTCAAAAACAGTAAAAACTTTCTTTCTGTTAGAAAATAACAAGTTGTTTCTGTTTTTCCTTTTTCCTTTGCAGGAAGTCTATGGTATGATGCCCAGGGTAAGTGTTTAATTTCTGAAATAGCGTGGCAATTATAACAGGTTTGGGATGTACAAGTAGAAGTTCAGCCATAATTGTAGTTCATTTCCATGAAGGAACTCAATAATGACTTTGAATGGACATAAAAAGATTGTCTTATTTTCAATCCCTTTATTTCCTGAGTGTCTCACCCCACCTCACAAAACAGTGCAGAGCAGGATAACCCAAAATGACGCAAATACTTGTAAAAATTTATTTACTCTGTTACGGATTGAACATGGAGAAGTTTCAGAGATTTTTAGTACATTCTGGTACTTTAGTTTTTGCTTCCTATTTAAAGTTGTTTCTTCACATTTTCAAACAGGATGAAACTGATTCTAAGACAGCCTCTCCTTGGAAGGTAGGTGCCATTACTTAGTAGTGCACAACAGGAAAGTAAAACAAAAACTACAGCACATCATCTTTTTGAGACCATACACCTTCTCATATGCCCTTTTTTCTTGTCTTTTTGTTTTTTTATCTGCCCCCCCCCCCCCCAAAGACACTTGACAAAGTGATTTTAATGGTGTCCTAGTCTCAGCAAAGTGTTTGAATTGGTATTGATTTAGAGTTAGTGACTTTCGTTTCACTTTGCTTGTTTACTTCAACAAGCATGTTGCAAAAATTTGTTGACCATTCAGCAGGAATCCACCTTGCATACAGATTCTCTTAATATATAAAGATGTCATATAGATATTACTCTTTGTTCTAAAAGTAAAAGCCATCTAGGCAAAACCAGGTGACTATTTCAGCTCTCTATTTGCAGGTATGATTATGAGAGTAACTGAGATAGGTTTCCAACAGAATTGCTCTAGGCATAGAAGTTGCCAACAGTCTGTTTTTTACCTCTGCTGTGAAATTCTGTTTTGTTTTGAGCTTGTACTGTAAGACTGATTACTGTTTTTATACCAACATTTTTAGGTATTACATGGCCACTAGATGCAAAATAGTCCCTGTTCACTTAGCATGAGTTCTTTTATGTAGTGAGCAGAAAGAAATGTTTTTATTCCTGAAAATCAAAGCCATTTATGTCAATATTCCTTTTAGTAAGGAATATGTTGTATGTGTATAGCAGTATCTTTGTTTTCCATTATTCATATCTAGCTCATTTTCTACAATAGTTAGAAGATGGCTTTCTCTACTCATTAGTGGCATACAATGGAATAGCTGTCACCTCCTCATGCACAAAAATATCTTCAATATTTTTACATTATCCAACACTGTGTTTTTGTCTAGTATTTCATTCCCATGTTTCATGTCTTGCATCCACCCTCTTAGACTTAAAGCTGCTTGTACATCTAAGCTGTGAATGTGGGAAAACCAGATAAGTATGCAGTATTTTCACAGCACTGTAGAAAATGCAGCCATGTGAACAAGAATTGGGGATTTTTTAATGTTGGGTTTATTTGGTTGGGGTTTTTTTTGCACAGACTGTACACATGTACGTTGAATCCTAAGAGCCTCATAGTAACTCAGCAAACTATAAGTTCTTCTCTGTGTATGTCTGCAAAGGGATGAATTTTGCTAGTAATCTATCATTGTCAGAAAAGTAGATTGCATGTTGGAGAGAATTGGTTGTCATTTTTCTGATTAGCCTTCACCAATTTTGATGATGTTCTAGAAATATCTGAATTAACTGCTAAGCTGATTTTTGCCAAAAACTCAGACAAGAGTTAAACCATTTGGGTGGGGTTTGTTTGTTTGTTTGTTTTTTTCCCCTGTCCTTACGACTAAGAGTTTGGAGTTTTTTAATTCACTTATTGAATGTTGCCTTTAAATTTTCCTCTTCTTTGTTGTTACTGAGACTATTGTTGTTTGTTTCAATTTACACTAATAAGAGAGTACTCACTTGTAAATTTCTAACTATTCTTACTCTGATCTGTAATACCTTAGGTATTGCAACTGATTATTCTTAGTTGCTTTTGTAATTTACTTGCATTGATTTTCTTATTGTTTGCTTCTCTCTTTCATCTTAACCAACAGTGTTTTCAAAACACTGTTTTAAAGAACTATATAAAAGAATTCAACAGTCTTTATTGAAACCTTTAAAATCTAGGGTGTTTGTTTCTTCCTGCACTTTGTAGAGTTGTATTTTACAAAGTCTGTATTTTTGACCTAGGCCAAGTCATCATGGATTTTTAAGGAGTTTTCTTTCAGTCTGATTTTGGCTCTGATAGGTCAGAGTTGACTTTAATGCTACATTTTTTTATTTCTGCCTTTTCATACAGTCTGCTCGTTTGATGGTACACACAGTGGCAACCTTTAACTCAATCAAGGTAATTATACAACTTTTTCGGAGCTGATTTAAAAGCTGAGAATGTTTTTTACCCTCCATTTCCATAGTCTTTGTCTTTCATTATTCTTTATAAACCCTTTTGAATCAACTTATTGAAAGAAGTATGACATATACAACATTTGCTTCTCAGGTTACATCAGTATCTTCTTATATGTGTATAATTGTTTGTTGTTACATCTCAGGAGAAACCATTAAAATTATTTTAACTATGGTACTTGAATTTGTACATTCTTCTGGAATTAAGCAGAATATAGTAACTTTCACCTGTACTGAAAGGCCAATCTTGACTTTTCATTTATCTTACTGACTGCTTAATGAAGTTTATATACTTTAAAAGAAAGAAACATAGCTATTTTAGGAAATCTTCCAGCATTGCTATCAGTATTCTCAGTAGACTCCTGAAATAAAGCTTATAAGAACGGAGATGAAGAAGGGGTTGTTGGCATGTTTGCAAATGTCAGCAGAATGAAAAAGGTGCGGATAAGCATAGTGAACAAAATGTTACTGGTTACTAAAGTTTTCTGTGTGACATTGTAAAGCTTCAGTGAGTCCAGCATGAGAGTTTCTTGTGTAAACAGTCATGCTGTAAAACTGGTCTGCAATATCAGTGGGGGTTTTTTTGTTTCTTTTGCAGGAACTGAATGAACGCTGGAGATCTCTGCAGCAGTTAGCAGAGGAGCGAAGCCAGCTGTTGGGCAGTGCCCATGAAGTCCAGAGATTCCACAGGTGAGGTGTTTGTATCATATTTGGTCTCAATTCAGTAAAACGCTTTGTCTGTTAAGAGTTCTAAAACATAGTGGGACCTATTCTAAACAAATCATATTTCAACTCCCAGCTTGTTCAGTGGAAGTTACACCACCAGTGGTCCAACAAGAATTCTTTATATTCTTCCTAGAAAGACTTGTTAACATGAAAGCATGGAACTGCTGTGTACTTGGGAGGTCTGGACTACTGTCCTATTTTGCCAATGTTCACTTGTGTCATCTTGGGAAGTAATTTAATAGATCAGTCAACTATGAGAGCTTCTCTGGAAATCAGTGACCTGCTAGGTATCAGAGATCCTAGTCTGACCTCCATTTTAATTCTCTTTTTGCCTTCCCTTCACTCAAATCAGAGATGCTGATGAAACAAAAGAATGGATAGAGGAAAAGAATCAAGCATTAAATACAGACAACTATGGACATGACTTGGCCAGTGTGCAGGCTCTACAGCGCAAACATGAAGGCTTTGAGAGGGACTTGGCAGCTCTTGGAGACAAGGTGAGATTGAGAGGACAAAACCAAAAGCTTTCTTTTTATCTAGCAGAAATGATTGAACTGTAGAAAAGATTCTTCTTGTTTTCATTGTGTTCATTTCCCTTTCTCTAATACTAGGTGAATTCTCTTGGTGAAACTGCCCAGCGTCTGATTCAGTCACATCCAGAATCTGCTGAGGATCTCCAAGAAAAATGTACTGAGTTGAATCAGGCTTGGAATAGTCTGGGAAAACGTGCTGACCAGCGCAAAGAGAAGCTTGGAGATTCTCATGACCTGCAGCGTTTCCTCAGTGACTTCAGGTAAAGATGCTATTCCCCTTCCCCCCAGTTTGTCTGTCTGGTATATTATTAGTAAAGTATATATGGCATATTGTTCCACAGGAGTATTTCTGGGGAGGGTTCAAAAAAGGACTGTTTTTCCTGTTCTGACTTATTTCAATGGAGGGAGGGAAAAATTATCTCATTAATATGTGTTCACAGGGACCTTATGTCTTGGATCAATGGAATCCGGGGCCTGGTCTCCTCAGATGAACTTGCAAAGGATGTGACTGGAGCTGAAGCTTTATTGGAAAGGCACCAGGTATGTGAAAGATAAGTGTGTATCATAAACATCAACAAATGTTTCTTTTTCTGATGCTTTCCATTTAGAGTTCCAAAAATAGATCAGTTCCAGCTCTGCCGTCTATTTAATAATGCATCTCTGTACCTTGCAGGAACACCGCACTGAAATAGATGCAAGGGCTGGCACTTTCCAGGCATTTGAACAGTTTGGACAACAACTTCTGGCCCATGGACACTATGCCAGCCCAGAGATCAAGGAGAAACTGGATATTCTAGATCAAGAACGGACGGACCTAGAGAAGGCCTGGGTCCAGCGCAGAATGATGCTAGACCAGTGCCTAGAACTACAGGTACTCTACTGCCTTTTTAAGAAGAAAAATAATTCCTAAGAATTATTCTTCCGTAGTGATGAGCAGTGCTTTTGGTCTGTCTTTCTCATGCTTTGGAGTTTTCTCTCCCTAGCTGTTTCACCGGGACTGTGAACAAGCTGAAAACTGGATGGCTGCCCGAGAAGCTTTCCTAAATACAGAGGATAAAGGAGACTCCTTAGACAGTGTGGAGGCGCTCATCAAGAAGCATGAAGATTTTGATAAGGCAATCAACGTCCAGGTGAGGAGTGTTGCTGAAGTAAGGGGAAAATTTTGTTTTTTTCTTATGCAGATTACTAGCAGAAGAAGTTACCACTGTGTATGGCTTCTGAAGTTCAGTTCTAAGTATTCAGCCATTTGGGATCTGTAGACGTCTAGAAGTAGCTAATGCAGATAGGGATGTATTTCACTGTCTACAAACGGTGTAGAAATAGTGGCAAGTATTTGTGTAAATCTCTTACTGATTGGAAACAGATTTCTTTTTTTTGCAACAGAAAAATGTATGTTTTCCGTTTCTTGTAAAAGAACACTACCTGGTTTTCTTGAGAGATTGTACTGCTGTAGCTTCAAGTCCAAAAGATAACTTTTTTCCTAAATGCCACAAGTGAAAGATGTTTTGAAGTTAAGATTTCCACTCCTGCAGAAGACAGTCTTTCTTCATAGAGTCACATTTACAATAATGTGTATTTAAAGAAGGAAAAAAAGCCTTGTTCTGTTCCAGATGCGGCTCATCACTTGACTTTAAGGAACCACAGTTCTAATTTATGGCTTCTGTTTTTAATAGGAAGAGAAAATTGCGGTCTTGCAGTCTTTTGCTGACCAGTTGATCTCTGCTGATCATTATGCAAAAGGAGTCATTGCTAACAGACGCAATGAGGTTCTGGACAGGTCAGTATTACCCTGTTAGATGGGATGCAGAAAGATGATGCTCTTTGGCAACGTTTTGTAGCTGTTAAACGTGGTGCCATGTGCAGTCCTAGTTTTTCATTCAACATACATATCTAATTGCATACAGGTGGCTTCGTCTGAAAGCTCAAATGATTGAAAAGAGATCGAAGCTAGGAGAATCTCAGACACTCCAGCAGTTCAGTCGTGATGTGGATGAAATAGAAGCTTGGATCAGTGAAAAGCTCCAAACTGCAAGTGATGAATCATACAAGGATCCCACAAATATCCAGGTGAATATGATTCTCAGCTCAAAAACCCAAAATTTAATTTTTAACTTTGCAAAGTATAGTCTGGTTTGAAAAAACATGCTCAGGAATTCTTGTTCAGTGATAACAGAATAATACACCATGTTGGACTTGGTCTCCCTTGAACAAGGAGAAAATGGAAGTTTCATTATTCATGAAAGGAGACCCAAAATAGAACTCACTTGGTAATTATTGATGCATATAATTAATAAGATATGTGGTATCTGCAGCAGCAAGTTTCCTGAAGAAACCCCTTGAGTAGCTATTCTGTCTTTCTCCCAGCATCTAGATAATAAAATAAGGAAATGGAGTTCTTGGGTCTCATGTCTGTCTTATGTTCTAAAATGTGAAGTCTCATTTATTGTTCCAGTCCTAAGGATTAATTAATTAAAGTTACCTCTTATGTTTTAATACTGGTTTATGGAGTAGTATGAATGCACTGAACTACTTCTCTCGATCTGTTTTATAGCTTTCCAAACTGCTGGTAAGTAGTTTGGACTAGCCCTGGTATGTGAATTTGTTTTCTTTGTATAGCTTATGTGTAAGCACAAGGTCTGGTTGCAGTCTGTTGCTCCATCCATCAGTTCATGCAATCTCTGTGTTTTCTATTAGTTCTTGACCTACATCCAGGTACAGCTATTGATCTTCATGTTATGGGTGTGGCTTTTTTGTTAATGCCTATTCAGCATCACTTATTTATGTATTTGTTTTGCAGGTGTTCTGCATGACCTGTTTAATTTGTGGTGCATTAGTGATGTAGTTTGGGTTTTTTTAGGAGTTGGCACATAGAAAAATGGGTTTCTATCCTCCTTTTTTGGAAATTTGGCTATTGGGCCTGTCATCCTCCTGTCTGGATCTTCAGTGGTGATGATTTAACACATCATGCATAATGCCAACTCTCTTGCATTTGTAGAATCAAAAGCTGAAGATGAAGGATTCAATAAAACAAATGGACCTAGATGGCTTAGTTCTTGCAGCAGTAGTACAGAAGGGAATAATACAGAAGGAATACTACAGAAAAAGATACATACCAGATGGAAAGCTGACAGGACTTGTAAGAATCCAAGAAGTGGAGTAAAGTGAGGATATGTAGAAGAAGAAGACAGAACAAAGAAAGGGGAAGCAACTAGAGTAAAAAAGGAGAGAATCATTGGTTGTCACTTTAGGCTCTGGTACATTAAAAAAAAATTTTTTTTAGTTAAAAAAATTAGAATTTTATATTAAATTAAAAAGGCTTGTCTTGGATTTGTTGTCATGGTAATTATATGGAGATATGCAATTGGCAGCTTTTTAGCTGAATTTTACATGTCGGAAAATCTAGCCTTAAAGGGTATGTTTTTATAATCTCAGCATTCAGGTTTAACAGTTCCCAAAATAAAGCAGTTCATGCAGAATTTCTCATGCCAGCGCTATAGAATTTTCCATCTTTTATTTTTAATCTAACATTTCTTTAATTTCGTTCTCTCAGGGCACTGTATACCCATGTCCAATGTTACTAGCATTTCCAGTTAATACTTGTAAATTCTGTCTTGTCATTTTTGTGCTACAGTTATCTTCCTGGTGGGTGGATGGGTCATGTATATATGAGAGAGAACTGCGCACTTCCTCCCACACCAAGGCTCCTATTGTTCTCATGGTGCTCTCAACTCAGCAGCGAAATTTTTTTAACAAATAATTCACAGTTATTTTTATAGAGTTTATGGTTGTTAATTCACTATTTTAATATATAATGTGGTCACATATGACTTCAACTAATATCAAAATTGCAGAAAGCAGCTGCAGCAGTGATTTCTCTTAATTACCTATGGATGAGGAAGGCAAATAGAAATTTGAGAAATTACTAGAGGAGTAGAAAGGATTATCTACTGTGCTTCTGCTTAGGGTATGTATAACTGCTGCTTTCAAAGGTGATGGCATTGAAAATGAGAAAGCTTTACTTGAGTAACAGCTAAGCTTAGTGCAAGGAATGTTGCATGGGCATCTGTAAAATGCAGAAGATATTGCCTGAGTTGGATGTATTGGCTCACAGACAGTTCGCTAGGTAAAAGCTCGATGGTTACTCACATTAATGAGAGTTACTATTTGAGTGAGCAATAAGTATTCCTACTGAGAGAGAGAACTTCTTTAGATCAGACTATATACAGACCTCTTTACGTATGTAGATAACTCTTGTGCTCTCCTCTCAACCCATGAGAACAATTTAGGAGCCCTTTGTCCAGTCTCTAACAGTTTGCTTTTGTCATATTCAGAGCAAACACCAGAAACACCAAGCCTTTGAAGCTGAGCTCCACGCCAATGCAGATCGGATCCGCGGGGTCATTGATATGGGGAACTCGCTGATTGAAAGAGGAGCATGTGCTGGCAGTGAGGATGCTGTGAAGGTAGATACAACAAGTCTTAGAAGATTTGCTTAGTTTTTGCTTTGAGAAGTGTTTGGATAATTGGGGGAGGAGAATGTCCCTCAAAACCAAATCTTGTTTTATAGAAGCTTTTCTGCTTCAACTATGCAGTAGAAATCAGGGTAATCATTCTGTTTTGTTCTCAAGGGTGAGAAGTTTTCTGATCTTATGATCAGGATGTAAAATTAGAACTGAATTATAGCTAGGCAGCATGAAATAGCAACTGTGTGATTTGCCTATCTGGAATCAGCAGTGAAACTTGTACCTTATTCTGGTTTTGCATTTATCAACTTTTGGTTTTCGTTTGTAGCATTTATCTTTTCCATTTTATAACAGGCACGCCTAGCTGCCCTGGCTGACCAATGGCAATTTCTGGTACAGAAGTCAGCAGAGAAGAGTCAGAAACTGAAAGAAGCTAATAAGCAACAGAATTTCAATACTGGAATCAAGGACTTTGATTTCTGGCTTTCAGAGGTAACCAAGATTGGGATTATTTACTTGCAAGACTTATTTTTTTCTAATTTTTGATTCCCTTTGCTGATGTTAGATTTTGTGGAGCCCAGTCCACCTTTGAGCAAGTCTAGATTTATTAAAAAAAATAAAATATCATTATTACAACTAAAAATCTTGTGGATGTTTTTATGTTATTTATAAACAATAAGGTGAGAAGTAGTATATTTACATAGAATCTGTTAAGAATTAAACAGGTGATGAGGCAAAAGTTTATCCTCACTGTAGAAGATTTGAGAAGAGAAATAATTGGCACAGTTTTAAAGACATTATAATTTCAAGGGTATTGTGAAAACACAACTTGTTCTCCATCCCCTTTTTCCTTCCCCACCCCCCCAGGTGGAGGCTTTGTTGGCATCTGAAGACTATGGGAAGGACTTGGCATCAGTTAACAACCTCCTGAAGAAACACCAGTTACTGGAAGCTGATATATCTGCTCACGAGGTATTGCTTTCTCTTTTAGTTTTGGAAGATAAGTCAGTAATTAGCAAATTCTACAGGTAACACTTCAATACATGCTGCAGTCATATACTTATTGAAACATGTTTTCTTAATAAAAACGGTGACTCTGCACAGCAGTTACATTATGATTTTTAAACTGCCATAACAAACACAGAAATGAGATCCGGGCAATTCACACACTTTCACCCATGTTTCCAGGATCGTCTCAAGGACCTGAACAGTCAGGCTGACAGTTTGATGACCAGCAGTGCTTTTGATACATCCCAAGTAAAGGATAAACGTGAGACCATTAATGGACGCTTTCAGAGAATTAAGAGTATGGCAGCTGCCCGCCGAGCAAAGCTGAATGAGTCCCACCGTTTGCATCAGTTTTTCCGTGATATGGATGATGAGGAATCCTGGATCAAGTGTGTATTTTGGAAGTTCTAGGCTCTGGCATGGGGACACATGCTTACTGCCAGCTTGCTAACAACATTCATAATCTGTAGCACGGTTTTAGAACTTGCCTTTTCCACAAGTATGTGCCTCTACAAGAAACCACCTTTGCCCCCCATTCAAGGAAAACTGTATTCAAAATGGTTTCAGCACTAGTTCAGGTGTGGCTTCTTATCTACAGTTTTCTTTGGTCAAACCCCAAGAAGGAAAGCTCTGTACTGGAAAAAGTAATGCTGTTTAGGCCTGGACCATATAACTGAAATTTTAGTCTAGTCTTTTTGGGAAAGCTCCTACTTTTTCAATTTGAAATACTTTTTTTTGTTCTAGCCAGTTGTAGTAATTGATCAAATGCTCTTTCCATATTGATGTTAGTATCCTGGGAGGAGGGAAGGAACCTGATAGAAATCATTCACATTAGAGCACTTTTTTTTGTCATGCTTGTAAAGTAAAAAAATAAAATTGGACAACAGCATGTAAACTTTACAAAAGTTATCTATGTTCTTAGAAAGAAAACACTACAGAGAAACTCGGTTCTTCAGAGAGAAATGATAGGCCCTCTGTCACCTTTCTTTTCCCCACACATTACCCTTGAATTTGCTGCCAGGAGCCAGCTGCTGTTTGCTGATAACTCATGTACACAATTTTTTACATCCAAGATTTTTGTGCTATGTAGAGCATTTTCTTATCTGCAGTCTTTTTTTTTCCTTTTGTCAGGTTTCATCTATAGAAGTAATTTTCAAATTTTATCTTTCTCTCTTCCCTCTTGAACTTAGAGAGAAGAAACTGTTGGTTAGCTCAGAGGACTATGGCAGAGACCTAACTGGTGTGCAGAACCTTAGGAAAAAACACAAGCGCTTAGAAGCAGAACTAGCTGCCCATGAACCTGCTATCCAGGTAAATGCTTCTCTCCTTGACATATTTGTCTATAAGCAGTGTCTGTCTTGCTTGTGGCAAATATGAAAGCCACTGGTAGGTTTGCTGGAATCCAAATAGAGTGCATAAGAAGAGAGCAAGTGATGTTCCATTAACTGTGTGTTTCTCTGCTTTGCAGGGTGTTCTAGACACTGGTAAGAAGCTTTCAGATGATAACACAATTGGAAAGGAGGAGATACAGCAGAGACTGGCTCAGTTTGTGGATCACTGGAAAGAGTTAAAACAGTTGGCAGCTGCTAGGTGTGTGAGATGTTTTTGTAAAATTCAGCATTAATTAAAACATTTACATGGACTCATAATGACCAGATATTACTGACTTTCAGGCATTTACGGTAAGGGTCATTAGTTAGTAATATGATGTACTAGCACATGTCAGTGATGACAGGCTCTAGGAGACTATTGAAAAGAGCTTTAGCGATAATGTTCCTCAGGAGAAACGTGAGGGGGTTTTGAGGTATGCTCTGTTTAGCCTTTTCTTGCACCAGCTGGAAACCATAGACTTGAAATTAACTGGCCTTAATCCACTACCAGGATGTTTTTCTGAATAGAAGCTGTTGGGAGAAAAAATTATTCGTTTTAGTCCTTCAGTAGCTGCAGGCTTTGGCCTAGTGAATTTCTAGAGCTGTAGACACAGCAGTCTGCTGCTGGAGAAGTGAAGCGTGAGTGATTGTGTGTTTAGGGTTCAGTCTCTGTACATTCTTAGGTTTTCTGCTCCTGTTAATTTGTTTTTACATCTTGTATCTAAAAGCCGTAAAGCAACACTGTGACTAATTTTACCTTTCATTTCCCATACAGGGGTCAGCGTCTAGAGGAGTCTCTGGAGTACCAGCAGTTTGTAGCAAATGTTGAGGAAGAAGAAGCCTGGATCAATGAGAAGATGACACTGGTAGCCAGCGAGGATTATGGGGACACCCTTGCTGCTATCCAGGTATGAAGAAAGTTGTCAGCTCTTTGTTGTTCTTGTTGCATTATTGTTGGTTAGAGCTTAATGAACCTTTTCTTTAACCGTCTTTCCAATTTAGAGGCTATTGTTCGTTTCTTTTGAAGGCCTACATTGTAAAAAACATGAATTCATTTTATAAAAGTATCCCAAGCATGTTATTTCCTGTAGAAATGACTTGCAAGTTGGTGTAGCTTTGCATCTCTTGACCTCTGATGGGCAGTCCTGGTTAAATCAAATGGCTGAAGTTATATTTGAAGTCAGTATCAGTCTCCTTTTGTTCACAGAAAAACAGCAAGTTGTGCTAACCAGCTAAGATTAATAGTTTTTGCTAGAAAAAGTTTATGCTAGCTGATTGTAACAATAAATTATTTTTTTTTAATTTTTAATAAGTGGTGAGAAATTATTTTTAAAAGTGACTGTGTATTGTATTTGCAGGGCTTGCTGAAAAAGCATGAGGCATTCGAGACTGATTTTACTGTCCACAAAGACAGAGTGAATGACGTTTGTGCTAATGGAGAGGATCTCATTAAAAAGGTGACTATAAACTGGTAAATAAAAAAAAACTAAAAAACCTTCAAAGGCTACCCAAGACATTTTCATGTCGAAGTATATTTATTTTTCTCTGAGGATTGATTTGTCATCTCTTTGAAAAGAGCTTTTACTCATTTTTTGCAGCTGAATAAGCTGTTGGTGTTAACTGCTTTCAAAGCTATTTCTTGGACAGTGGATGTACATTGAGAACAAAGTATTTTAGTTGAAGTCCTTGCTCTGTCACCAACTTCCAGGATGCCTTAAGCTCATATGGTATGTGGTGATGTGGTGGGGTTTTTTTCTCCTGTCATGTAGAACAATCACCATGAGGAGAATATTACTGCCAAGATGAAGGGCCTCAGAGGCAAAGTGTCAGATCTGGAGAAAGCAGCAGCTCAGAGGAAAGCCAAGTTGGATGAGAACTCTGCCTTCCTTCAGTTCAACTGGAAAGCAGATGTAGTGGAGTCATGGATAGGTATGTTCTATGTTGGGGCACAGTATCCTGTCACAAAGAAACTAAAATGCTCCTTCATTTCAAAAGATCTCAGTTTCTCACTTGCTGTTGTAACGAGCAGACCTAATTCCAAAGTAATCAGCAGTGCTATACCTGATTTATGCTTTTAGGGTAACCTTATCTGGAATAGAGGAAACATTTGAGATAGAGGTTGACATTTTTACCGAATTTGTTTCATTTTCCAGGTGAGAAGGAAAACAGTCTGAAGACAGATGATTATGGACGCGATCTCTCTTCTGTGCAAACACTACTCACCAAACAGGTTAGTGCTAATGCTGCTTCCACCCCATACATGGTGGAGAGAACAGGTGAACTCTTCTGGAATACACAAGAATCTAGTATTTATGTTTGAAATACATGCAGGATATTGGAATAGTTAAATAAAAATACAACCCAAATTTTTTGTTCTTTTAATGCTTCAGGAAACTTTTGACGCTGGACTTCAGGCTTTCCAGCAGGAGGGAATTGCAAACATCACAGCTCTGAAAGACCAGCTACTAGCAGCCAAACATATCCAGTCAAAGGCCATTGAGGCTCGGCATGCTTCCTTGATGAAACGCTGGAATCAGCTACTTGCTAATTCTGCTGCCAGGAAAAAGAAACTCTTGGAGGCTCAGGAGCATTTCAGAAAGGTGAGTGGCCAAACCATGGGGCTATACAAAAATCTTATCATTCTCTTTGAAAAAAACATACAACACTTGTAACTTTGTAGTTTTTGATTTGCAGCTAATGATTATGGAGATCCTGGAGACTTGTCATAAGAAATTTTTAGATTCTTGCAAGAAATAAGTAATAAAGGCAAACTATCACCGATGTGTGTTAATTCCAGATTAACTTATACAGAATATTTGCATTACTGCATAACTGAATACCTAGATTGTTTTCTCTTTTTCCAGGTTGAGGATCTGTTCCTGACTTTTGCAAAGAAGGCGTCTGCCTTCAACAGTTGGTTTGAGAATGCTGAAGAGGACCTGACAGATCCTGTGCGCTGTAACTCACTGGAAGAAATCAAAGCACTGCGAGAAGCTCATGACGCTTTCCGTTCTTCACTTAGTTCTGCCCAAGCTGATTTCAACCAGCTGGCAGAGCTTGATCGCCAGATCAAGAGCTTCCGTGTAGCCTCCAACCCATATACTTGGTTTACTATGGAGGCTCTTGAAGAAACCTGGAGGAATCTGCAGAAAATTATCAAGGCAAGTCACAGAGAGAGAGTGTTTTCATAGCTTTCAACCTTTCAAGTCTTCCCTGGAAGTTATCCTCCAAGATAATCAGTACACAAGTTTGTCACTGTACTACAGATGGAAATATCTCAAAATTTGGGAGCAAAGAAAAAATTTCATTAGCTATAAACTTGTTTTCATGGTCTTCCATTTGCGGTCTTTCAAAAGATAAAGCACATGTCCCTTGCTTGCTAACTATAAAATGTTTTGTGTCCATGTTATGCAGCAAAGTAACTGCTGGTTCAATTCCAATTCTCAAGACTTCGGTCGGAATGCTCTGTAGTGTTATCTTAAATGATTTTTGTCTAGATACCCAGAACACTCCTTGAGCACTCAGTCTTGTTTTGAGCTTCAGAACTGTGCTGGTATGCAGCTCTTAGTTTTTGGGTTTTATGACAGGATGAGGGCAATCACATTATTTCTCTGTTTGAAATTATTTTTGTTCATTTCTCAGGAACGTGAATTGGAGCTGCAGAAGGAACAGCGAAGGCAGGAAGAAAATGACAAATTGCGCCAGGAATTTGCTCAGCATGCTAATGCTTTCCATCAGTGGATTCAGGAGACCAGGTATAGTTTGTCTTCCCAGGAGCTGCCCTTACAGAATTACTCAGCTAATATTTGTATCCATCCTGCATCTCTTTGGTCTGTCTAAGTTGTAAATGTTTCCTGCTGAAAAACAGCTATTCAGGACTTGTTCATTTCCTGCAGTTGGGATTTGAGGGGAGGCCCTGTTAGCCACAGGGAAGAGGAAGGCCGTGAAACACCAGACTTTAAAAACACTTCTGCTTCTGAATGCATTTTCCTGTAGTAATTCCAGTTACCCAGGACTTAACTGTTCTCCAGTTATTCCTGAACTAGTCTGCAGTACAGCTGGGGGGTGGGGAACAAACAGCTTGAAGCAGACAGTGTGAAGTGCCAGTGGTGTTTCTGTTAATGCTCCTTTTGTATTGAATAGCATATTAGAAATCTCACTAGAATTTCAGTAGAGAAAGAAGCTGTGAAAAAAGCTTAAGACTACTTTGTAATCATTTACTTGGGGTGCTGTCTAGTAATATGCCTTGGGAGAGGGTAGTAAAGATTTATCAACTGCATTAGAAATAAAAAATCTTAAGGTCGAGAATTGCAGTGAACTGAAGAGCATGTTTCTAGAAAACAGAGGTAACTGTGCTTGGACAGTGCTGTTAGCCAAGTCTGACACACTCTGGTTGTGGTTCAGAGGAGGTGAGTTCTATTTTCTTGTAATCCTGTGATTCTCTGTCCCTCTGTGTTTACGAATAGTTCTGTGTGTGTCTTCATGAAATAATGAAATATAAATACGATTTTTAACTTTTTGATGTTTGCTTCCCACCCAAATCTCTGTCCCTCTCTTACTGTCTTGTCTCTGTTCTGCTGCCTGATGTTTGGATCTTCACATTCTACAGGACTTACCTGCTAGATGGGTTAGTATTGAATTTTATATCTTTAAAAATTTGGTGATGTGTTCTGCTCTGTCTGTGTGTTTTCTTCTGTCACTACATTGCTTGTGAAAGCTGCGCTGAAACCCCTTTTATTTGAAAAGAGCAATCTGTGGCTGAGGTACACAGACACAGGAAACAAGGTTTTGGAGTAGATTAAGTATAAACCAGTAGAAAGATAACAATTTCCTAGTCAAAAACAGAAGAAATTATTAATGGGTAACCACTGGCATACCATGGAAGTCCTGACTCTTCTTGTTTTCTCTGAGGGCTTGCACAAGAAAAGGCTCTTAATCTGATGGGATATGGGAGAACATAGAATAGTCTGCCTTTGGAAAACAGCCGACATTCCTAGTTTTCCAACATCAGAGACTTGCCTAGTGGAATAAACTTTTCCATTATAACTGTTCTCAGAACAATTAAAGCTCCAAAGTATTGACCATTTTGGGTAAGGAGGAGGGAAGATTCCTATGAAGAGGCTTTCCTGAAATTACGTATCTTAAAACTCTGTAGCATGCAAATATGAACCACACATTTTTTAATCTGTTGCATAACCATGCCCCACAGAGATCATATTCTTGATAGGAGAAAACAAAACCTTCCAACATGAACCCACATACTTGCCTGGGTTTGCAGGCAGTTTGATGCTGGCAGTTTTAAGTCCGCATTGTGTCCATGGGAATAGTTCCTGATGAGGATGCATGCTGGTCATTTGTCAAGAAGTGGAAAGGAACTAATAAAATCTTCTAAATGTCTTCAGACTGCCAAACCCTCTGAGCGTGTGTCTGTCCATTTAAATTTCTTCAGTATTAAAAATCTGCAGCACAATGGAAGCTTTGTAATAAGACATAATGTAAAATGCTAACAAATCATGGATGGGCCTGGTGTGGAGGCCAGTGTGTCATCCCTGTGTAAAGTGCTGGAGAGGAGGCAGGGGCCTTTCTCCTAAAGAGAGAAGGCTTTTCATAATAAAAGGGTGGAATCTTTGCAGATAACTGCTTCTTATTTGCTCTGTAATGGTCACAATGTCTTGTGTTCTGCTGTTTCTGCCAGATAAAAATAATTTGCCCCATTTTTGTTGTACAGTTTAATGGAACTGAGCAAATTTTCCTGGAACGGATGCTGAATTCTCTGTTCCTTTGTAAAGTAGTGTTGTAGATTAGTTCTGGTATCCAGAATGAGCGGACAGAAAGGAGCCATTTACTAAAAGACGTAGGGTCAGAGTTCGAGATCACCATGCCAAGCTCTTTTGTTGAACAAATTACCAGAAGGCTGCTGATATGCCAGGCAGAGTTTGTCCTTAAGTCTGCATGAATAGATTTAAAACGCAGATTTAGTTCAAAGAGGCATTGGCTTGGCTTAGCCTTCCTTGGCAAGAGGGCAGGCAGAGCTTCAGGGAAGTTTCAAGATAAGAGTTGCCATGCGTACACCTTGCTTTTCAGTGTGCTGTAGCTGCTTGTGTGTGCCCAGCGCTGCCTGGAGGAGGTTTTCTTTTGGGAGGGGAGAAAGAATAATTTGGAGTTTAGGAAGAATGCCTTTAAAGAATGTGTAAATGAGTTAACTGCAAGACTTCAATTTGACTCTCAGTGAGACTCATTTTTTTGTGACTTACACAAAAATAATAACAGATTATTTTCATGTATGTGCAACCAGCATTTGAATAATTTTCTTTCATTAAGTACTTGCTTGTGTTTGCTGCAAGGTGGTGCTGGCTTGGAGTGTGGCTCCACTGCGGTGGCCGTGTTCTGGTGTGTTCTTTCCTCTGTTCTTTCTTTCTTCCTTTTTGGAATTTACTTGGTTTCTTTTCTTTGACTAGCATAGCATATCGTCGTGTCATTCGTGTCTATCAGTATGAAGTTGGGGATGATCTATCTGGAAGGTTTTTCCTCTTATTTTCTTACCTCACTTTGGTTTTCAAATGCACTCTTTTAATTCCAAGGCTCGCTTTCCTTCCAACTAACTTTCACGGCTTAGAGATGCTTGGAGGTTTGTTTCCCTGTTGACTTTTTCCACAGCTGGTTCCCAGCTTCCTGCTCAGGGTTCTGGGTGTGTGCTTCATCTCCTTAGACATGCGTTGAATCTGAGCCTTAACCCTGTGGTGAGAAACACCCAGATGTTTGGTGCGTTTTCATTGCTACAGAGTGATTCAGCACTTGAAATCCCTTTCTCAAGAAGCTCAAAAGCATGTAGGATAGATTTTAGTGGGGATGAGAACCTGGTTTTAGTGACTTAAATACCACAGAGTCAAAGGAGAGGACAGACCACCTGCACAGCACCCAGACTTGCTGTCCGTGCACAGGTCGTTCAGTATGAACTCTCACCATACATGTTGGAAGGACAGAGATTCTTGAACACTGCTGCTTAAAGGTTGCTTAGGATCTTGCAGGGGGGAAAGCAGCATCCAGAGTCTTTCCATAGCTAGTCCATAGGAAGTAGATCTTGGAGACCATCACCACAGTGGTGACCTTTATATGCTGACTTGGGGGCTGCAGTGTGCCAAGAAGCTCAGTGTGGAAATTGGACTGAGAGGAGTGGCTGTGCCTCAGTTTTTCTGGGCGCAGGATGGGAGAGGTGGGCTGGGAAAGGCAACTGTCCACCAACCACTGGTGTGTAGAAGAGGTCTGTAGTTTTCTGCAGAGATTATGCCATATTAAGATTACTTTTAAACCAAACCAGTATTTTTCAAGATCTTTTTCCCCCGTTTTATTCCCATGTAACACACCTCTGTAGAGCTCCTGTACCTACTGGCAAATCCAGCCCATCTCCAGTGAATCACCTGTAGTTCGTGTGTGCGTGTGTGTGCTGGGCACGGTGGAGTGGGGTGGGACTGCACTAAGTTTCTAATTTCATTAGGTCCAGTAAAGCGGGCGCTTTGGATCTGGCATGAAGTGTGGCTGCTGATCATGTTGCCTTTCAAATGGGGCTAGAAATTAACTATATAGAGAAATAAGAACCAAGATGTACACATGTCACTCTGAAACAGGATGAGTCAGAATAAATGAAACACAAAAAATGTTTAAATATCTACAGAATAATACTGCTGTAAAGATTTTTAATTTCGAGGAAGGACTGTTAATTTCAAGCCCCACCTGCCATTTTTATAGGATAAGTGCGTTCTCTCACTGTGATTCTGTGTTTAGGTCTTGTATGGTGGAGGAATCGGGAACACTGGAATCACAGTTGGAAGCTACTAAAGTAAGCAATGCTCACCTATTGCTAAAATACCTTTCCCGAATGATGACTTGGGAACATGGGGTGGGAATGGAAATGCATGCAATTGTATGGCAAAATCTGAATTGATTTTACACATTTTGAGTACCGAAGAGACCTTTGGGATTATCTATTTATGTATTGGATATCAACTTTCATCACAAGCTGTTAAACACCACTCTGATGCAGTTTTCCTTCTTGTTCTTTTTTTCTAAATGAGCAGGGTAGGGCAGAGAAGATACAGTATTTTCAGCATGTTTCCTAATAAGAGGGGTTTTTTTCTCTGATGAACGGGTTTGCAAGCCCTGTTGGTTTCCAGGAGTGTGCATGAAGACAAACATAGTTTTGAATACTATATCACAAATCCCAGTGTGTGTGTGTATATATATATAATCCCAGCAGAAAAAGAAGAGTATAACCCTTCCTCCCCTGCCAGCCTGTGTTCTGACTTTTTAAGGGTTTTTTTGCACTCCTTGATTTTCTCCTTTTGACTCCCTCCTAACAGCGCAAGCACCAGGAGATCCGAGCTATGAGGAGCCAGCTGAAGAAGATTGAGGACCTTGGAGCAGCCATGGAAGAGGCACTTATCCTGGACAACAAATACACAGAACACAGCACTGTGGGGCTGGCACAGCAGTGGGACCAGCTTGACCAGCTGGGGATGAGAATGCAGCACAACCTGGAACAGCAGATTCAAGCTCGGTATTGCCTACCCCACACGTGGCGTAAAGCATGTCTAACTTGGGGGGATAAAAGACAGGAGACACATCTGCTTGTGTCTGAAAACAAACCTTGCGTGGTCTGTGCTAATGAGCCTCTCCTGTGCTCTGACTAATGGGTGTAGTGAGCTTGTAAATCCCCACCACCTCCTGGCTCTCTTCAGAGGGATGAAGTTAGCAGTTTTGGAAATAGTTCCTGTTGGCTATTAGCAGTGATGACATCTCAGGGGAATTGATTTATTTGTTGAGCTGTGGTGATGTATTGTTTGCTCACTTGTCCTCACCTTCTGATGCAGACGCTGGCCTGAGGCAAATGGACTCCAGCAGAGTTCTGCAGTTTAGGAACCGTTGATGAGCTTTGCTTCTTCCTTTTCAGAAACACAACTGGAGTCACCGAGGAGGCCCTTAAGGAGTTCAGCATGATGTTCAAGTGAGTTGCAGGAAAAGCATGCCAGAGGAAATGCTTGTGAGATATTTCTGGCACGTGGATGGCTCCCTTTCACAGGATTCTCTGACTGATCTGTTTGTAGCTCCTCTGTTGTCTGCCTGATTTTGTGCTGAGCTGCTCCGATCTCTGCCAGATGGCGGGACCCTCTGTAGACACGGCTGCCTGGAACCCTCTCCTGGGCACCCTCACTTGTGGGTGGGCACAGTGGTGTAGAAACTGGGACTGCCAATGAATTCCAGCTGGGAATATAGCTGGTTTTTGGATGCTTTTTAAGCAAAGTAAAGAATTTGTGCTTACTTTTTATGTATGTTGAATAGAACTATTTATTGATTCAAGCTGATTTGTCTAGAGTAGTGGGGTAGTTATAATCTATTGTAGTTTTCAGCCCACTTTTTATAGCTTTGAGTACTCAAAAACTGACACTTAAAACTGTGTCTTTGTTTTTAGGCACTTTGACAAGGACAAATCTGGACGACTTAATCACCAGGAGTTTAAGTCTTGCTTGCGCTCTCTTGGCTACGACCTGCCTATGGTTGAGGAAGGAGAGCCAGACCCAGAGTTTGAGTCTATTCTTGACACTGTAGATCCCAATAGGTATGTGGGTTGGACCTTTTATTTCTATATTGCAAAATACTGTATCAGTAACCTTTGGGAGGTTGGCCTGAAGGTCTCCCACAAGCTGAGCGCTGTGCTTAGTTCTGTTGTGGAGAGGCTGTGATTGTTTTCACAACAATTCATGTAAAAGAGACTTTATGAAGGTGAGAGTGACATCTGTGAAGAAGAAATTCACTTTAGAAAATGATCTGGTGTTGACAGCCTCCTGTGTGAAGACTCCTCCCAGAAAAGTTGAAGCCCCTCTCAAGAGGGTGTGGAAGTGCTGTGCTCAGGTATTAATGGACAGCAGTGTTCACACACTGTGTTTCACTGGCAGGGATGGACACGTCTCACTGCAGGAGTACATGGCGTTTATGATCAGCAGGGAAACAGAGAATGTGAAATCCAGCGAGGAGATCGAGAGCGCTTTCCGCGCCCTTAGCTCTGAGGGGAAGCCCTACGTGACCAAGGAGGAGCTCTACCAAGTAAGTACTGGTTGTGGCTCACCAAGGAGGAGCAGATGGAGGCTTTTTGTTTGTGGATTGTTAATGAAGACCAGCATTAATTGCTTGGAGGTTCATGTCACTGTGATTGAGACAGTTCTGAACCTGCCAGGGTATCCTCCGCACAGAAGTGATGGTAACAGCCCTACCCAGTTGCTTTCTTGGCTCTATAGAGGAAGAGGAAAAGCCTTAACTGCCAAACTACTTGGGTTGAGTAAAAGAAGAGCTACTCAGATGCCTGGAAAGGAGATGCGTTCACTGTGTCTGTGCTCAGAAACTGACTCTTTCCTTTCATCACATGGGAGACTAGAGGGAGATGTTTCTCCAGACAGTGATTCAGAGGAGAAACTTAAGCCTAAGCTTAGACAGCATGAACATCTCCTCCCTCTTATGGCCTTGCTAAGACAGCAAGTTTTTCCTGTCTAAATCCCACCAGCTGGCAGGGAAATAAAGAGGTAGCACTTCTTCCTCGTTATCACTTACCTGTTCTGTCTTCTCTGTGGTGGGGAGACTCAGGTCAGAGCTTCCAGCCCTTAACCAAACAGTGCAAACAGCCAGAGCATTTCCGCACGAGGTGTAGTTCTGCTGCTCTGGCTTCTGCCCCGAGCTGTGTGCCCCTGGGAATGGGAGGGCTGCTTGTAAATGCCCCATCAACAGCTTCATAGTGCCAGTCCCTACCTCTGCACTTTGTCTTTGTCTTTCAGAACCTGACCCGGGAACAAGCCGATTACTGCATTTCTCACATGAAGCCCTACATGGACGGCAAGGGCAGAGAACTTCCTTCTGCCTATGACTACATAGAATTTACACGTTCACTCTTTGTGAATTGATCTAAAACACTAGTACCAAAAGATGCAAAGAACATGCTCACGTTTGCTGACTATAGCTCTGCATGTCTCTCTCTCTCTCTCTCTCTTTGTGCTCTACAATAATCAGTGTTACTTTATGATGTAACCTTAAACTGCTTAGCTTAAAACTCTTAGGGAAAACAAACATATTGCAGTGTGCTTCAATAAAGTTACTGGTCGAACCACATCATCTTGTGTTTAATGGCTAAATGCAAATTTAACTGTTCAGTGGATGAAACTCCAGCTGTCATAGTCACGTGTGTTGTACAGGCTAACAGTGTGGAAGAGGTGAGTGCTCAGGCAACTTTTCCTGGAGTCAGAGTAGTACCAGGGCTCATGCAGCTGGTTGTGTTGCTGCCTTAGTCCATGATCTCGCTTGCCAGCTGCTCCAGATGATTCACTTCCCTAGGTCCCTGCTCAGTGAAGTCAGAACTCAGCTGCCAGACTTTGACTGTACCGGTAGCATCCCCTGCTGCCAAGAGCTGAGTTTGCTTGATGTTAAATTCTAAACAGTACACAGGGCATTCACCTGCAGCCTGCTTTATGGAAATGGCCGGCTTCTGCGAGCTCTTCTCAAAGTCAAACAGGTACACATCTCCTATGAAACAGAAATGTTTATTGCAGCTTTATGGCATCAGACTTTGTATTTAACAGCAGATGAGTATCTACTTGGTCTGGAACTTAGTTGTTCTTTTTAACCTGTTTCCCCTTGCCTCTGGTGGTGTCTAGGCTGTGATAGACAGCTGACAGCAATGCAAGGCAGCACAGATTTATTCTGCTGTCAGACCTGAAACCAGCTTGCTAAATTCTGTGAAATCTTAATTCCTTAACTCAAAAATGTTTGGGCAGTTTTCCAAGGAAAAAGTTCTTGTTTTAAACCATTAGCTCTAGAAGTAAATGTCAGAAACAAGGAAGCTGGAAATAAGTTTTAGCCACAGTAATCTTGCCATGTTCTATGTCTGTGAATGGCTGTGGCAACAGAAGTAAAGGTATCATCAAAAGTGAAAATTATGAATGGCTGTGGCAACAGAAGTAAAGGTATCATCAAAAGTGAAAATTAACTGTGACTGAAGTAATCTTGCTAGAGTTAGACATTGGTCTGTTACACTCATTACACAGTACAAACAATGGTCACTGCTCTCTGCTTGTGGGAAGTGCTAATCAGTACAATTAACTTGTATGAATTAATACCCAGCACAATCTTAATTTTATGTCTGAGAATAGGCACCTGCAGTTACTTGCCTTCCCCAGAGGCAGCTGCGAAGACCAATGGTCGAACTGGAGACCAGCGTACACAGAAGAGGTATTTCTTTGATAACTGAAGAGAAATAAGGGGTTGTGTCTGCAACATGGAGTGCAAGTGAACCTGTCCATCAGTCCCACAGCTCAGAAAAAGGTTCCTGGGGAAGGGAGGAAACAAGAAACTTTTTTGGCTTTATTGCTAAAGATACAGAACAAAATCCACTACAGGAGTGTAATCCTGGACAACATTACTGCTTTGCAGAGGTCTGAATGTGTTTCCCAAAGCAGTGATTTCCAAGCTGTACATGGGGATGCGGTCCGCTTCATTACCACCCTCGGTTAAGTTTAAGGAGGGCTCATGTTGTCCACTCAGTATTGCTGGTGGTTTGTGGGCCAGGGATGCCTGAGAACTGCTGATCCAGAGACAGGCATTGTTAGAACTGGGTTTGTCTCATGCAAATTAAATGCAAACCTGGGCTGTCAGCATGTTTCATAGAAACATGGCTTGGGGGCCTCTTCCATGGATGGTGGGTAAATGCAGGCAGAGATGCGAGCTGCTAATTTAAATTCAGGCAGCTACTAGTAAGATTTCTAACTGGGCAAGATCACTTAATCACTGATAAATAGATTACTTTTTCAGCTCCTCCCCATGTCTTCTTTAAATTATCTTTAATATTAACATTTAGGGTGATCTAAGGAAGGTGCTAATGTTCTTCCCTGGCCTGAGTGCAGATGCTTTTTTGTGTTACTCATGTAGTGCCCACACGCAGCATATTCAAGTGGGCAGCTTCACTAGAGCCAATGGACATTGTTTCTCCTACGACAGGAAGCTACTTGATCAGATTCCCAATGCTGGTGAGCCTTTTTTGGAACTTGTACACACGCACACCCCAGGGCTATTTGAAGAATGCATGTTTAGAGCCAGACAATAATTGTGTCCAACACGCAGCACCAGCGTAAATTCACAACACTTGCCTGTGGAAGGGCGAGCAGCTCACGGAGTACACCGGCCCACCATGTGGGGAGAAGACGAGCTCCGCTGGTGCCCTGAGGGGAACAGAACTGCGTGTTGGATGGAGAGCCAGCGTCTCCGCTGCAGTGGAGCACTTCAGGGAATAGCCGCCTTCCACACCGACAATGAACACACGGTGATCAAAGTGTGAAAAAGAGAGCGAGGTCACACCCACGGCTGCCTCTCCCCCGGCGAACTGGGAGAAAAAGAGACAAAGCGGTTGTGAGAGCTGGGTGCTCCCGTGAAATGCACACACGGTCAGAGCAGTGTGAACCACCCTGCCAGGGACCCAGTGAGCTGTTCGCTGCACAACTTGCACCAGCTGAAATGTTTGCAGCACTGATCAGCCTTTAACCTCTGCAGCATCCTCCTACAAGGGGATTCATGTGAATTAATATTACAAGCAAGTTCTCTTCTCCATCCCAGCAGCTTCTCCTTAGGGCAGGGCAAAAGCCAGGCTGTTGCCAGTTTTCCAAGGAGTGATTTCTGTATGGGACAGGAGAGGGGTATAAGGGTTAGTGCGTATGTTCAAAAGGGACTTTTCCTGGCCCTTCTCACGTGGAAGGCAAGCTCTGCCACATCGGCTCTGGAGTTAAGTGTTTTTGTCAAATCAGCCCTCTTTGAACTGCTGAACTCACCTTCTTCAGCCAAGTGCTGCGAGGGATCTGCTGAGCCACCATGGCAAATCCTTCAGCCAAGGCCAGCCGACCATCTCGCTCCTCCCTCCACATCAGGATCTTCCCATCCGTCGACACACTCAACAGCCGGGAGTTGTTTCTGTGCTTGGCGTCAGGTAACCAGTTAACCTGTTCCAAATGCCATGAGCTCATGACGAGGGGGACTGTCACAACTGCTAAGCCCTCACTCAGCAGCCTGCGGTCCCCTGACCCGCCAAGATGACGCAGGAGCAGAGCCAGGCAGCAGCCAGTGATCTTGGTACTGAACCAGCATCTGCTGGGAGCTGGCACACGGATGTCGATGCTAGGAGAGAAATGTGTTTAGGTGTTCAGGGCTGAATTCTTGTATTGCAGTTTCTATGGTTCACCTGCCATCACGTTGGACATGTGGTATTTATAGCACTTTCACCCAGCTATAACCAGGAGCATTTTCCTGACTTTCAGATGAGAAAACACACAGATTGCCCAGAGTCACAGGACCCCAGAAGGACAAAAAAACATGAGAAAGCCAGACCACATGACATACTCAAAGCACGTAGCTTTAAGCTTCCAACTAGGGATCAGTGATACTTTGCTACTTACGTTTTTTAAACCACTACAGGTATTGTTAGCTGCACCCACATCAATAAAGAGTTACAGCATGGAAATGGGCCTACTCTTCATTTATCCTGAACAGTGAGAAGTTATTTTTTAAAGCGTGAGTGTCAAGTTCAGCAAACGCCTGTTCAGTAGCTAGATTTGGTAAAAAATAGCCCATCAAAAGGGAACATAACTGCAGAAATGTAGCAGCCTGTGGATAGGAGCCAAAGGGGTGAAATAAATAGAGCAATGGCAACTCTTGCCTCCCCCAGCTGTGTCTGCTGTAGATGTTCTGTTACCTGATAGACTGGATCAGTGTGAGTGTCATCTGTCATCCCAGTCCTCCAGATCACAGGGTCTTCTGTTCTGCTGGTATCCCACACCACCAGCTCCCCACTGAAAAGGCCACCTGAAAGGACAAAGATAAAACATCTAAGGTCTAATAGCTCAGAACAAATGCAGCCAGGGTGGAAACAGGCCCACCAACTTCAAAGGACTGGCAGCTATATACAGGGCACAGTCAGCTCTGGTGTAAGAGAATATAGCTCTACCAAAGTAAGTACACTCTTCCACTTACACCCAGGACTGAATTTCCTTCTATCATCTCTCTCTGAGGAGATGATACAAAGGCAGCTGTCACTGAAAAAGCAGCAAGTCCCAGTTCAGAAGCAACAGTGCACTTGTCGATGTTGGTGAGCATTAGGTCCTCAGTCGGAGGAGCTGCAACACCATTACTTCTACAAGAAATCTTAGGCTGAGCTGAGAGAGAAAAAAAATAATGATCCAAGCTGAAGGAAATAAGGGTACATTTCAGATAGGATCTAAGGTAAGAGCAACCTACCAGCTATCAGTGAAGGCTGGGAGGGGTGGAAAGCCAGGCACATGACAGAACTGGGAACATCCACCACTAGATCAGGGTGCTGTGGATTCAACCCTCTTCTGTCCAGATTCCAGGTACAAACGTAGGATTTTTCTGTGCTCCAGTCCCCACCATCCAACCTGAATAAGAGAAAGCTACGTCTTGCCTTGTCTGTTCCACAGAGAATCCCAGTCTTGGAGAGCTCTGGTATGCCCCAATGGTCATTTCAATGTGCTGCTTTGTGGCTTGAAGGAAAACTGAGGTGAAGGGATCATGAGGTGATGAAACTTCTCTGCAGGCTAGTACAGTACATGTCAGTGTACTTACAGAACAAAGTGCCAGCAAGTAAATCTCAGGTACAATTCACTATTCCAAGACCTACCAACCATTCAAATAATGGGAATAATCTAAAGGGCGCATATAGAAAGCTGCTGTGAGTATTTGGGAATGAAAGTCCAAAGACACCAAATTGCTGCTGATTTGCAAACTGGCTGAGCTGCAAACCAAACCATGTTTCCTCTAAACAAGCACTCAAAGATCCAGTCTGAGAATACACAGCAAGGAATATCTTACCTGGAGGACTGATAGGGGCTGAAAAGACTTACTGAGTCTTGCTTGGCCTGAGATAAGCAGCATGATTTGAAGTGCAGTTGCCTCCACAGGAACAGAGAACATTCTTCACATTCACCAAATGGTGTTGATGACCCTGCACAAATCACGCCACGCACCCCAGCTCTAGAGATTTCAATCCAGTCCTATGCCCATCATACTTGTTTGCCACAAGTGGATCATGAGTTATTACTCTGGGATACTAACAGACACCTGCCACTCTAATCCCTTTGTTATTTCTACCTCCTTCATTCATCAGATGCTTACCAAAATGTTACATGTATTCTGTCACAAGCACCACACTGACCAATATGATGTCCCATCTTGCTACAAGGGGACGATATAGAGGACAGAGATCCACAGAACAGTCAGTAGTCCGGACAGGAAGCAATGATTTTGGGCCTGACTTCCACTCCTTTATTTGATGCTCTTAATTCTTTTATTGGAAGAGATATGATCAAATAAAAAAAAAAAGCGATTTTTCATCCAATGGGTAGTTGGATCTGTGAAACTCCTTATTAAAGGATGCTGTAGATGCTAAAAGTTTATACAGATTCACAGAGACTGTGTAAGTTCATTGAATGGAATTCTACCGAGGGTAATCACAGACGTAGAAACCACATTCTAATCTGAAAACAGCTGTAGACTGGGAGAGCAGAAGGAGCAAGTGACATACAGGTCTGTCCTGTTTTACTCTTCCCTATGTATTCACTCATGGATACCCTTTTTGCTGGGGCTTTTAATCTAAGGAAAAGGTAACGGAACGAAAAAGGAATAAGGGCAGCAGTAGGGCACAGAAAGGAGAGGCTGCTATAGACATTCATTGGATTAGATGAATGCTTTGTCCAACCCTCATTTCAGATATCCTTAAATATTTGTTAGCATATGTCTGTGCCATCAGGTGCATGCGTGAATGGGTGCCAGGTTCATCTGGGGTGCTAAGAGACCACATTAAAACAACATGATCTTCAGCGAAGATAAGCACGTACCTCCAAACCTCACCTACACTTACTTGCAAACACATCTGCTCTTTACATTTTCTTTCCAAACAGAATCTAACTAGAAACAAATAAGTAAGAGTACATGTATCTGGTTTTGGGGCAGAGGGGAAGGTAGAAGAAATAGAAGCCATAATTTTAAGACTACCCTGAGATTTCGTTTCTTTGAATATGAATTATTTAACATGCAGAAGGTGTATATATATACGTCTAGTTTATTACTGCAGAGAAAGCAAACCTACCTAAAACTCAGGTCAGCCTGAGACATTGCATCAACTTCAGTTGCACTCTGAATCCATTCAGATACTCACCGGCCATACGAGCATGCAACAACGGATCCGGTTGCATTCCATGAGACGCTGGTAACCTGTAGGTTTCGATCCTGAGCCTCTGGGTATGACAATGTATGCAAACACAACACCTGGAAGAGATCAAATTTAAGCACTGAAGCAACAATCTCCGAACACAGAGAAATGAGATCTGTGCACACCCCTGCATATGATCACATAGTTACAGTGTTGGCTTCCCCTCTGTCCAAATAGCACATAGATATATGTGAAAAAGTTGTTGAGTTCTTTCTGGGGAAAAACCTCACAGCACACGACCCTACCAAACCTCATAATTATGTCCCCTCATAATTACCCCTCACAGACTGCATACTTCAGGGGCTGCACAACAACTCTGGAAGGCTGTGCTGTAAGGATTTACAGCACAGCCTTCCAGTTATGACTCTAGCGCTCACTAAGCTTCACCAGCAATCGTTTGAAAACAACTGTAGCAACATGTACTGACTGATATCAGTCAAATTGCTTCCACTCTCAAGCACCATACACTAAACAAATATAACCTAAATAGGAAGAGCTGCCAAATCATTGGCTGCAACTGTTCCTAGGTACCTGCTAGGCTAGCATGCTCTAAAGGGGCTACTAGAAGCTGACGATAAGCCTACACCAACTGCAGGCTTCCTTCTCACTAAGCTGCTGCAACGTAGTCAACTAGCAGGAAGAACAGTTTAAGCAAGGCCAGGTGACAAGCAGGGAGAAAGGTGGAGAAGAAAACAACTAGTAATGTCTAATTATTAGCATCTGGCAAGAACAATCATAGCAGTAGGAAATAGAACTAACGAGTTAGAGCCAGTGCAACCAGGTCTGCTTGGGTAATGACAAGGATCTGAATTCTGTCAACTTACTGCTTCGTTCTGATCTGTCCAGTTCACTTCAAAGCCATCAAAGGCACGGCTTTTCCAGTTTTTATTTAGCTCCTTGATAACAGCATCCTCCACTCTCTGAAGGAATGATAGAAGGCTAGTGTAATCTACTTGGACTTCTTGCTGGAAGTCTTGGAGAGCATCTTTACTTTGATCCGTCTGCACAGCAGCATCTCGGCTGGTATGAGACTGTGCTGCAGTTTCTACTGTTGAAATTTGCTCAGTCTGGCAGCTTTTCTAGTAAAAGAAGACAGACAGTCTATAGTCTAAACACAAAAAAAGAATGCTGCACAAAACATTCAAAGCATCTTCCCCTCTTTGGCATTTCATAAAGACATTCAAGCACATTTGCACACCTGTGGTTCATCGTTAAAAGCAGGGTGCCTCTGTAACTGTCCATGTGTTGGTGATCTGTGACCTTCACATGATCTGATCTGAGACTGAGATGCCTGAATGCCAGTCAAATTCAGGCCATGTGCTCTACAGCATGGAATGGGGAGGATGAGAGAAAGCAAAAAGGCAGGGAGCCTCCAAAGGAAACATCAAACACGAAATGCGATGACAAGCGCAGTACTATCAGCTCTCAACCTACTAACTTTGTGGCAGCTGTACGTGTGGGTTTTTTTGCCAATTTGTATAATGGGCCTAAATTAGTAAAATGCCGCAAAGGGGCAGAGCCGGCGGCGGGTGGGCCGGCCCGTGGTGCCGGTGTCTGCCTGCTGGCTCTGCCCCAGGCACCGGCAGGGACGCAAACTCCCTACGGAGACGGTCTTCGTGCCGGGCCGAGCTGGAGCCAGCGGGACCTGGCGCGGGGGGGTTCACCGACGGGCACGGAGGGGACGAGTCGGGGCCCCGCCGCCCCTTCAGCAGGACCGGGGCGAGGGAAGGCGCAGGCCGCCGCGGCTCTGACAGCCGCCTCCGGCCCAGCCGGTCCGGCCCGGCCCCTCCCGGCGGCGTAAGAGCCAGGCCGAGGCCAAAGCCGAGGCGAGGGCCGCCCCGAAGGCCGCCCCGAAGGCCGCCCCGAAGGCCGCCCGGGGTCTCTCACCGCCTCGCAGCGCGCGGTCCGGGCGCTCCTCCACAGCGACTCCACGTCGGCGCCGGGCGCCGTCCCGTCCGCGAACATGGCGGCGAGCGGGGGTCGCGGCCCAGCCGGCTCCCACCGCCCGCTCCGCGGGTTCCCATGGAAACGGGCGAGGCGCTGCGGCGTGACGTCACCCCGAGCGACGAGGCCGCCGGCCTGCGGGCGGTAAACTGAGCCGGGTGGGTGCCATGTTGGGGAAGGGCACGGAGGGTCCGTGCTGGGCGGGCGGCGGCTCCGTGCGGGAGAGGGGCACGGGCTGCCCCCGGCGGGCACCTTCCCTAGTGCCGTAGGTCCGGCGGCGGCTTCCCCTTCCCCTCCGGCCGTACCCGCGCTGCGCCCCGGCCGGCCCCGCCGGGGGCACCAGTGGCAGCGCCGGCGGGAGGGCGCAGCGGGTGCCAGGAGCTAAGATGGCGCCGGGGAGGCGGGGGGGTGGCGACAAAGCCGAGCGCGGGGAAAGGCCGCGGCGGGAAGGGCGGTATTGTGAGGAAAAAAACGGTGTTTGAGGAGAAATCTGATATTCGGCGACTGGCGGCGCAAAAATCCCGCAGCGCTCAGCGGTACGAGTTGCGTCCCGTGTGGCTGCTCCGGAGCCGCGGGCGTCCGTCGCGGGGTGCCGCCGGCAGATGCCGTCGTGCAGCGGGGAAGCGGGCCTGGGGCTCCGGGCCGAGGAGGAGTTATTTGTAATGCTGGAAACGCGGGTTTAAGTACGCGGCTTCGGTTAGCGTACGCGGCATGTGCTTGCCGAGGAAATGGGATGGAGGAGCGTGTAACACCTGGCGTGCGTTTTGAATTCCTCCCTTTCTGTGTTGGTTGGTCTTGTTGAGGGAATTATGGTAATTCGTACTGTGGGTGAATTACTGCTTGACCTCGCTCTGAGTTTGCTGCATGCCAGCTGGGTTGCCGGAGCTGGGCAGCTCTCCCTGGGCGCACCGGAGAGCTGTAGTTAACCTGGTACAACATCTGCCTGTCAGGGTGGGCACAGCTGGATAACAGTCATGCTACTTGTGTCCGCAGAAACGTTTACTGGTGTCACAGCTTCCTTAAGTAATTATTCCTAACAGGTATGACTGTGCTTACAGGTTTCTTTCTAAATGTAACTCCGTTGGAACAACTTAATGATGAAAACAGAGGCTAAATTTAGCCCTGGCATAAGCAGGCACAGATGCGCTAACTTCAGCAGAGCTATTCCTGCTGTTGCTGGGAAGGAGTTTGGCCTGTATGTAAAAATCAAGATTACAGGATACAGAGTAGGCGCTCGTGAGAATGGACGTAGCACCGCTTTAGCACATGTGAATCCATTTATGTCAGAGCTGAGTGTGGCGGTTCTTCTGAGGAATTTAAAGTACTTTACAGATAATAGTGAAATAAGATTCCCTAAAACTCAAGATAAAGAAGTTTTATAGCCATTTTACAGATAGTGAAACTGAAGCAGAAAGAGGTTAAGTGACACCTCCTTCAAAAGCAAAGGAAAAAAGTCCCAATGGAATTGATGGCTCCAGATTTCAAATTCTGTACCATGTATCTACTGTGAATCTTCCCCCTGGTTTGTGTGGACCTTTGTGATACTCCATAGTACAGCTAAGAACATAAACATGTTCTTGGGTTGGACTGCTGGTCCTTTTAGCCCTGTAGTCTCTCTCTAATTAGCATAGGAGTCAATCTGAATTTCCAGAGTTCAAGTTCAGCATCTCCTGCAGCAGGAGGCAGCTGGTACATGTGGAAGCTCTAACAGTGGCAGTAGGAGACTGTGTTTTTAGTGACAGGATGCAAGCCTGACCACTTTCATAGTCCACTTCTCTTATAGGCAGGTCCCTGGCACCTTTCTTTTGGTCAGCGCCATGTGGCAGTGAATAATGGACTAGATGGACCATTGGCTTGACCAAGAAGGGTGGGGGTTTTATGTCCTTTTTTTGTGGTATGGCTTATTTTTTACCAGGTCAGATATCAGGATGTGAATTACAATACTTGATGACAAAGTATAGTCTGCTGACCTTCTCTACCAATTTTTAACACAAGTGAAACATCTCAAAAGTCACAGCTCTAGAATTCTTCTTTAGATTTTCAACCAGGTGTCTGTAGCCATGGGTTTGAGACTACTTTACCATCTTTATTTCTCATCCAGCTTTCTGTTTCCACCTTGTTTTAAACATCCATTTACAAAGCAGCTTTAAAAGACATAACAGTATTGGAAACAATGTACTGGTTTTGTCACAGCAGGATTCCAGTCCCTTCTCTGGAGAAAATACTTGATGTTCTGCCTCAGTGTATTAATTCAAGAACTCATCTGCTATATTGTAAAACAGTGCTCTGCTGCTATTAGTGAAATCCTAGTACAGCACTTACTGAGAAGTGCTTATTTTTTAAGAGATTAGCTTGAAGATGCAAAATAGTGACAAGATCATCTGTCCCTTAGTGAAATAAATATATTTTCTACTCAAATTCAACAACCCTATTAAAAGTACATAAAGCGAACATTGTTGGATGAGTGTTTCTAGTGCAAATAGTTAAATATAGGGGGACTTTTTTAGCTCAATTTACTTTGTGTTGAATAACTGATACTAAATATTTGAACCCAATAGCAGAGTGGTTTTTAAAGAGGTTCTTGATGTTTTGATTTATCACCTATAAATAGATCATCTTACGTCATCAGTAAATTATCTTTAATTGGTATGATTAGAACTGCCAAGGAATATTACTGTTTGGTAGTAGAGTACATATTACAAGCATTAATTTATATACAGTCTGGATCATAATAAAAATGCTAAGTGCAAACTGCAATTTAAAAATGTTAAATAACTTGTCAGAGGGAATTTAGGGAGAAAAGTTAGTGCATTTTGAGATGGCAAAGTGAGATAAGAAAACTGGATTTGAATATGTGAAACAGACCAAAACCAAATCAACAATTTTTTCAGCAAGTAATATGCAAAGTTACTGCAAATATAGTACAGGTTCCCCATAATGTGGTGCATGTCTGGACTCTCTCTTCCCTGAGGATGAGAAAGGAGCAAACAGCACCAGAAGATGACTGTTCTAAGTAATTTCAGTTTAATCCTTCTTTATTCCAGTATCTCTGATTTGCTGGGGTTTCAATATACCAACAGTATTTCAGTAAATTGTATCTTGCTTTTTTGTTCTGGCATGGCAGTATCAGATATGTAGATATTTTTGTTTTGACATAGTAACAGTACATTGAAAATAAGGTAAAATCAGGGATAATTCGGAGAGGGTTGTTATTAGCCTGAGGCCACTAAGTCTCTCTAAAGTGGTTATTATTACTACAGTGCTGATCTGTGCTTTTTCTTCTTTGTGTTTCATGAGACAAAGTATTAATAAGTGTTCACTTTCACATAATGGAGTAAATCAGCATCAGAAAACAAACAAGAACAAGAGAAGATTGAGGTAAAGAGAAAGCAGTGTGGGAAGAAGCACTGGGGGAGAAAGTATCAGAAAAAAGAATGAGTTATAACAATAAACGTGCACACTGGGGGTTTGATTTCTGTGACCTGGAGCAAAACAAACATTCTAAGCTACATCTCAGTAAAAATTCACCCACTAGTGGGTGTAGTAGCTGCCCTCTATTTGTGATAAATGAAACAATTGAGTTCTGCTGAGGCTTCAGACTGCCAAAACAGCAGTCTCTACCTAAAAATAGAGAGACATAACTGAGCCTTCCCCTTTTACACCTTCCCCTCCATTCTCTCCATCCCAAACAGATGGAAGTAAGGATGAAGAAAGCAACATGTATAGTTAAAACAAGAATGGAGTGTCTGGCCATGAGAAAGAGCTCTTGGGGCTTAGATTGGCAGTGAGGGGCTTGAAATGGGATCAAAGGCATTGCCTTTTACTGATTGATGGTTCTGTTCAGAGAAACGGAACTTTTTACATACTCTCATTTATTTAAAAAAAACCAGAACAAAATACAGCCAAACAACAAAAGTCTTCATACAGTAAAAAGGGTTTGTATCAAATAATCATCACTCCGGAACCTACCTGTCTCCCCAGCTGGTATAACCAGCAAGACCTAATTCTGTTTCTCTGATTGTTCATTTCAAACCTGTGCACTACTCTATTGCCTAGCATGACAAATTTGGTTTGGCTGGGGTCTGGCTACTTAACTGTATTGCCTTTGAATTAAGCGAAGTATGCTCTATAGAGTTTGAACTGGCTTTATGCTGACATTTTGTGCTTGTTGTTTGGGTGTAGACAATACCTGATCAGTTACTCCCATACTGTTTAGTTTTGAACTAGATCTTGAGTGTCATTTGCTTGAGAGTGAGGTTTTTTGCTCTACTGATCTAGAAGTTAGTCTCACTGAGACTCAGAGGTTTGTGTTAAATGGAAATCTTCCTAGAGAAAAATAATCAAGATACTATCCAAAAGGAAAATTACTGGAAAGCCCCTTACATCTGCAGCATTATTTAAAAGGACACCTCTTTAGTTTCATCAATAGTCTGGTGTAGCTTGTTCCCAAAAGTTTGGAGCAACTTTAGCACTTTAGCGACAGCAGCACGCTATCATGCTACTGTAGGTGGTGATTTTGGAGTTCAACTGCAAGACCAAGAAGTAATGAGTTGACCACAGTCTGTTTATCTACAGTGTTACCTGTGATAGTCCTCATCTTGTACTTGGAATATATCACAAGCATTTATTTTACCCTTGCCAAAGCTCTGCAAGGTAGAGAACTGCTGGTGCCGTTTTTTGACAGAGGAAATTTCAGGTGTAAGGGTTAGATGACTTGCCAAATCATGCTGGGAATTTATGGCAGAAGAAAGAACAGAACCCAAGTTGCTAAACTGCAGAGCAGTGTTTCAATCATATCCAATACTTATTTTGTGGACGTGCTGCTAATGTACACATCATTTCCTTTTGTTAGAGATTTGTGATTTTAAAACATCAGGTATTCACACATTCACTAAACTTGAAGGAAAGAAAGGTCACCACAACTCTTCAGTGTTAAGAACACAGCATCCGTGTAGCCAACCAGATGCTCAGTAGCTTAATGAGGGTTCACGTCCTTGCCCGGACTCGTTGTGTTACCTCAAGCCGTGTGAATCCTCCAGCTATTTCTTCTCCAGCACCACTTGTAAAGGGCTCATGCATTTTCTCTAATTTCTGACCTCCTTTTCCCTGTTCCCCTTCCCAAATGTCCCTGCAGATGCTGTGCCCTTTTTGCTTTGAAAACCATACTTTCAATTTAGGCAGAAAACATGTTGCCTTATTTCTGAAGTTCTGTTACACCTAGAGACATGATACGTTATAAAAAGAATCCACCTCCATTAAAATCATAGATCTATTATGCTTTGTACAATTAGAGTTGGGGTGTCCTTATTAAATATTATGGGTATGATTTCTTGCGCTATACAGGTATTCCCTATCCCATATTCATTCCTTCATTGATAAGAACAAGACAAAGGTTTTAGTCAAGTATAACCAAAACGGGAAGGAGCACAGGGAAAGCTTGCTTTGTGGCAGGTGTCAGCAAGCTACCACCACAGGGGCGCAAAGACATCATGCCGGCGGGTTTTGAATGGTAAGCGAGAGCTGGCACAGGGCCAAGAGCCGTGGCATATCGAAAGAGGCATCTGTGAAAGGCTCAGGATCCCAATTCCTGGCTGTCATGGTGCTCTGAACTCGGTGGCAGCTGGGAGCCTCTGCCTTGGACAGAGGCTTGATGCTGTCAACTAGGTGATTGGCAGTGTCTCTCTCCTTTTAGACTCGGCAGCCTCTAGTTCCTGCTGAGTTTGTACCAGCATGCCCACCATCTAATCTCAGAAATAAAAGTACAATCTGGCATGCCAATCTTAAAAGGTAGCTGACCCTTTGCAGTGCTGACAACATGGAAGAAAATGCTGACATCCCGTAAATTAATCCCATATTCAGTAACCATGCATGACTAAAAATTATTTATCTGTTCTGTACGTCACTTCATCAACTCATACTATCTCTATAGTATCTCAAACAATTGTTGGAATTTTAATTGATAAGTATGAAGCAGCTGGCTATCTCAAAAAGCACTGCAGACAGGTATTACTCATCTGAATAGAATTGGCTATACGTTGCTGAGGTGGTTTTTCAAAAAAGTACGTTCAGAAATAAGTAGTTATATTCCACCCAGTACCATCAGATTTGTACTTAGGTAAAGCAAGCAAGCAGAATTTGCATGATAGTTCTTGATTGCTCTTCAGATATCTATATATTTATTGAATTTCAAGCATGCTACTTTCATTTCTTATACCTGATTTCTATGAACACTGAATAATCAATAAATACATCATAGCTTTACTGGGGTATGGATATGTAATTTAAGAGTGGAGAATAAAATAATGTTGTACAATGATGTTAACTAATACTGCAGGAAAGACAGATTTGCAAGGACTCCTTTTAGTGATATAAATTTCACTTCCATTTAGAGAGTTTGCATGTTGCCAGTTTAGCTAGACCAGCAAAATCATCTTACTCTTAGTGTGAAAGCCACTTCTGAAATGGCAAATAAAAGTATCCCATTTTGATTGGTCTGTTATCCCAAGTATAATAAGGATCCCAAAGGATCCTGGAGCATATTACACAAACACACACAGAGATAACTTTACAAAATTATGCACTGCAGAAAGATTATCATCTTCTCAAAAGCACATGGAAGATTAAGGGAAGCAGAATATCTTGTATAGACAAATTGGATATGTCAGTGTGAGTGTTCCGACTGCTGCAGAAAATGCCAAGTGATTTGTAATGATCACTTTCTTTTTATCGCCTCTGTAAGATGGCACCTTTATCTTTTAGGAGAATGACAGGATAGTAGTCTGGTACTCAGAATAACAGAATGAACCACCAACATAGCCAGCTTGTGTAACTTTTCTCTTTAGTGTGTGTGTAGGGTTCCCAACACAAGTACTGATGCCAGTCTAACTAAAAAAAAAAAAAAGGAGTTAAAACATGACAAAACAGGGCTTAAGAAGGCATGCATGTGGCTCTCTGTGGAGAAGTGTAAAAGACAATTGCACCAGTTACATGCTGGTTTTGGAACTCCATGTAGCCTAAGTCTATTGAAATATATATTTGTAAGCGGGAGTGGTGGGGAGGGAGGATGCATTGGAATGAGGCCTGGAGCTGAAATGCTGTCGTAAAGGCAGGAGGAGGAGGGAGAGCTATAAACTGGCTGCGATCCTCAAATTTAAAAAAAGGTCCGGAAACATTTTAATGCCAAATTATGTGACACCTTTCATTCCTGTTTTTCTTTTGTCCTTAGTTTTCCGTTTAATTGATTGAAACT